>NC_057419.1:6388989-6688989 GCF_019320065.1 Cervus canadensis
TTCCCTGTGCTGTCCAGCAGGTCCTTGCTGGTTCTCCATGGTAAATACAGCAGTGTGTCCATGTCCATCCCAGACTCCCTGACTATCCCTTCCCCCATCCTTCCGCCTGGTGACCATAAGGTTATTACAGAGTATTGAGCAGAGTTCCCTGTGCTGTCCAGCAGGTCCTTGCTGGTTCTCCATGGTAAACACAGCAGTGTGTCCCCGTCCATCCCAAAGTCCCACTCTACCCCCCACCCCCACCCAGTTTCTAAGCTTTTAAATCATAGCGCACCGGAAAACTGTATGAACCACCAAAAATCTCATTAAGCTGATATTTCTGGCGCATCTACTTTGCATGAAGCAATGTGGGTAACAACATCCCAGCGTGCGTGGAGCTTTATGTCCAGTGAGACATTCTACTGTGTTTCCCAACTATTTCACTTGCAAACTTTTTAGTTGAATTGAAAGTGAAAGTCGCTCAGTCGTGTCCAGCGCTTTGTGACCCCATGGACTATTGGTCCTTGGAATTCTCCAGGCCAGAACGCTGGAGTGGGTAGCCTTTCCCTTCTCCAGGGGAATCTTCCCAACCCAGGGATCGAACCCAGGTCTCCCGCATTGCGGGCAGATTCTTTACCAGCTGAGCCACAAGGGAAGCCCAAGAATACTGGAGGGGGTAGCCTTTCCCTTCTCCAGGGGATCTTCCCAATCCAGGAAATCGAACTGGAGTCTCCTTTATTGCAGGCGGATTCCTTACAACTGAGCTATCAGGGAAGCCCGTAGATGAATTAAATGTCCCTATAAAAATAACGTGCTCAATACTGTTTGACTGGCTCCTGACTATGATTCTTTGGATGTTGCCAACAAAATTGGGATCATCTAAACTGAGTCCAGTATAAAAGTCTTCAGAAGAAACAAATGGTAATGTGCTTAATCCTTAGAAAGTGTACCTACCTATGAGTCCGGTGGTATAGCCTCTGTCTTTCAGTATTTTTGCAAAAGTTATTTCACTGGGCGGAAGTCCTCCAGAGACCGCTGTCCACCGGAGAACACGGTGACCTTGACTGGAAACCATACCTTTGATCAACGGTGTTCAGAGAGATGTTACAGTCAGACATCGAGTTTGGTCATCAAGGCTATTGTTAAGTGTCAGTCACTCCGTCCTGTCTGAGTCTTTGTGAGCCATAGGCCGTAACACACCAGTCTCCTCCGTCCATGGGATTCTCCAGGCAAGAATACTGGAGTGGGTTGCCATTCCCTTCTCCGGGGGATCTTCCTGTCCCAGGGATTGAACCCTGTATTGGTGGAAATCTCCATGACTCAATATGCGATGGAGAATTTAACCTTCCAACATGAGTTGAGCTCATGGGGTTTATTTCTGGCATTGTCACCCAGTGTACTTTCTTTTTTTTTTTTTTTTAATTTATGTCTATTTTATTTTTTGGCTGCGCTGGGTCTTTGTGGCTGCCGGCCAGTCTAGTTATGGCGACTTTGTCTTTAATGGAGACACCGTTTCAGCTTGTTGGTGAAAGGTGCTCAGTCATGTCTGCCTCTTTGCGACCCCACAGACTGTACACTCCATGGAACTCTCCAGGCCAGAATTACTGGAGTGGATAGCCGTGCCCTTCTCCAGGGGATCTCCCCCACCCGGGAATCAAACCCAGGTCTCCTGCATTGCAGGCAGATTCTTTACCATCTGAGCCCCCAGGGGAGGCCTTGAACTGTGTGGTTAAATATGGTTAAAATAGGATGTTGTATATTATGTGACTTTGACCACAATAAAACAAAAACAGTAAAAAAAAAAAAATTACAGGGGGACTTGGAGCATTCTCCCAACCCTGTACTTAATAATTCATGCCTGCTTAGTCACAGAGAGCGTGTTCCTGTCCACTGTGTGGCTAGACGGAAGGACCGACCTGATCGGAGCGGGTATCTGCCTGTTAAAAACGCCGCTCTGCTTGGGGTGCACACAGGGGCGGCGGCCAGATGCTGGGTGAGCCTCACGCCGTCTGCCGCGAGGCGGTCGATGTTTGGAGTCCTGTGCAAGAAAACATTAGCTCTCTTAATCCTCAGCAAACCAACACGGGCTTTGTTTTTCTTTCCATAAAGCAGAGTGACATCCTACTAGATAGAAAAGCTGGCATTTTACGAATGAACCCCTCCCTGAGTCCATTCAGCCATGCCCAACTCTTTGCGACCCCCACGGACTATAGCCCACCAGGCTCCTCTGTCCATGGGATTCTCCAGGCAGGAACACTGGAGTCGGTTGCCTTAATCTACTCCAGGGGATCTTCCCGACCCAGGGATCGAACCTGCGTCTCCTGCACTGGCAGGCGGATTCTTTACCGCCTTAGGAATGAGCAAAAAAGACAACGACTTTGCAGAGGTGAGGATGTCGTACAGAGTGAGGTGAGTCAGAAACATAAGAATATCGTATATGAGCGCGTATATGTGGAATCTGGGAAGATGGTACCGATGAACCTGTTTGCATAGCAGAAATGGAGACGCAGATGTAGAGACAAACGTGTGGATACCAAGGAGGGAAGGTGGGGTGGGGTGGGATGATTTGGGAGTTTGGGATTGACCCATAGACCCCACTGATACCATGGGCTTCCCAGGTGGCGCTAGCGGTAAAGAACCCACCTGCCCATGGAGGAGATTCCTGGGTCAATCCCAGGGTCAGGAAGATCTCCTGGAGGGAAGGCGTGGCAACCCACTCCAGTGTTCTTGCCTGGAGAATCCCCATGAACAGAGGAGCCTGGTGGGCTACAGTCCATGGGGTTGCAAAGAGTCTGAGATGACTGAAGTGAGTTAGCATGATACTGTGTGTAAATTCGTAAATGACTGAAGCGACGTAGCGTGATACTCTATATAAAATAGATAACTAGTCAGAACCTACACTACAGCACGGGGAACCCTACTCAATGCTCTGTGGTGACCTGAACGGGAAGGAAAATCCAAAAAGACGGGGGATACAGGTACACGTATAGTTGATTCACTTTGTTAGCAGAAGCTAACAACATCGTAAACAACTATACTCCATTGAAAATTAATAACAACAAAAAGAAAACAGTGGCAAAACTTCAAACGTCTTCCGAACCATCAAAGAAACATCAACTGCAGAACTGTTTTTCGATGTTTGACCACACCCCTCTGCATGCAGGATCTTAGTTCCCTGAGCGGGAATCGAACCTGCATCCCTTGCGTTGGAAGGCAGAGTCTTAACCACGGGACCACCAGGGAAATCCCATTCAACTGCATTGTTGACCAAAAGCTTCCACTTTTGGAGGCTGAGATGGACTCAATAGAACATCCAGAATTGAGAGTCCAGGGTGATTTCTCACTTAGGACTCTCAGTCTTTTTTGTTTTTATTTTTAAATTTTTTTATATGGGTGTATCATTGATTCACCATGTTGCATTAGTCTCTGGCGTACAGTGGAGTGATTCAGTTATACTATGCGTTTGAGCTGGGCTGAGTGCAGGTGTGGGAAGAATGCAAGATGGAAGTGCTTTTAATCGCTGTCATGTCTGACTCTGCAACCCCATGGACTGTAGCCCCTCCAGGCTCCTCTGGCCATGGGTTCTGCAGGCAAGCATACTGGAGTGGGTGGCCAGGTCTTCCTCCTGGGGATCTTCCCCACCCAGGGGTAGAAGCCGACCGAGTCTCCTGCGTTGGCAGGCTAACTCCTTACCACTGAGCCTCCTGGGAAGCCCGATATCTTACAAAGAAAGGATGTGTGCATAGCTCTGTTCAAGTCTGAATTGCCTAGACTAAAGGTCAGATGGCTTGTCATGGACCTCAGCACCCCGGTGTCAGATAAGCCGGTCTCCGGTCCTTGCCTGATGGTGGTGTTGCCGTAGCAACCGACGTCTCCAATGCCGAGATCGTCCGCCATCAGAAGGAGGATGTTCGGCCGGGGGCCGCAGGCGGAGGGTTTCGGACCCAGAAGCGCAGCGAAGGCTAGCGCCAGCCAGCTCCTGAAAGACAAGGGCCAGACAAGGCTGCGTGCGGGGTTGCATCGAAGTACACAGCTTCTGTGAGCGGGAAAGCTGGGGCCGCTCCTCCAGGGGACTTTCAGAGGGGCATCCCGGTACAGGAGAGTCTGAATACATCTCTTAGGCATTTGATTCGTTTTTCTTCTTTTTAAAAATGTATGTTATGGGGAACACATGTAAATCCATGGCTGATTCATGTCAACGTATGGCAAAAACCACTACAATATTGTAATTAGCCTCCAACTAATAAAAATAAATGAAAAATATATATATGTTTTATTAAACATAATGTATATTTCCTAAATATATATTATAAATTATATTAAATTAATATATATTATCATCCCATTCCAGAAGAGTTTGAATACATCTCTTAGGCATTTGATTCTTTTTTCTTCTTTCTAAAAATATATATTACATTAAATATAATACATATTATTTGATATTTTTCTTATTTTAAATATATATTAATTAAATATAATATATATATATTATCATACTATTTCAGAAGAGTCTGAAAGTATCTCTTAGGCATTTTCTTTTTGTTAAAAGCCACTTGTACTTTTTTTGGATATTAGCGTTGAATTTCAGAAGAGGTTGGATACATGTCTTAAGCATTAGATTTTTCTTCTTTTTTTTTTTCTGTTAGCGACCCCATGGACTATACAGTCCATGGAATTCTCCAGGCCAGAATACTGGAGTGGGTAGCCTTTTCCTTCTCCAGGGGATCTTCCCAACCCAGGTCTCCCGCATTGCAGGCGGATTCTTTACCAGCTGAGCCACAAGGGAAGCCCGAGAATACTGGAGTGGGTAGCCTGCCCCTTCTCCAGGGGATCTTCCCGCCCCAGGAATCGCACTGGGGTCTCCTGCATTGCAGGTGGATTCTTTTCCAGCTGAGCTACCAGGGAAGCCCTAAACATATATTCTGTTAAATTATCATCCCATTTCAGAAGAGTTTGAATACATCCCTTAGGCATTTTCTTTTTGCTAAAAGCAACTCATACTTTTTTTTTTTAATATTAGCTTTGAATTTCAGAAGAGCCTGAATACGTCTTAGGCATTTGATTTTTCTTCTTTTTTTTTAGTTAAAAATGACTCACACTTTTTTTTTTAATATTATCTTCTCATTTCAGAAGAACTTGAGTACATCTCTTAGGCATTTGAGTTCCCCCCCGCCCCCGCCTTTTTTAAGTTAAAAACAACTCATGCTGTTTTATAGATATATTATCATCCCATTTCAGAAGAATTTGAATACATCTCTTAGGCATTTGATGTTTTTTCTCTTTTTTTAGTTAAAAACAAGTCACACTTTGTTAATATGATCACATTTCAGAAGATCTTGAGTACACCTCTTAGGCATTTAATTTATTTATTTTTTTTTTTTAGTGAAAGACAACTCACACTTTTTAAAATATATATTATCATCCCATTTCAGAAGAGTGTGAATATATCTCTTAGGCATTTGACTCTTTTTTTCTTTTTTTTTTTTTTTGTTAAAAACAACTCATACTCTTTTTTAAAAAACACATTATCATCCCATTCAGAAAAGTTTGCATTCATCTCTTAGGCAATTTTTCCCTTTTTTTTTAAGTTAAAAACACTCATACTCTTTTTTTAAAAAATATTATCAACTCATTTCAGATTTCAGATAGTTTAAAAAAACTCACACTTTAAAAATATATATTATCATCCCATTTCAGAAGAATTTGACTACATCTCTTGTGGCTCAAATACATTCCCTGGTGGCTTAGCTGTAAGAATCCACCTGCAATTCGGGAGACCGGGGTTTGATCCCTGGGTTGGGAAGATCCCCTGGTGAAGGGAAAAGCTACCCACTCCAGTGTTCTGACCTAGAGAATTCCATGGACTGTATAGTCCACGGGGTCACAAAGAGTCGGATACGACTGAGTGACTTTCACTTTCACTTTCTTAGGCATTTGATTTTTTTTTTCTTTTTAGTTAAAACAACTCACACTTTTAAAATACATAACATCAATCGCATTTCAGAAGCATTTGAATACGTCTCTTAGGCACTTGAAATTTTTCTTTTTTCCAGGCAGTCCAGCAGTTAAGATTTCGCCTTCCAATGCAGGGAGGACAGGTTTGATCCCTGGTTTGGAAGCTAAGATCCTACATGCCTTGAGGCCAAAAACCCAAAATGTAAAACGGAAGCAGTGTTGTCATACATTCAATAACATGCACTCAGCTGCTTAGCCGGGTCCGACTCTTTGCAACCCAAGGACCATGGCCTGCCAGGCTCCTCTGTCCGTGGGGTTCTCCAGGCAAGAAGACTGGAGTGGGTTGCCATGCCCTCCTCCAGGGGATCTTCCCGACCCAGGGATCGAACCCGAGTCTCCTGCATTGCAGGCAGATTCCTTACTATCTGAGCCCCCAGGGAACTCCAAGGGGCATTGATCAGTGACTAACTGAGAAAGATCACTTTACTATCAACGGATTCTGAAAAACTGACCGGAAGAGACGCAGAGGCAGACGGTGGAGATGACCGATTTGCACACAGCCCTGTCTTACCAAGAGTGTTCCAGATGTAACATGTCCTCTCTCCTTGTATTTCCTGTAAGAAATAAAGAGGTGTATACTTGGGCAGCAGGAACGGAACTATTGATAGTGCATTAAATAATATAATGGCTCAGTGGTAAAAAATAAATAAACAATCTGCCCGCAACGCAGGACATGTGGGTTCAGTCCCTGGGTTGGGAAGATCCCCTGGAGGAGGAAATGGCAACCCACTCCAGTCTTCTTGCCTGGAGAACCCCACGGACAGAGGAGCCTGGTGGGCTACAGTCCACGGGGTCACAAAGAGTAGGACACGACTGAGCATGCAGGCAATCCTGTGAGGCCGGTCAGCTTAGGGCACTGAGTATGCTCAAGAGTTTCAACAACAAGAGGGAAAAATTTGATTCTGCCAGTAGCCTGTGAAAATGACCAAAAACCCATAAAGGAAGGCTCTTCCTGGAAATTTCCCAGCAGTCGAGTAGTTAAGACTGTGTGCTTCCAGCGCAAAGCGCGTGGGTTCAGTTCCTGGTCAGAGAAACTAAGATCCCGCATGCTGACCAGTGTGGCCAAAACAACAACAAATCACACAGGGGGCTTCCCTGGCGGCTCAGCGGTAAAGAATCCGCCTGCCAATGCAGAAGGCGCCGCTTCCAGCCCCGGGTTGGGAGGATCCCTCTTGCAGATGAACAGTGAAGGCTGTGAGCCACAAACACTGAAGTCTGTGAGCCCTAGAGCCTGTGATCTAAGATCCGGCAAAGAAGACACAGAATAGCCATAAGTAATAAATCAGTTAATCTGGAAACAATAAAGAACCAAAGCGATGCTCTTCCCTGCGGAAGAAGCTTTACAGACACTGGACACCGTCTCCAGAATGTAGAACGCAGACTTCCTTAGATGTACTTAGGACAGAGGGGGTGATTGCTTCGGAGGCCCCAAAACAGACCACTGTTTCTCCCTTGTGGTGAAAGTTCCCGAGGCGTTCTGCATTCAGGCGTGGCTGCTGGAAGCCTGGTTTGGTCCAGACGGACCTTGAGTCCCACATCGGGAGCAAGGAAGCAAGGTTCTCCCTGCTGGCTCAAGTGGTTAAAAGAACCCACCTGGCAATGTAGGAGACGCAGGTTCGATCCCTGGGAGGTCCCCTGGAGGAGGAAATGGCAACCCTCTGCAGTCTTCTCGCCTGGAGAATCCCACGGACGGAGGAGCCTGGCGGGGCTACAGTCCACGAGGTCGCAAGCGTCAGACCTGACTCAGAGGCTGAACAACAGCAAGCAAAGCCGTGTTTCCTCCGAAGGTTCTAGAATCCTCGGACCTCACCCAGGTTGTGGTTTACTGGTCCTGTTTGCACAAACTTGGGACGAAGCGGATGTTCTAGTCCAACGGCAGACTGGAGGCGTGTTCAGTTTGACGAGGTCCCAAATGCCCTCGAGGTAGGTCCTTGGATCAGATGGGGCCAGTGTGCAAACAGCGTGTGTGCTCAGTCAGCCCTGCCCGAGTCTCTGCGACCCCACGGACTGCAGCCCACCAGGCGCCTCCGTCCCTGGGATTCTCCAGGCAAGAA
Source organism: Cervus canadensis (assembly GCF_019320065.1). NCBI lineage: Eukaryota > Metazoa > Chordata > Mammalia > Artiodactyla > Cervidae > Cervus > Cervus canadensis. The sequence goes on from NC_057419.1 coordinate 6,397,038, forward strand.
TACTGCAGTGGGTGGCCACACCCTCCTCCAGGGGATCTTCCCCATCCAGGGATCAAACCCCCGTCTCCTGTGTCTCTTGCCTTGCAGGCAGGTCGGTTACCACTGAGCCAGCTGGCTACCCTGTCCAAACAGTGTCCTTGGAGCCAGACTGCAGGAGGTAGGCTGGAGTGGGTATGTCCTTGTTGGAACTGTCTTTCAACTTGACCAGGGAAAAAAAACAAAACCAACTGGTTTGGGGTTTCTGGCCTTTTGTGTCTGAGTCCTGATGTGACTTAAAAAAAAAAAATGTAAGGGCTTTCCCGGTGGCCCAGTGGTAAAGAATCCACCTGCCGGAGAGGGAGACACGGGTTCGATCTCTAGTCCGGGAAGATCCCACGTGGTGCGGTGGGGCAACTAGCTGAGCTGGTGCTCTCGAGGCCACGAGCTGCAGCCGCAGAAGCCTGGAGCCCGTGCCCTTTCACCAGACGAGCCCCTGCAGTGAGAAGCCCGCAGACCGCAGCTAGAGAGGAGCCCCTGCTCGCTGCCCCGAGAGAAAACGCCCTGAGCAGTGATGAAGACCCAGCACAGTGCCAAGTCAATCAATAAATAACACTGTCCAAAATTAAAAAAAAAAAAAAAAAGAATATTAAGACTCCTCCCGACCCGCCGCGCCCCTGTGGCCCAGGAGTTAGGATTCCATGCTGTTAATTCTGGGCCCAATTTCAATCCCTGGTCAGAGACCGAAGATCCTGCGAGCCTTGAGGTGTGAGCGAAGAAAAGAAAGAAAAGGAGAGGAGGGGGAACAAAAAAGAAAGTAGAACATGTGTTTATCAAGAACGTCATGATTAATATATCAGGCTTTTCTGCCAAGGTGGTCTTGTCCCTGCCACTTCTTTCTGTCTTTACATTGGGACGTGGCCCCCGACCATCCAGATGGCTGAGCTTGTCCTTCAATAAAACTGGATTTCCAATGGCAGGGTGAATTTGCGGAAGGGACCACAGCTTTCTGATCCCCAACATAAAGGAGGCAGCATAAAGGAAAACACAAAATGAAGTGAGAAGACATCAATACGACATGATCTCTAATACATATTTTTTATTTTTAGTTCTGGTGAAACTGAAAGTCGCTCAGTCATGTCTGACTCTTGGCGACGCCGTGGACTATGCATAAGTCCATGGGATTCTCCAGGCCAGAATACTTTAGTGGGTAGCCTTTCCCTTCTCCAGGGGAATCTTCACAAGCCAAGGATCGAACCCAGGTCTCCTGCATTGCAGGTGGATTCTTTACCAGCTGAACCATTAGGGAAGCCCTGATTGCCTTTTAATTGTGGTAAACACACATTGATTAAAAACAAAAAAGATTTGTATGGAAGATCATGTCATATCAATACGAAATTCCTTCCCAGGTGGCACTAGTGGTGAAGAACCCGCCTGCCAATGAAGGAGACCTGAGCTCGATCCCTGGGCCGGGACAATCCCCTGGAGGAGGAAACGGCAGCCCACTCCAGTACTCTGGCCTGGAGAATCCCATGGACCGAGGAGCCTGGCAGGCTACAGTCCATGAAGTTGCAAAAGAGTCGGACAGGACTTGGCGACTCAACAGCGATGAACAGACATCGCAGAATTTCCCGTCTCCGTCATTACGTGGACAGCGCACTAGCGGTGAGCACAGTCCTGTCATTGTACAGCCGTCCCCGGGGCCCTCTTTCGGAACTACTTCATCTCCGCAGACCGAGACTCTGTCCCCATGAAACATGCTCCTGCCCACCCCGCTCCCCCAGCCCACGGAGCCCACCCTCATGCTTTCTGTCTCCATGAATCGGATGAGTCTATGCTGCTTATATCCATGAACCACACAGTATCTGTCCTTTCCTGTCCGGCGTATCTCACATGGAGAAATGTCCTCAAGGTTCACCCACGCTGTAGCCTGTGTCAGAATCCCCCGACGTGGCTAAATGATATTCTGTTGTGTGCATGGACCACATAATCTATATATGCAATATTTTGTCATTGTTTAGTCCCTCAGTCGTGTCCAACTTCTTTGCGAGCCCGTGGGGGCCGTAGCCTGCTAAGCTCCTCTGTCCATGGGATTCTCCAGGCAAGAGTATTGGAGTGGGTTGCCATTTCTTTCTCCAGGGGATCTTCCTGACCCAGGGATCGAACCTGGGTCTCCTGCATTGGCAGGTGGATTCTTCACCGCTGAGCCATCAGGGAAGCCAGTATATCCAGCATTTTTTTTTATGAAAAAGGTTACATGGAAACTTACATATATGTGACATAGATAGCCAATGTGTAATTTGCGGTACGGCCCAGGAAACTCAAACGGGGCATCTGTATCAATCTAGAGGGTCGGGAGATGGGAGGAAGTTTCAAAAAGGAGGGGATATATGTATACCTGTGGCGGATTCATGTTGAGGTTTGACAGAAAACAGCAAAATTCTGTAAAGCAATTATTCGTCAATAAAAAATAAATTTAAAAAAAGAGAGAAAGAGTCAAGATAGCACATGGTATGCTACTATCTGTCGCAAACAATAATAGGAAAAGGGAAGTGTTGCGTTAGACGCCCGGTCATGTCCGACTCTTTGCGACCCTGTGGACTGTTAGCCCGCCAGGCTCCTCTGTCCGTGGGATTCTCCAGGCAGGAATACTGGAGTGGGTTGCCACTTCCTACTCCAGGGAAAAGGGAAGAACACGTTTATTTGTTTGTCCAAAAAACCGTCTGGTGACAACAGATGCTTTGTACAGATGAGTGGCAATCGTGTCCCTTGATGTGAGGCTCATTCCTTGGGCTAACCTTCAACTTCTCTTTCCCTGGATACCCAATAAATGTTGAATGTCACCGAGTGACCGGTTAACATCATGTGTGGTGAAAATGCCGGTCCCTGGCAGCCTGTTTGTGGCCATGAGGAACCATAAAGACATGAGGGAAGCCAATTGTGGCTCTTGGGTGGGGGGGGGGGGGGGGGGGTCAGTGACCCTTGATGTGGCATGGATTTTGCAGTGGCCCTGAGCCTTGCTTATGAGCGGAAGAGAGATTGGCTTGTGCGGCCTGCGTGGTGGGGTGGGCTTCTGAGCTGGGGGCATCTTCCTTCTCCCAGCTGAGCTGTCCCGGGGGAACCGGAAGATGTGTAAGGAGGCAACCTTGCAACGTGTAGGTCAATACATTCCAGAGATAACACCAGGGCCAAAGTTACTAAGAAACTAGACCTTAATTGTTCTGAACATACAAAAGGCAATGGAAAAAAAAAAAAAAAGGCAATGGAAGCTATGTGAGGCAACAGCAGCGTTAGGTCACCCTATCGCTATCGACGCAAGCATATTGCAATACATACGTGTATCAAAATGTTGCTTTGTACAGGGCAGACTCTCACAAAGTTATCTGCTATTTAGATCTCCATTAAAAAAAAAAAAAGGATACAGAAAAAGAGAAAGAAAGCCCTTCAGTGAAGTAGTACCTATAATTTAGCCTTTGATGCTCTTCCAGGGAAGAAGGAATTGCAAGCCCTTGGGTTTCTGGCCACCCTCCAGACCCCCGGGCAGCATGCCTTGCTTCTCCACTACGCTCCAGGCTCGGTTCCCAAACCCACTTCAGTTTTTAATCTCAGCATCTCTTCAGCGCCCAGTCCCCCACGCTCTGAAATCTCTTAGCATCTGAGAGGTCGACTCCGCAGAGCATTCCTCTGTTTTCGACCCGGGTGGACTGTAGCCCACCAGGCTCCTCTGACCGTGGAATTTTCCAGGCAACGACACTGGAGTGGGTTGCCATGCCCTCCTCCTCCAGGAGATCTTCCCCACGCAGGGATGAACCCAGGTCTGGCAGAGTCTTTATCATCTGAGCCACCAGGGAAGCCCTCTCTTTCGCTATTTAATTCTACAGTCCTGCCAGAAACCCCACTCGGAGGCAACATCTGACATGGATATCTTTCTTTTCTTTTTTTTTAAACAAAACTTGCCTGCCAAGTACAGCCAGACTCCGGGGGGGTGCCAGGCGGCCACGTGTGGGCTGAGGGTCACCAGCCGGGCTGCTTGGAGAACAAATCAAGAAAAGCAGGTTACCTGCAGGGCAGTCTCCGGGCCCGGGAAGCCGAGGTCAGCGGGCCGCGCGCGGGAGATGTGATCTCAGGCTCTGACCCCAGGAGGTCCGTGCGGTCCACGCATGTGCAGCTGATTCAGACTCCGGAGTAGCAGCGGTCCTGCCTGCCCCAAGTTAGGTTGTGCGCGGACTCAGCAAGCCTTGCAATCTGCAAAATAGCACAGAAGATCTTCTGTAGGGAGGGCCTGTCGTCCGTCCTTTTTTTTTTTTTTTTTTGGCCTGTCGACAGAAGATCTTCTGTGCTCCTTGAGAGATGGTAATGTTTGCCAAGGGATCTCAGACAGCCGGAAACACGGAGCCTTTTCATTCACAAATAGGGCTCCGGCACATGGCTCAAGTCACACGGGGCGTTTGCTGGCCCCTGTCCCAAAGCAGGGAGGTGGTTGCCTTGAAAATGCCCCCTTGCACAAGTCCTGAAATGTCGCGTGCTTTCCCCCTTGTCTCGTGTCCGCTCCCAAAATGGAAAGACAGAGGACGGCTCTGAGGAGGTTTCGACTCCTTCTGTGTGTGCCAACGACGCTTGATCACCGGAAACTGAAAGGTTGTTGCTGGGCCCTGAACACGCCGGGATGCTGGGCCTCCGGATGGGAGGATTTCAATTCCGGGAGCAGCGATGAGGCTGGATCGCTCAGAACATTTGTGTATCAAAGGTTTATTCAAATATAGGAGAGACAGACAAAGCTTCCGACACAGACATCAGAAAGGGGCAGAAGGAGTGCCCCCCACCCCTTGCTGGTTTTCAGCAAGCAGTTTTATGTCTCTTAGAAAGGTATTAACCAGATAAGAGGGACACCTCAAAGCTGAAGGAGTTTCACCAAACCCCTCTCCCACAATATGCCCTTTTGAGATAGCTTAGCACGAGATGTGTCATCCCCCAGCCACAAAACAATTGATACGAATACTGGTTTGTTGAGCTATTATCAGCCCAAGGTTTGAGAAAAGAAAAGAAAAAATGAAAAAGTTAGTCTTAGGTGGAACCGTTTTGAAGAAGTTGCAAATTCCAAAGCAAATGCGTCGTTTCATCCGTGTAGCTTAAGACAAACATTTCCATAAGAAAAATGCATTGGTTAGCTCAAGGTTTGAGAAAAGTTAAGTTCAGGGGGAACCGGGTGTCGTCATGGCAGCAGAGAATTTTAAGAGAAACCTCCTTTTAATTTTGTATGAAGTGAAGTGAAGTTGCTCAGTCGTGTCTGAGTCTTTGCGACCCCATGGACTGTAGCCCACCAGGCTCCTCCATCTGCGGGATTTTCGAGGCAAGAATGCTGGAGTGGGTTGCCATTTCCTTCTTCTTAATTTCGTATAGAGAAGGGAAAAAAAATCTGACACTTGGACTTTGTCTCCTTCTGCTTAAGGGAGAGATAAAAAATGTCTGACACTTGCAGCCTCTTTCCCCCGTTTGGAGACCCCTGGCCCGTTACCCTCTCAATAGCGTGACCATCTGTGTGAACTCTTTTTCAGCGTCATGCCTTTTTTTTTTTTTTTTCTTTTCTGTTGGCTAGGGGAAACATTTTTCCATACGGTGGCAGAACATATATTTCTTTTTTTTTTAATCATTTTTTATTGGAGTAAAGTTGATTTACCATGCTGGACTAATTTCTGCTGTATAGCAAAGTGAATCAGTTATTTTGTTCAGTCGCTCGGTCGTGTCCGACTCTTTGCGACCCCATGGACCGCAGCACGCCAGGCCTCCCTGTCCATCACCATCTCCTAAAACTTGCTCACACTCATGTCCATCACGTCGGTGATGCCATCCAACCATCTCATCCTCTCTCGTCCCCTTCTCCTCCTGCCCTCAATCTTTCCCAGCATCAGGGTCTTTTCCACTGAGTTGGCTCTTCGAATCAGGTGGCCAAAGGATTGGAGCTTCAGCTTTCAGCAACGGTCCCTCCGATAATGTGACTCGTTGTGTGTGTGTGCTAAGATGCTTCAGTCCTGTCCGACTCTTTGCGAGCCCGTGGACTGCAGCCCACCAGGCTCCTCTGCCCATGGGATTCTCCAGGCTAGAAGACTGGACTGGGTTGCCATTTCCTCCTCCAGGGGATCTTCCTGACCCAGGGATCGAACCCGCTTCTTTTATGTTTCCTGCATTGGCAGGCAGGTTCTTTACCACAAATGCCACCTGGGAAGCCCAATGTGACTATTATCACACCCCGGAACTGGTGAAAACTGGGAAGGTTGGGGATTGAAATTCCTTAGAGCTGGTTGGTCCACTTTGGATGCAGGTTTCTGGAACCAAAAAAAAAAAAAACCAAACAAAACCACAATCTGGAAAAGGTGCGGTTATGGCAAGAGTGGACGTGCCCTCAGTTGCTCATTGAAACCCCTAGATCAGCCCTTTTCCTGATCTTTCCGGAAGGTGCCGGCAGAGAGTGTAGGCAGAAATAGATGGTGACTGCCACCTGGCTGCCAAGCGCAGTAAAATGCATGTTTAAACTCAGATTTAAATGTTTACTTTAAACATGTTTAAACTGCAGGATGCTGCAAGTGAAGTCTCTTCTGCTGGGGGCTGTCTTTTCACTCTGCTGATTGTGGACAAACCAGTTTTTAATTCTGATGAGATAAAACGTACCTATTTTCCCTTTCTTCTGCTGCTTGCACTTTCTATGTCACAGATAGTTCAGTTCAGTTGCTCAGTTGCGTCCGACTGTTTGTGACCCCATGGACAGCAGCACGCCAGGCCTCCCTGTCCATCACCAACTCCCGGAGTCTACTCAAATTCAGGTCCATTGAGTCGGAGATGCCATCCAACCATCTCATCCTCTGTCATCCCCTTCTCCTCCTGCCTTCAATCTTTCCCAGCATCAGGGTCTTTTCCAACAAGTCGATTCTTCGCATCAGGTGGCCAAAGGATTGGAATTTTGGCTTCAGCCTTGGTCCTTCCAATGAATATTCAGGACTGGTGTCATAGCTAAGGAATCACCGAATCCAAAGTCATGAAGATTTAACCCTCTGTTTTCTTGTAAGAGTTTTGTATGTTGAAGGCCACTGTTTAAGGTCTTTGATCCATCTGTAGTTAATTTAGAGATCTATCCGTATAGTGGAATATGTGATGTGGTCTTTAGTCGCTCAGTCGTGTCCCACTCTTTGTGACCCCATGAATCACAGCCCACCAGGCTCCTCTGTCCATGGGATTCTCCAGGCAAGAATACTGGAGTGGGTCGCCATGCCCTTCTCCAGGGGATCCTCCCGACCCAGGGATCAAACCTGGGTTTCCTGCCCTGCAGGCAGAATCTTTACCAGCTGAGCCACCAGGAAAGCCCAAGAATACTGGAGTGGGTTGCCATTTCGTTCTCCAGGGGATCTTCCCGACCCGGGGATCAAACCCAAGTCTCTTGCATTGGCAGGCAGATTCTTTACCACTGAGCCCCCTGGGAGGTTTTTTGTTATGTATATTTTTCAATAAAAAATGAAAAAAATAAGCTGAGGATAAAAAATATGTATTTTAGACCAGATAAAAATAGAGTTTTTCACTAACACTTCACTTCAGACACTCAGTCGTGTCTGACTCTTTGCAACCCCATGAATTGCAGCACACCAGGCCTCACTGTCCATCACCAACTCCTGGAGTTTACTCAAACTCATGCCCATCGAGCCGTGACACCATCCAGCCATCTCATCCTCTGTCATCCCCTTCTCCTCCTGCCCCCAATCCCTCCCAGCATCAGTGTCTTTTTCACTGAGTCTGCTCTTCACATGAGGTGGCCAAAGTACTGGAGTTTCAGCTTCAGCATCAGTCCCTCCAATGAACACCCAGAACTGATCTCCTTCAGGATGGACTGGTTGGATCTCCTTGCAGTCCAAGGGACTCTCAAGAGTCTTCTCCAACACCACAGTTCAAAAGCATCAATTTTTCGGCGCTCAGCCTTCTTCACAGTCCAACTCTCACATCCATACATGACCACTGGAAAAACCATAGCCTTGACTAGATGGACCTTTGTTGGCAAAGTAACGTCTCTGCTTTTTAATATGCTGTCCAAGTTGGTCATAACTTTCCTTCCAAGGAGAGAGCGTCTTTTAATTTCATGGCTGCAGTCACCATCTGCAGTGATTTTGTAACCTGCCCCAAATTCCATTTCCAGTACATTGTTTGATCCACAGTAGTGCTTACCTTGAGCTTGTCCACTGAACCTCCCTGGAGAGAACAGATGTTGAATCTGAGCGCTTCGTTTTATAAACATAGGGCTTCCCTGGTGGCTCAGATTGTAAAGAATCTGCCTGCAGTGCAGGAGACCTGGGTTCAATCCCTGAGTCAGGAAGATCCCCTGGAGAAGGAAAAGGCAGCCCTCTCCAGTATTCTTGCCTGGAAAATCCCGTGGACAGAGGAGCCTGGCAGGCTACAGTCCCTGGGGGTCGGAAAGAGTCGGACACAGCTGAATGACTAACGCTTTCAGTTTTACTTTTTAGAATAAATCACGCCAGGACATCTTTCCCAGTGTGAGTGAGTGTGTGAGTGTGAAAGTCGCTCAGTCGTGTCCAACTCTTTGCGATCCCATGGACTGTCCATGGGAGTCTCCAGGCCAGAATACTGGAGTGGGTAGCCTTTCCCTTCTCCAGGGGATCTTCCCCAACCCAGGGGTTGAACCCAGGTCTCACACATTGCAGGTGGATTCTTTACCAGCTGAGCCACCAGCGAAGCCCATCTTTCCCAGGAAGGGATTCAAACCTAATCTTCATCACCAGACACAACTTTCCTCCCCAGCAGTTGAAAAACAAACATCAATATTAAAATAAAAGGAGCTTCTACCTGACAGTCAAAGATACAGAAGACTGAGGGCTGTATTTACAATAAGTAGGGCATGGAAGCGACCTAAATGGCCATCGAAAAGTGAAAGGATAAAGAAGCCGAGGTACATATACACAGTGGAATATTACGCAGCCATGAACAGGGACGCATTTGAGTCAGCCCTAACGAGATGGATGAACTCAGAACCTATTATACAGAGTGAAGTAAGTCAGAAAGAGAAAAACAATTATCATAAACGAATGCATATATATGGCATATATATATTTATATATGTGTATCTATATATAAAGATGGTACTGATGAATCTATTTGCAGGGTAACAGTGGAGATGTAGACATGGAGAACAGACTTAGGGACGGTGTGGATGGGGGGAAGGAGAGGGCGGGAGATACGGAGAGAGTAACGTGGAAGCGTACATGACTATATGTAACATAGACAGCCAGTGGAAATTTGCTCTATGAGTCAGGGAACTCACAGCGGGGCTCTGGGACTACCTACAGGGGTGGGATGTGGAGGGAGGTGGGAGGGAGGTTCAGATGGGAGGGGACATGGGTAAACCTATGGCTGATTCATGTGGATGTCTGGTAGAGACCAATGCAACTGCAAAGCAGTTATCCTTCAATTAAAAATAAATACATTTTTAAAGAAAATAACAGAAGAGTGAAGGAACAGACCCTGTATGAAAAACTGGGCGATTCAGCACGTCAAAACTTTTGAAGCATTCTCACAATGAGCATCTCTTCTTTCCCTGACTCCTGGCTTCTCACCAACATGAGTTCAGTTCGTTCGCTCAGTCGTGTCCGACTCTTTGCGACCCCATGGACCGCAGCACGCCAGGCCTCCCTGTCCATCACCAACTCCCAGAGCTCGCTCAGACTCATGTCCCGTCGAGTCGGTGATGCCATCCGACCATCTCATCCTCTGTCTCACCAACATAAGAAGACTTTAAGAAAGGGTGGAGATGCCCAGGGATAAGTGCAGTGGTAGCATTTCTAGAGGAGTGTTTGGCTGAATCTACAAGAAAGGGTGTCTGGGTGCCATGAAACCACCACCTATGTATGCAGCCCATGGCACTCAGCGTCCATAGAGCCGTGAAAGGTCCCTCAGATGCTTGCAGACCGGAAGAGGCTGAAACGCTCCTTATTACACGTCTGCCCTCTCTTCCCTGCTTTGAACGTCTGGCTGGAGCCCTTGCCTAAGTTTTATAAAAAAGAAAATTCAACGTTCTGACTTCCCCTTTCTTATCTGTGTACATTTGGTACCATGCAAAGGGCTTCCCTGGTTGCTCAGTGGGAAAGAATCCGCCTGCAGTGCAGGAGACCTGGGTTCGATTCCTGGATTGGGAAGATCCCCTGGAGGAAGGCATGGCAACCCACTCCAGTATTCTTGCCTGGAGAATCCCTATGGACAGGGGACCCCATGGGCTACAGTCCATGGGGTCGCAGCAAAGAGTGGGGCATGACTGAGGGACTAAACAGCATTACCACTTGAAAGTCAACGATGCCTGATATCCTTCCGTAAATAACTATGTTCGCAGCAGTCTCAACAGGTCATGTTTAGATATAAAAATAATTGGCGCATTTGAGCAAAGCCCGGCCTGGGCACCTAATACATGTTTAATTATAATCATGAGGACGGGAGCTCCGGGCCGAGCGAGGAATTTGGACTTGCAGGAGCGGCGTTCACAGATGCGAGGAGCCTGGGGGACGAACTCGTCACAAGTGAGTGAAACAGTTTAACTTGATGATAATTCAGCTTGGGCGTGCTCATATTGTTATCTGGTCAAGGGAGAGACGGGGGAGACTTGAGTGTTAGTTTCATCAAATTCTCTGTCTGTCTCTCTCTCTCCCTCCAATTCTGTCTCTCCATCTGTCAGTCTCTCTCTGTCTTTCTCTCTCCACCTCTCTCTCTCCATCTCACTCCGCCCCTCACATTTTCTGCAATGTTAAATGTGTGTAGATACGGGATCATCAATATATATTACTCTCTCTGGCTTCTTTCACCCAGCATAGTTATCTTTCAGTCCATAAATACTGTTATCTCTATGGATGGTTTGCTCCTTAAAAAAAAAATTGATGATCTTTTGAGTACTATGTATTCTAAGGATTTCTGGCCTCACCAGAGTTGATTGAGTCATTCGCCTGTGGGTGGACACGGGGTGTCCAATCCTATTTTTCTGTAGTGGAGTTTACGTGTTTAGTAACTTTTTCAGGGGTGCTCTTGATGAAGGAGGTGACTTTGGCCACCTCTTTAAAGACTGCTGGAAGATAACGATGGTTTTATAAGACTGTATTTGTGTGTGATGTGTCAGGCTGCTTGAGGCTTCCTCGGTGGCTCAGACGGTAAAGAATCTGCCTGCGGGAGATCTGGGTTCGATCCCTGGGTTGGGGAAGATCCCCTGGAGAAGGGAAAGGCAACCCACTCCAGTATTCGTGCCTGGAGAATCCCAGGGACAGAGGAGCCTGGCGGGCTGCAGTCCACGGGGTCACACAGAGTCAGACACGACTAACAGGCTGACCCTTTCAGTTCGTCAGCTTCATGCATTTATAGATCTGAAGTCCAGTTGCCTCTTACCCATGTACTTACCTTTAATAACATTCTACGTTAAAATCTGAAAAAAAAAATAGCAGGCTATGGGGGTGCGGTGGGGTGAGGAAAACAGGCTTAGCTGGAGCAGCTTCTTGGTAGACAGGATCTTCTTGATGTTTCTTAAAATCTGGAGTTGATAAGCCCAGTATTTTGAGGCAATGGGCATTCCCTTAAATCGTGAAGACAACTTTCCTTCCTGTCTATTTAACAGATAGATTTTGTTCCTTGCCTGTTAGGAAGGACTTTGCAGGGGTGCGTATGACCACCCATCATAGTTCTTTTTTTTTAATTACTTATTTATTTTTGGATACACTGGGTCTTTGAAGCTGCTCAGTTCAGTTCAGTCACTCAGTCGCGTCTGATTCTTTGCAGTCCCATGGACCGCAGCACGCCAGGCCTCCCTGTCCATCACCAACTCCCAGAGCTTACTCAAAGTCATGTCCATCATGTGGGTGATGCCACCCAACCACCTCATCCTCTGTCGCCCCCTTCTCCTCCCACCTTCAATCTTTCCCAGCATCAGAGTCTTTTCCAATGAAGTCAGCTCTTTGCATCAGGTGGCCAAAGGATTGGAGCTTCAGCTTCAACATCAGTCCTTCCAGTGAACATTCAGGACTGATTTCCTTTAGGATGGACTGGTTGGATCTCCTTGCAGTCCAAGGGACTCTCAAGAGTCTTCTCCAGCACCACCGTTCGAAGGCATCCATTCTTCGGAGATCCTTACTGGAGGTCAAAGATGACAAGATGGCCCTTGGACACACACACACACACACACAGATTTGACTCAGACACCTCACACTGCACGCTGGTCTTCAATTTACCAGCCTCGTGAAAAGTCTTTTAAACCCTGTGATCCCCAGGTCCCTCTCCCATAAAACAGAGTAGCTATCATTAGCCCCTCGAGGCGAGCCAGGTAAGGTATTTTGAGGACCCAGTGGGAAGCCGTGTGTAGCAATGCCTTGGGGTTGAGAAAACCCTATAAACTGTTTGGCGGAGTCATTAATCTTTACTACCTGTCATTTGGTCTGTGGGGTGGGTGCTCAGCTGACGGAAGAACCTCGTTGACGTGGGGAATTTAAAGCATCCCAAGGCAAGGGGATACCAGGCTGTATCACTCTTGGGACTCTCATAAAACGGTCCTAATTACGGCTGCTGCAGACACACTTCTGGGGGGAATGAACCTGGCCACCGTAACCCCCAGGTCTACACTGTTGCTCCTTGTGCTTTTCAAGGCGAGAAGCATGGGTGGTCCACCATGCTCAACCATCTTCCATCCTTCCTAGAAGACCACACAGTAGGTCTCAGACAAAGACTTCCTGGACAGCTGCCTGCTCGTGGGTGACCCTTGTTTCAGAGGCTCCAGATTGAAGGGTTTCATTGCTGGTGTTACTTGAGAAAGTTCTTTTATTACCATTCCTGTCTAGGAACCACAGCGTGTCTCTCTCATCTTTTTATTGTGTGACATTCAGAAGGTGACTGAGCCTCGAAGGAAGTCGTTACTGCTGACAGGTGAAGAATATTTAGAATGGAACCGAAGATTTAAGTTAGAAGGCTTCCTTGCCGTGGCGTTGGAGAAGACTCTTGAGAGTCCCTTGGACTGCAGGGAGATCCAACCAGTCCATCCTAAAGGAAATCAGTCCTGAATATTCATTGGAAAGATGGATGCTGAAGCTCCAATCCTTTGGCCACCTGATGCGAAGAACTGACTCATTTGAAAAGACCCTGATGCTGGGAAAGATTGAAGGCAGGAGGAGAAGGGGACGACAGAGGATGAGATGGTTGGATGGCATCACCGACTCAATGGACATGAGTTTGGGCAACTCCAGGAGTTGGTGATGGACAGGGAGGCCTGGCGTGCTGTGGTCCATGGGGTCGCGAAGAGTCGGACACAACTGAGGGACTGAACTGATCTGAACTGGTAGCTCGGATGGTAAAGAATCTGCCTGCAATGCGGGAGACCTGGGTTTGATTGTTGGGTCGGGAAGATCCCCTGGAGAAGGACATGGCCACCCACTCCGGTATTGCTGCCTGGAGAATCCCATGGACAGAGACTGCTGGTGGCCTACAGTCATTGGGGTCACAAAGAGCCGGACGCGACGGAGCGACTGAGCACACATATTTAAATTAGACCTGAATCTTTGTGCCCACGTCCTCCCCCTTGCCATGAAACCTATAATTCAGAGTTGCAAATGAAAACCAGAAAGAAGCTAGACTACTTAAAAAAAAAAAACAAACAACAACTCATCTGCCCTCTTCAGGAAACTGCATAGACAATAGAATATTCTCTAATGAAAGTATATCTTTACTTCATCGTTAGTTATTGGGAAAAAAAAGATGTAGGGCTTAGAATGTTGAAAAAAAAAATCAGTCACATGAAAAATAAAATTCCTGGGTTAGATATCTAAGGGGAAGCAACGCCTTCTTCCAACAACCCAGGAGAGTGTGAACTGATTTAACATAGCTTTTCGTTCTCAAAGGTCTCATGACACTAGACGACAATTAATACAATCCTTAAAAATGCACATCAGTCATTTATTGTAGTCCTTCATCTTGATTGCTCAGTGCCCTCAGAATGAAGGGTTTTTGTTATCGGACCTACATGAAGGGTGGTAGCTATGTATTCGGAATGACCTGCAAATGAAGGGATCATGCATGACATTGCCATGTTCTGTCTGTACCAACATCACCCGTGTGCCATTCAGTATAAAGAATTCCGTGGTTGTTTTTTTTCCATCACCAAGTCGTGTGAGACTCTCTGAGACGCCAAGGACTGCAGCACGCCAGGCCTCCCTGTCCATCACCAACTCCCAGAGTTTGCTCAAACTCACGTCCGTCCAGTCAGTGATGCCATCCAACCATCTCATCCTCTGCCATCCCCTTCTCCTCCCGCATTCAATCTTTCCCAGCATCAGGGTCTTTTCAGTGGGTCGCTGTAAAAAAAAAAAAAACAGGCTCCTTTCCACTTTGGACCATAACCACCTAGTTATAAGAAAAATAACTGCTTTGCAGAAGTTCATCGCTTATTTGTTTCTTTTCTAGGTAACAGTAAGAAGCCATGAAACAGCTGTTCTATGGCTGGTAAGTAGGAAAACTTATAAACCTTCGCTATTCTCTATCTCTAGAGAGAAGGGTGCTTTGTCCGAGTCTTCCTCAATCCTGCGGATGTTTCGTCTGCTTATATGTGATAAGCGCAATGGGGAGCATGGTGGGTGCTACAAGGGTTGGTGGAGTCAAACAGAAGGGTTTTCTAAGGGGTTTCCCTGGTGGCTCAGTCAGTAAAATATCCACCTGCCAATGCAAGAGATGTGAGCCTGATCCCTGGAGAAGGAAATGGCAACCCACTCCAGCATTAAAGTGAAGTCCCTCAGTCGTGTCCAACTCTCTGCGACCCCATGGACTGTAGCCCACCAGGCTCCTCTGTCCATGGGGATTCTCCAGGCCAGAATACTGGAGTGGGTTGCCATTTCCTTCTCCAGGGGATCTTCCCCACCCACGGATCGAACCCGGGTCTCCCGCATTGCAGGCAGACGCTTTACTGTCTGAGGGCAGCTCCAGTCTTCTTGCCTGAGAAATCCCATGGACAGAGGAGCCTGGTGGGCTACAGTCCACGGGGGTCACAGAGAGTTGGATGCGACTTACCAACTAAACCACCACCAGAACCATGCTAACTTAGTAGGAATGACTGCGTGTTTGGGAATTCACGGGGTGAGAGGCAAGACCTTCTAGAGATGGCAACAGCACAATGGCAAACGTTGTGGACCCCTCTGAGGATTTTTAAGGAGAGTTGTCTGTGGTCTAGGGCTTCCCAAGTTGGCGCTGGTGGTAAAGAACACACCTGCCAACGCAGGAGATGTAAGAGACACAGCTTCGATCCCTGTGTCGGGAAGATCCCCTGGAGGAGGGCCTGGCAACCCACTCTGGTATTTTTGCCTGGAGAATGCCATCGGCAGAGGAGCCTGGAGCGGCTGCAGTCCGTGGGGTTGCAAAGAGTTGGCCACGACTGAGCAGCTGAACACATGGGTGATTCCACAGTCCAAAATTTAGTAGCATGTATGGATGTGTTAAATTTCGTTTTTCAAACGTCAAAAGAATTCCTAGCACTTCTTATTATCTTTGGCAACTGAGCTCCCCCACCTGATTTGTTTTGCAGACATATTTTTCTGATGAAGGAAAAGGAAGAATTACGTTCTGTGCACACATGTAGTTCACCCTGAAAGACCAGTTTTTCATCATTTCTTCCTGGGCTCAGAGCCAAGAAGTTAGTACAGTCTCTGCTTTCCCATCTGTGTGGCTGAGAGCAAAATGATGAAGTTATAAAGTGTATTAAAACATACAGCTGAGCATTAAAGAAAATCAAGCCTGATTAGCTGGCTATTTAACCTCTGATTTTCCATTTTGTTTATGCTAAGAAATTAAATTGTTAGGCCTTTTTTTTAACCTCTCTTTTTATTTCAAGGGCCTCCTGTCACTAAAGCAGTTGAAAAATTATGAGGAATTTAATGTCACAGCAGATTTAAAAGTAATTTGTAAGCTGTAAGACCTCAAGGCTTCCCAGGTGGCGCTTGTGGTAAAGAATCTGCCTGCCAGTGCAGAAGATCCATGAGACTCGGGTTTGATCCCTGGGTGGGGAAGATCCCCTGGAGGAGGAAATGGCAACCCACTCCAGTGTTCTTGCCTGGAGAATCCCATGGACAGAGGAATCTGGTGGGCTACAGTCCACGGGGTCGCAGAGTCGGACCCGACTGAGTGCACACACAGGGACAGATCTGATTAACATAAATCATGATGTACAATGTTTTTGTGTGGTTTCTGAGCAAGCCAGCTCCAGGGACTCGGTGGAAATACCATTATTTCCTATTTATTTAGCTTTTGACCACACTTGCAGCTTGCAGGATCTCAGTTCCCCAACCAGCGGTTAAACCCAGGCCATGGCAGTGAAAGCCTGGAATCTTAACCAGTAAGCCAGCAGGGAACGCCCTATGAATTCCTATTTTGCATGGGTGCTCAGTCGTGCCGACTCCGAGACCCCATGCAGTGTAGCCCCACTCCCACCCACTCCTCACTCCCACCCCGCCCCGGGCTCCTCTGTCCATGGGATTCTTCCATTCCAGTGGATTGCCATTCCCTTCTCTGGGGGATCTTTTTGACATAGGGATTGAACCCGGGTCTTCTGCGTTAGAGGCAGATTCTTTACCATCTGAGACCCACCAGGGAAGCCAGTCAGAACACTGGAGTGGGTTGCCATTTCCTCCTCCAGGGGGATCTTCCCGACCCAGGGATGGAACCCACATCTCCAGCGTCTCCTACATTACGGGTGGATTTCTCTACCGCTGAGCCACTGGGGAAGCCTCACTTCCTGTTTTAAGTTGTCTACAAAGCAAAATGGAACTGATGGGTTTCTGGGTGGTTTGGAGGCTAATTACTTTACAATATTGTAGTGGTTTTTGCCATACATGGAGATGAATCAGCCATGGGTGGACATGTGTTCCCCATCCTCAACCCCCCTCCCACCACCCTCCCCATCAGTTGCTTCTGTTTGAGTTTTTTCTTTTTTTTTCTTTTTTCTTTTCCCCGCCTTCCAGGCGCTGCTGGCTGTCAGCGTCCCTGTGGTGCTTCTTTGGGAGCCTTCAGGGAACGTTCATCACCAGGAACTCGAGACCCAACATTGTCCTGTTCATGGCGGACGACCTTGGGGTGGGAGATTTATGCTGCTACGGTAACAGCTCAGTGAGGTAGAGAAACCGTCAATAAATCAATAAATAAAAGGAACAGAAAAGGCGGAAAAAAAAAATAAAGGGAGAAATTCCCTGTGGATGGTAGAGCCCCGCCAGCCATGTCTCTTGTCTTGGGGGAGAATGATCTTTAGGGAGAAGTTTTCAAACACAACAGCAGAAGGCTTTGTCTTAGGAAAGCTGCAAACCATCAGGAGAGCGTTTGGCTTCATTGGCAGCTTCGTGTGGGGGCTTCCCGGGTGGGCGCTAGTGGTAGAGAACCCACCTGCCCATGCAGGAGACCCGGGTTCGATCCCTGGGTCGGGAAGATGCCCCTGGAGGAGGACATGGCAACCCACTCCAGTATTCCTGCCTGGAGAATCCCACGGACAGAGGAGCCTGGCGGGGCTACAGTCCACAGGGCCGCTGAGAGTCGGACACGACTGAGCCGCTAACGCACTTTCGCTTTTGACCTGATTATATCTGACGATGCTCTGTGATGGACTGTCATCATCTTGCCTGGAGACGCGTGGCTTGGCCCTCTGGTTCCCATCTGTGTCTATCCAAGGATGGAGTAGATTGCTGGATTGGTGTGTAAAAAAAGGACGTCTTTCAGGTGGACTGGAAACAGTCACGTTGACTTCCCAGACAGGATGCCTGATGAATCTTGCTCGCTTCGGGCGGTGGGGAGGGATTCACAAACTCACCTGCCGACTTCTCCGTCTGTCTGCAGCACGCCGAACATCGACCGGCTGGCCAGCGAGGGCGTGAGGCTCACCCATCACTTGGCGGCCGCCTCTATGTGTACCCCGAGCAGGGCCGCCTTCCTGACCGGCCGCTACCCCGTCAGATCAGGTGGGGCACGGGAAACGGACAGCTGCCCGTCTTTCTTTAAAAAAATGGTCTTTATTTGTTTAGCGTTTGATTGCTCCAAGTCTTAGTGGCAGCAAGCGGGATCTTGCATCTTCCCTGCGGCATGCGGGGTCTTTTCATTGCGACACGTGAACTGTTAGTGCTGTCCCGTGGGATCCAGTTCCCTGACCAAGGGTCGAACCTGTGACCCTCCCCCTGCCCCCCGCACGGGGGAAACATGGAGTCTTAGCCACTGGACCGCCAGGGAGGTCTCCTGCAACTCCTCATGCAAACTCTCCAAAGGTCACTTGGAAATGTTAAAAATCTAAATTCACATGGGAGTTGTGTTGCTATAGCTGGACATGTGAAAGAGGTGTGTGTCTTGCCCAGGGGCCACCAAGCCTGCTTACCTGTGTGCATATGGTGACATGGTTTGATCCCCTGGTGTGCAACTCCCAGGCTACCTTGAACGTGCCCTTTTCCAGAAACTCGTAGTAAGACCCCCAGGAGGCTCCTTGTCTCTGAAAGCTAGCAGAGATTTTTTTTTTTTTTTAAAGAAAAGTGGGTTTTCATAGTTTTCAGGAGAGGAGATGTGTCCAGTCTCTGGGGACGAGATTGGAACATCAGAAGGACCAGTTGAGAAGAAAGTCTGGCAGAGAAAATGGAAAGGAAATGATGGATTCCTTTTGCTGAGTTCCTACTCTTCCTTGCCTCACATCCCTCCCCTCCCTCCCCCATCACAATTTCAACATGTAGACTTAAGCAAGTTGAGGGTCATGATCCCAACTTAAATATTTTTTTTTGCATCATTAGTTTGGAATTGGGGGGCTTCCCCGGTGGCTCAGTGGGTAAAGAATCTGCCCGGCAGTGTAGGAGACACAGGAGATGCGAGTCCGATCCCTGGGTGGGGAAGATTCCCCTGGAGGAGGGCATGGCCACCCACTCCCAGGATTCTTGCCTGGAGAATCCCAGGGACAGAGGAGCCTGGTGGGCCGCAGTCCGTCGGGTCGCCATGATGAGACTGCGGTCCTCACCTGCTGTCCGCTTCTGTGAACGTAGGAATGGCGTCCTCCTCCAACCTGAATCGTGACGTGGTCTGGCTCGGAGGGTCGGGCGGGCTGCCTCCCAACGAGACGACGTTCGCCAAGCTGCTGCAGCATCGAGGTTACCGCACGGGACTCATAGGTATGGGCCTTGACCGTGAAAACGTGCTTGTTCGGGTTCCCTTTCCCAGTGGTCATCCCTCTCAGGGAGGTTGGCTGAGTGCACGGTAGTTGACGTCTCTTCGACATGATACACGGTGGGAAAGGAATTGAAGACACAATTTTAAGGGCCTTCGGTATTGAGAACCAAGTGTGCCAAGGATCTCAAGAAGGCAAAGTAAGTATGCTGATCGTTCGTTGCTCCTGAAACGGAATACTTTATAGAAAGGGTGCTACTCCTCTGATAGCACAGGTAGCAATGTTTAAGGGTGTCCCCTTGAACTTGAGAACCGAAAGCTGGAGTGGTGATCCAAATTCAGGCAATACTTGGTCTGTTGACTTAGGTCACCTGACATTCTATACCCTCATGGGGGCTGTGTGATGAGTGAGACAGCATTCCCCGCAAGGAACTTCATCCTGAAGAGTTCTGGTCTGATGAGCGATTCCTCTAAGATGAGACTCTGTGAGCCAAGAATTAGGAGAGAGGCTACTTGCTTCGGTGTGTGTGTGTGTGTGTGTGTGTGTGAGTTGCTCAGTCGTGTCCGACTCTTTGCGACCCCGTGGACTGTAGCCCGCCAGGCTCCTCTGTCCATGGGATTCTCCAGGCAAGAACACTGGAGCGGGTTGCCATTTCCTCTTCCAGGGGATCTTTCCGACCCAGGGATCAAACCCAGGTGTCCCGCCTTGCAGGCGTATTCTTTACCGTCTGAGCCCCCAGCGAAGCCTGCTTGCTTGGTATAGCCACTGCTTTTAGGATTCTCAGCGTGAATTGTAAGACTATTGAGTCATCAGAGATGTTGTTTTAAAAAAAAGCAATGACTTTGCATCCTCCATAAATGACCAAGAGGTAGTTCATTCCCGTGAAATTCTTGGTAGCATCCTGTGAATGGAGTTTTCTAAAGCATCTTTCAGGAACACTCTCGGGCACCTCCAAATCTGGGTTCAAATTCACGTCTGCCGTAACCAAGTAATGAATGAGATGTCAGGCTGATTAATAAATCTAGATGATGAATCTTCTCCCTGGTAGTAAAAGCTTCCCTGATGACTCCGGGGTAAAGAATCTTCCTGCCAATGCAGGAGACTAGGGGCTCGATCCCTCGGTTCGGGAAGATCCCCTGGACGGGGCAACCGCAACCCGCTCCAGGATTCCTCCCTGGAGAATCCTCATGGACAGAGGAGCCTGGCGGGGTACAGTCCACGGGGGTCACAACGAGTCGGACACAGCTGACCACGGTTGCACGGAACACAAGAAGATGCTACCTCCACCGTAACTTCCTTTTTTTAATTAAATTATTTAATTGGTAATAAAATATTAATTTATTTAATTTAATTTAATTACAATATTGCGGGGGTTCTTCCCATATGTTGGGATGAATCCGCCCTGGGCGTCCACGTGTCCGCCGGAACTTTATGCTGAGGGCGACGCCCCTCCTAGAAAGGGATGGATGCTGGTGTTGCCATGGTAACATCTCCGCGTCTCCTCCCCCTCCCAGGAAAGTGGCACCAGGGTCTGAGCTGTGCATCCCGCGACGACCACTGCTACCACCCGCTCAACCATGGCTTCGACTACTTCTACGGGATGCCGTTCGAGCTCCTGAGCGACTGCCAGGCGTTCCACACGCCCGAGCTGCACCGCCGGCTGAGGGTCCGGCTCTGGGTGTCCACGGTGGTGCTGGCCCTCATCCCCCTGCTCCTGCTCGTCCCCACCTGCGCCCGCTGGTTCCCGGTCCCCTGGCCGGTGATCCTGGCCTTCGCCCTGCTGGCCCTCCTGTTCTTCGCGTCCTGGTTCTCCAGCTACGGCTTCACCCGCCGCTGGAACTGCGTGCTCATGCGGAACCACGAGATCCTTCAGCAGCCGGTGAGGCTGGAGAGGCTCACCTGGCTCACGCTCAAGGAGGCGCTGGCCTTCATCGACAGGTACCCCGGCTCTTTCTGGCTCGGGGCCCACCCCCTACCCCCTCATCCCCCCACCACCACCCCCCCAACCCGAGTCAGAGACTCGCGATTTTTTTTTCCCAGAGAAGTTGGGTGATGGGCACTTTGAGTGTGTGTGTGTGATATTTGTGATACACTAAACTCTCTTCTTAAAATAAATAAGAGCGTTAACTTTCTTTCTTTTTTTTTTTAAATAGATGCATTAAAAAAAATTGTATTGATTTATTTGACACTGTGCTGGGTTTTGTTGTTAATGTGGGTGGGCTTCCCAGGTGGCGCTTAATTGGTAAAGAATCTGCCTGCCAAGGTAAGAGACCCAAGTTTGGTCGCTGGGTCGGGAAAATCCCCTGGAGGAGGGCATGGCGACCCACTCCAGTATTCTTGCCTAGAGAATCCCACGGACAGACGAGCCTGGTGGGCTACAAAGAGGTTGCAAAGAGTCAGACAGGACCAAGTGACTAACGCTTCTTTATACCACTGGATCACCAGGGAAGCCCAAGTGTTAAATGTCCTGCAAAATTTGAACACTGAAAAGGGAAAGAAATATCTTTAGCTCCCTTAAAAAAAATAATTACTCTATTTTAATCAATACAGTTTCTTATTTGTATACCCCCTTAGGTATAAGCGTGGACCATTCCTGCTCTTCATCTCCTTTCTGCATGTCCACACGCCTCTGATCACCAAGGAGAAATTTGTCGGGCACAGTAAATTCGGCTTGTATGGTGACAACGTAGAAGAGATGGATTGGATGGTGGGTAGGTGATCACTCTCTGGTTTTGAAGCATCTTACTTACAGACTAGAGGAAAGCGAGTCTCCATGAACGGCATCAAATAAGGTACAACCCCCTGCATGTTTTGGGAAATGGATGCGTATTTGTTGTGCTGAATTATATGAGAAGCGGGCTCTAGATGCAGTGAAATTTTCCAAGGGAAGAGCCACGATTTATGAAATACAGGTTCTCCAGTCTTTTAAAGAGAACCACTTTCCCAAAAAACTCATTCGGGGGACAAATAATGTTGTGCTATAGAGCTGACTCACTGGAAGAGACCCTAATGCTGAGAAGAAATATATAATGTTCATGTTTATGTATTATATACTATCTTGTCTCTCATCTCCTGCTTGTGCTCAGTCATGTCTGACTCTTTGTGACCCCATGGACCACAGCCCACCACGCTCCTTGGTCCACGGAATTCTCCAGGCAAGAACACTGGAGTGGGTTGCCATTTCCTTCTCCAGGGGATCTTCTTGACCCAGGGATCAAACCTGAGACTCCTGCATTGGCAGGTGGATTCTTTAGCACTGAGCCACCAGGGAAGCCCTATATATAATATACAACATAGTATATAATGCTCAGAATATTATCAAAATTATATGGCATAATTATATAAATATATTTGCACATAAATGATATATTACAAACCATCTATATGGTTTATTGACGGCTTTGCTGGTGGTTCGGATGGTAAAGAATTCACCTGCAATTCTGGAGACCCAGGCTTGATCCCTGGGTCGGGAAGATCCCCTGGAGAAGGAAATGGCAACCCACTGCAGTATTCCTGCCTGGGGAATTCCATATGACAAGTCATTATAGTA
Organism: Cervus canadensis; assembly: GCF_019320065.1. Lineage (NCBI taxonomy): Eukaryota > Metazoa > Chordata > Mammalia > Artiodactyla > Cervidae > Cervus > Cervus canadensis. Next base: position 6,419,738 of record NC_057419.1, read on the forward strand.
ATTAATTTAGTGCATTATGAAATATAAAATGTCTTATATTTATTGTATAATAAAGTTATATAATCTATATTATATATTTAAATAGAGTATATATTTACATAAAAACATTAACTTTTTATATATTACAGCCTTCATTATACATTACTTACCATTGGTGATTTAACATGCTATAACATACAAACAAACCTTTTATACTCTTATAGGGCTTCCCTCATACCTCAGTCGGTAAAGAATCTGCCTGCAATACAGGAGACCTGGGTTGGATTCCTGGGTGGGGAAGATCCCCTGGAGATGGAAATGGCAACCCACTCCAGTGTTCTTGCCTGGAGAATCCCATGGACAAGAAGCCTGCCAGGCTACAGTCCTTGGGGTCGGACAAGTCAGACACCACTTAGCAACTAAGCCACCACCATCATACTTATTATATAATAATACATATCATCTCCTTATATATTTGTATTAAATATATATTTAGCATAAATCCATTATGTTTCATATAGTGAATATTTAATAAATAATTATATATAAATATCATATGCTGTATCATATATATGGTATATTACAAATATATATATATCATATATATGGTATATATGGTATATTACATATATAATATGGTATATATGGTATATTACATATGATTGTATATTACGTATATATGGTATATTACAAACATATATCATATATATGGTACATTACATATATATGCATGGTATATATGGTATATCACGTATAATGGTCTATTACATATATATGGTATATTATGAATAGTATCTATTACAGATCTACTATATTACACATAGTATATATATCCTATGTATATATGTGTGTGTTAGTCACTCAGTCATGTCCGACTCTCTGCGACCCCATGGACTGTAGCCCGCCAGGCTCCTCTGTCCATGGGATTCTCCAGGGAAGAATCCTGGAGTGGGTTGCCATTCCCTTCTCTATGTATATATGAGTGTCTACAATGGTGATTTAGTCCCTATTATACAACAGAAAGTAGGATAACATTTATAGCATTACATGGAAACATGTTATATGGTTACCATAAACCACATAGCCTTACACGCACCATAGTAGACACGCACCAGAAGACCCTCGGTCCACGCTGACACGTGACAGCTTCCGTCTCCCGCCTCCACCAGGAAAGGTCCTGGAGGCCCTGGACCGGGAGCGCCTGGCCAACCACACGCTGGTCTACTTCACCTCCGACAACGGGGGCCGCCTAGAGGCGCAGGACCGCAGCGGGCAGCTGGGCGGCTGGAACGGGCGCTACAAAGGTGACGCGTGCGCGGGTGGGCATGGGCCCCGTGCGGCGCCGGGGTGGGACCCGCCTGGATTTGTGCCTGCGAGCTCTGTCACTTCTGTCGTCTTTGACCCTTGAGTCTCAGCATCTCTGCAATGCCCAGTCCCCCATGCACCAAAATCTCTCCGCTTCTAAGAGATTTAATCTATGGAGCCTTCCTCTCTTTGTGACCTCAGGAACGGTAGCCCACCAAGGCTCCTCTGTCCATGAGATTCTCCAGGCAGGAACACTGGAGTGGGTTGCCATTCCCTCCTCCAGGGAGCTGGTGATGGACAGGGAGGCCTGGCGTGCTGTGATTCATGGGGTCGCAAAGAGTTGGACAGGACTGAGCAACTGAACTGAACTGCATTTGTCCTAGATGCTAGAAGTCCGCAGCTGGAGTTTTCGAGTCTTGAAAGCAAGAACTTGGCCTCAGTGTTCTTTGTATCTCTCTGTGAATATATTTTATTGGTTTGTTGTTGTTGTTCAGTGGCTACGTCATATCCAACTCTTTGCGAGAAGGGCCTGGCAACCCACTGCTGTATTCTTGCCTGGAGAATTCCATGGACAGAGGAGCCTGGCGGGCTACCATCCATGGGGTCGCAAAATAGAGGAATGCTCCGTAGGTTAAATCTCTTAGAGGCAAAGAGATTTCGGAGTTTGGAGACTGGATGTTGAAGAGATGCTGAGATTCAGAACTGAACTGGGTTTGGGAAAAGAGTCCAAGTGTTTTCTGAATGTCGAGTTTTAAGCCAGCCTTTCCCACTCTTCTCTTTCACTTTCATCAAGATGCTGTTTAGTTCCTCTTCACTTTCTGCCGTAAGGGTGGTGTCATCTGCGTATCCGAGGTTATTGATATCTTCTCCTAGTGATCTTGATTCCAGCGTGTCACTGGCATGGCCGTGACGATTTTCAGATACACAGAGAATGAGTCCGTGGGGTTGAATCCCCCTTCGATTTTTCATCTTTGGTTTCAGGAGGCAGAGGCATGGGCGGATGGGAAGGAGGCATCCGGGTGCCTGGAATTTTCCGGTGGCCAACAGTCCTGGAGGCGGGGAAGGTCATCGACGAACCTACAAGCCTCATGGACATTTTCCCGACGCTGTCTTACATTGGAGGAGGCATTCTACCACCGGGCAGGTACGAAAGTATGCTTGCCCTTCATCGAGGGAGCCTCCAGGCTCCTGTGTCCATGGGGATTCTCTAGGCAAGAATACTGGGGTGGGTTGCCATTTCCTCCTCCAGGAGGTCTTCCCGGCCCAGGGATGGAACCCAGGTCTCCCGCACTGCAGGCAGATTCTTTACCATCTGAGCCAGCAGGGAAGCCCTGCAGCATCTAGACCATTAAGTAAATATTTGCTAAGTGAATTCCCAAGTAAAAGTAGGTACATGTCAACCTATATGTGATGAATGTTGCTGCATTTCTCTATGGGTTTTAAAAATTAATAAGTGAAGTAGGAGTATCTACCCAATGGGCATGAATCTGAGCAAACTCTAGGAGATACTGGAGAACAGAGGAGCCTGGCGGGATGCATTCCATGGGGTCGCAAAGAGACACGACTCAGTGAGTGAACAATAGCAATGATTCAGCACTGGGGCTGTCCATTCCACACCGAGTTTCTGCTGAATCAAATGAGTGTTATTGTCCATCGCTCAGTTGTGTCCGTCTCTTTGCGACCGCATGGACTGTAGCTCACCAGGCCTCCCTGTCCTTCACCATCTCCTGGAGCTTGCTCAAACTCATGTCTGCTGAGTCAGTGATGCCATCCAACCTTCTCATCCTCTGTCATCCGCTTCTCCTCCCGCCTTCAATCTTCGCCAGAATCAGGGTCTTTTCCAATGAGTCAGCTCTTCGCATTGGTGGTCAAAGTATTGGAGCTTCAGCTTCAGCCTCAGTGCTTCCAATGAATATTCAGGACTGATTTCCTTTAGGATGGACTGGTTGGATCTCCTTGCAGTCCCAGGGACTCTCGAGAGTCTTCTCCAACACCACAGTTCAAAAGCATCCATTCTTGGGCACTCAGCCTTCTTTATGGTCCAACTCTCACATCCATACATGACTCCTGGAAAAACCATAGCTCTGATTACAAGTGCAAAGAGCTCACTTGTCTCCGGGAGTTGGTGATGGACAGGGAGGCCTGGCGTGCTGCAGTTCATCAGGTCGCAGAGTCGGACACGACTGAGTGACTGAACTGAAGTTTAAATGAATGAACTTAGGTGCAGAGATCTATACATTCTTACTCAATGGGACTCGATTGGAACTCGCGAATAGTGTCTGACCAGTGACCAGAGTCTTAGTTTCAGCTGTTCACCCCTCCTATTGTCTTAGAAAATGTGTAATGCGTTACTCTTCCTCTTCGTCTTTATTATTTATGAAATAAATGAAAATGCGTGTTGAGTTTTCAACGGGCTTTCCCTTGTCCTTCTCCGCTCCTCCCCGCTCCTCCTTCCGCCTCCCCTCCCTGCCCTTCGTCCTCCGCCTTCCGCTTCCGCTTCCGCTTCTCTTTCTTGATCTTCCGCTTGCTTGTCTCTCTCTTGCGCCTCCCCTTCTGTCGTAAAAACGCGGAGACTCGACCACGCGTCCCTCACCGCTCTCCGCCGTCGCGCCTTCTCTCCCCAGAGTGATTGACGGCCGGAACCTCATGCCGCTCTTGGAAGGCAGGGTCTCCCGCTCCGAGCACGAATTCCTCTTCCACTACTGCGGGGTCTCCCTGCACACGGCCAGGTGGTATCAGAAGGACTGTGAGTATGAGGGGGACCGACACGTGGGGACACGGCCAGGACACCTCCTGGTCTCTTTCGTCTCCTGGGGGAGGGCACACTCCCTGCAGTGAGTGACCCCCGTGTCACGGTGGTTCTACGTCCTGCAGAAAGTGACCTAAACACGGCTGTTCCTTATGGTAGAAATCACAGTAGGATTTTAGAGGGATGTCTGTGAGTCTGTGTCCCTAAGCTGTTGTGCATAATTATGACAACGGGAGGAAGAAGGCCAGGCAGAGACAGAATAGGAATTCCCGTAACAGAGGACACTTGAGATAATTAGCAACAAAATCTGACGTCTTCCGTCTAACCCAGACATCAGTCACGAACTGCCACCTTCTGAGTCGTTGCCTGAGTTCCACATTTACTCTGGTAAATTCACGCAAACAAACACAAGTGGACAAACGGCATCGATTTCCTCACATCTGTGAAAAAGAAGCTGTTACCGAGACATTCCAGATTTTTGACTGGATTTGGCGATTTGCTGAAAAGACATCGGTGTTTGCACGTATGATCCATCCTTCGTGGTGTGATCTGTTCTTTGTATCAGTGTGGATGATTCTTCATGTAAAATAAAAACAAAGAAGAATTTCTTCCTTTTAGATTATGAATCAGTTGGAGTTAGTTCAGTGGTAAGGAATAACAGAAAACATCCTCGGCCCCTGAGGAATAAAAGCCTCCCAAATTTAACCAGCGAGGGTTAAACAAATGGAATTTGACTCATTTTTTCTTAATAAGGATTCTAGAAGTTGGGAGCAGAGGGCTGATACAGTGTTCAAGGCCATTATCAGGGACCTGTGGTGATTTTTTCTGTTCCCATTAAACCACTCCTGTCATGTCAGCTTCCATGCTCATGTTTCTGACCCCATGGCTGCAAAATGGCTGCTGTTCCTCCAGGCATCACATTTACGCTTCACCCAAGAAGTAGAGAGAATAGCAAAAGAGGTGAAGGATTCAGCCAGGGGATTTAGTCTAATTTAATCTGAAAAGCATAGCTTTTCCACAAGAGCCTAACAGAGGACTTCTGTAGAAGTCTGGTTGATCAGTGATTGGGTTGTGGGTATGTTTTCTGTTTGAAACCGACCTCTGGAAATGGAATTGCTAAGCAATGACATGAAAGACAGAAAGAGAGAGAGAAAGAAAGAAAGCAGAGAAGGGAGGGAGTAGGGAAGAGGGAGGGAAGGAGAGGAGATAGGTGACAGATAAATAGGTAGATATATAGATGTATGATAGAATAGAGAGTTGGATAGATAGATGATAGAAAAGAAGAAAAAGAGGAAGGGAAGGCAGATAAAGAGGAGGGAAGGAGACGGAGGAAAAAAGAAAGGAAGGAAGAGAGAGAAAGAACGGGAGAAGGAAAGAAGAAAGAATAAGGAAGGATTGATCTTGCCAAATGACTTTTGCCAATTTAAGATCTGCAAATGGTATTTAGCCTTAGAAACTTTTGCGTTTGCCCATGCCAAGTCGAACTGAGTTAGTTTGAATGATCATTTCTATGATGAAATCAGCCATTCAGGTCATAACTATTGTCTCCCAAGGCTCTCAGGGTGATATAAAAAAAAAGTCTTCACGTTGCCTGTGAAATTGTGCATCGTTCTTGCAGTCGAAGAAATACAACCCTGCTAATGTAATTCTGTGTGCAGAAGATTTTCAGTTATTAGCAAAAGCATTTGCTATAAATATATATAATTTTATTGGAGCGTAATTGCTTTGTAATTTTATGTTAGTTTCTGCTACATGTTTACATATGTCTCTTCCCTCTTAAGCCTTCCTCCTTCCTTAGGTCATCACAGAGCCCCGAGCTAAGCTCCCTATGCTATATAGCAGCTTGCCACTAGCTATTGATCTTTAATGAAAAAAAAAATCCTAAAATAATAACAAAGACAGCGTCTCAGTGGGGCTCTGTCTTCCAGGTGCAACCGTGTGGAAGGTGCATTTCGTGACGCCCAAGTTCTCCCCTGAGGGGGCGGGCGCCTGCTACGGGAGTGGAGTCTGTCCGTGTTCGGGCGATGTCACCTACCACGACCCTCCTCTGCTCTTCGACATCTCGAGAGACCCTTCCGAGTCGAGGCCTCTCAACCCCGACAACGAAGCCTCGTTTGACTCCGTGGTGAAGAAGGTGGAAGCGGCCGTCAGACGGCACCGTGGGACGCTCACGCCGGTCCCTCAACAGCTGTCCACGTTCAACACCCTCTGGAAGCCGTGGCTGCAGCCCTGCTGTGGGACCTTCCCCTTCTGCGGCTGCGACAGGGCGGACGACATCGTGTCCGCCGCGTGGTGAGCAGAGAGGGGCTGCTTCTTACCAACCAGCAACACGCAGTTACCACGGAGCTCTCAGCTGGCCCATTCAGTCCTCTGGGGGTCAGACATGATGCCCTCTGTCATGTTCCTTTTAAATCCTCAGATTTTAGATCTTTCCTCAAGTCACATCCAGCAGCATGGTGAAACAAAAGCAGATCCGTACACCCGTGAAACTATGGAGCAGTCATTTTACTTTTTTTGGTATGATTGTGTCCTTGTTCAAGGAAGAAGACAGATCAAGAGGACCTTCTGCAGAGCCACAAGACTCTCGATGATTCCTTCCACAAAAAATTATTAGAAGCAGCCCTTTCGATGTCACTGTTTTAACTTCCACAGTGTTGTTAGAAATGTCTTCATCCAGATCCTAAACCCAAAGACACTGCTTTTGTATCCGAGCTTACACGGATTTGGCAAGTTTCTTGTTCTTGTTTTGCATCGTGGAGACTATGAAAATTCTCAAAATAGGCAGAGAAGACACACAGCTACAGTAACGCTATGATAGTGTGGATATGTGTTTTTAAAACACTTCACAAAACTTAGAAGAAGCAAGTAGTCTCAGCTCTGTTTCCACATGAGGAAAGTGATTTTTGTCATATTTAAGTAACCGCACGAGATTGTATAAACGTTATGGCAAAAGAGTATTTAAGTTATATTTCTTTTCAAAACACACTGCAAATATGATAGCATCAGATAGTAAAGTCTTGTCTGTTTCCCTTGGCTTTTCTTCATCCTGCTGGGAGAGTAGGTAAGTCCTTGCCTTTAAGGCATTGTGCTGTTCAGTCACTGAGTCATGTCTGACTCTTGGCCATACCCATGGACTCGAGCACACCAGGCTTCCCTGTCACTCACCATCTCCCGGAATTTGCTCCAACTCATGTCCAAAGAGTCCGTGATGCTATCTAGCCATCTCATCTTCAACAGCCTCCTTCTCCTCCTGTCCTCAATCTTTCCCAGCATCAGGGTCTTTTCCAGTGACTTGACTCTTCCCATCAGGTGGCCAGAGTATTTTGGAGCTTCAGCTTCAGCATCAGTCCTTCCAGTGAACATTCACAGCTGATTTCCTTTAATGATGTATCATATAATAAATACAGATATTTACAGATAAAAACTGTTTTACCGGTGTTACTAAGCATATTCATTGCAATAAATTGAGTGTAATGTGAAATTCAATCTCATCCATGTTAAAAAAAGGAATCGGAGTATGTTCTTACATAGTCATAATTTTGAATAGGATCTTTTCCACTGTTTACTTTTCTATTTAACAGTGTAGCAGCTCCAGAGAATTTTCTCCAAGTACTTTCATCTTAAATTCTTTTTTTTTTACGTTTTTAATTTATTTATTTATTTATTTTACTTTACAACATTGTATTGGTTTTGCCATACGTTGACCTGAATCCACCATGGGTGTACATGTGTTCCCCATCCTGAACCCCCCTCCCACCTCCCTCCCCATCCCATCCCTCTGGGTCATCCCAGTGCACCAGCCCCGGGCATCCTGTATCATGCATCAAACCTGGACTGGCGATTCATTTCTTAATTATGCTTTTTAAACAAAGTTTAAATTAAAAGGTAAAATCTGAAAGAAAGTAGAGGTTTCTGAGGCAAAATCTGGGCAAAACTCAGGGGTTCTGAGGCAAAAATCTGAGAGAAACCAGAGGGTTGGGAGGCAAAATCTGACAGAAAGAAGGATCTCCTGAGGTAAAATCTGACAGAAAGAAGACACTTCTGAGGTAAAATCTTACAGAAAGACAGTCTTTCTGAAGCAAAAATATGATGAAAAGTAGTACCTCCTGAGGTAAACCTGACACAAACGTGAGTTCCTGAGCCTAAATCTGACAGTAACTAGGGCATCCTGAGTTATGTGTTTCATAAACAAACCTTTTGGTCCTGAGGCAAAATCTGACAGAATCCTTGCGGTCCTGACACAAAATCTCACAGAAACTAGGGGCTCCCGAGGCAAAAACTGATGGACAAAAAAAGTAGATGGATCTGAGGCAAATCTCACCAACACTAGAGGGTCGTGAAGTAAAAACCTCACCAGAACTAAAGGGTCTAAGATGAAATCTGACGTTAGGTGGGGGTTTTGAGTCAAACCTGAGAGAAAGTAGGGCTTTCAGAGAGAAATATGGCAGAAACTAGGGGGTTCTTTGTTAAAATCTGACACGTCTTAGCAACTAACACTTTTTGGGCTTCCCTAATGGCCCATACTGTTAATCAATCTGCTTGCAACGCTGGAGACCTTTGTTCAATTCCTTCAGTTCAGTTCAGTTCAGTCACTCAGTCGTGTCTGACTCTTTGCAGACCCTGTGGACTGCAGCACGCCAGGCCTCCCCGTCCATCACCAACTCCCGGGATTTACTCAAACTCATGTCCATGGAGTCAGCGATGCCATCCAACCATCTCATCCTGTATCGCCCCCTTCTCCTCCCACCTTCAGTCTTTCCCAGCATCTGGGTCTTTTCCAATGAGTCAGGAAGACCAAGTCAGGAATTGACCAAGTCAATTCCTTGGTCAGGAAGAATTCTTGGAGAATGAAAAGACACTCCTCTCCAGTATTCTTGCCTAGAGAATCCCATGGACAGAACAGACTAGCCACTAATGTCCATGGGGCACAATGAGTCAGACTCGACTGACGTGACTTAGGACATACTCTGTAGCACGGGGAACTCTACTCAATTCTTTGTAATAATATGTATGAAAAAGAATCTAAAAAAGAACTGTATATATTCAGTTTAGTGTACACCAGGAAGAGCCTGTTTGTTCATCTGCTTGCATTGTGGGAGACCTGAGTTCAGTCCCTGAGTGGGGAAAATCTCCTGGTGAAGGGATTGGCAACCCACTCCAGTATTCTTGCCTGGAGAATCCCATGGACAGAGAAGCCCAGTGGATTTCAGTCCCAGAGTTGGACACAACTGAGCGACTAACACTCACTCTCACTGAAGGTATCATAACGTTGTAAATCAAGTAAGTCTAAGTGAAGGTTGCTCAGTCGTGTCCAACTCTTTGTGACCCCATGGACTATACAGTCCACGGAATTCTCCAGGCCAGAGTACTGGAGTGGGTAGTGGCCTTTCCCTTCTCCAGGGGACCTTCCCAATTCAGGGATCAAACCCAGGTCTCCCGCATTACAGGTGATTTCTTTACCACTGAGCCACCGGGGAAGCCAACTCTACTCCAATACGAATTTTAAAAATTTTAAGTGGGAGGTATATCACATGTTAAACTGATAGAAACCTTTGCCATTTGTGAAAGCACTCTAATCCGGTTAACAAACTAACCGTTTTACCAAAGTGAGGGTGTAAATGATGACATTCTGGCTACACTTAAATAGTTTGTGCGTGCATGCTCAGTTGCTCAAGTTGTTTCTGGCTCTGGAGATCCTACTGACTATAGCCCGCCAGGCTCCTCTGTCCATGGGGTTTTCCAAGCAAGAATGCTGGAGTGGGTTGCCATTTCTTCCTCCAGGGGATATTCCTGATCCAGGGGTTGAACCCGAGTCTCCTGAATCTCCTGCATTTGCAGGTAGATTCTTTACCGCTTAAACACCCCCATGTACATATAGTGCCAGACATTTATTTTGGCCACACTGGGTAATATGTTGGATCTTAATTCCTCGACCAGGGATTGAAACTGTACCACCCGAAGTGGAAGCACATAGTCTTAACCACTAGATCTCCAAGGAAGTCCCTATAAACATTTTTTTTAATGTTGACACTTAGGGAAGCTATGCATAAATGAGTCAAATAGTATATGAGAAATCTCTCTACCTTTCTCTCAATATTGCTGTGAACCAAAAACTTCTCTTAAAAATATCTATATACTTGTAAAAAATGTCTTTTTTCCCGTCCCCAATAGCCAATAATCTGACTTATTGGGCAACAGATATTTTTATTACATATAATAATCTTATATATATCTTCATTCATTGTTCAGTCGCTAAGTTGTGTCTGACTCTTTGTGACCCCATGGACTGCAGCACGCCAGGCTTCCCTGTCCTTCACCATCTCCCAGAGTTTGCTCAGACTCATGTCCGCTGAGTCAGTGACGCCATCCAACTACCTCATCCTCTGTATATCCTATATATAATAATCCTAGATGAATGTATCCACTAGGGGGCAAACACATATTGCTGGGAACAGGACTGATTAAAAACCCTGGAAGATTTTAAACCTATACATGTCTTTCCTTTTCCTAAAAGTAGCGCAAGTTTTCTTTTTTCTTTCTCTTTATGGATTGTGATACGGAATCCAGAGCCACAGCAGGCTTTGTGGGGTCACACAGCTGATCATGACAAGTAAATGTAAACTTCATTCTGAAAAGAGGAATTCTCAAGGCACAGACACTCTTTTCAATGTATCACCTCCAATTTTGAAGAATTTGAATCAAGAAATTCACTTCCATGTGCTTTGTGTGTATTAAAGAATAACGTGTAGATGCCCCTCAAACAGTAATAACTTTGGTGGGATAGGATGTGTTACTTCTGAGTTCTCAGCCCCAGAATCAGGTGTTCTGTCAATGAATAAGGCAGAATTATGGCTCAGTCGCTGGTTTGACCTGAGTGTGTACCGATCTCTATTACTGACAAATAAAAGGAATGAGAATCATGGTAATACATTGCATGTTTTAGGAATTTTTTTTTTTTTACTCTTCTGACTGTATATTGACTTCTGTTATCTGTAACCTGACCTAAAACTTGAAATATGACAGGAAAACAGAAGTATGATAGCAGACATTTTCTTCATCAACTGCTATTTGCTCCATTCCAAAATAATGATTGAGAGAAAATATGAAAGTATAAAATATAAATATGTCCTGTGATGGTTCAGATTGGCCCCTGTCTTCTGAGGACTTGATTTCAGCAAATTTCACTCTCACGAAGGGTCTCTAATATTTTCAATATTTTCCTTTCTTCCTTGTTCCAGGCCACCTCTGAGAAAGATGTCGTCGTTTCACAAAGGGTCGTCAATATTTCCGCTTCTTCTTTGTTCTGGGCCAGCTTTGACACAGAAGCTGTGTTCTCATGAAGGGTCTTTTCTGAGCTTTCGGTCTGTTGATAAGGGGTTGTGATGGAAGACACATCAAGGCCGAGTTAGGAGCTAATTCTCGCCTCCGTGTTTTATGGGGCTGCTGTAGGAAAGTAATCTGATCTGATGAAGCCTGTGGTCAGCCAGCAAGGTGCAGAGAAATAGCTCCCAGAGCCGGGGGTTGTCCTTTCACGGGGCGTTTCCTTGGGGGGAGGTGGATGAAACTTCTGGCTTGGACTGGTGGTTAGTATAATCTGGACCATATTTCTTTTCTGAATATGAAGTCGAAGGCCGCCATTGTGTTCTGTAACACACGGGTAACTGGACTCCGGGGGACTGTGAACGCCAGCCCTGGCTGTGTCTCCGACTGATTTTAAGACTTGAGGGGAGTTCACGAAAGCGGTTGACGGGGATCTTTCTATAGACCTCACTGCTTATCACTTCTTTCTTTCCAGTTTTACTGAGGTATAATTTGCATCAAGCACTGTATATGTCTAAGGCACGCAGTGTAATGACTTACATATATCCCTGTTGTCATCCTTCAGTCACTCAGTCACGTCCAACTCTGCAACCCCATGGACTGCAGCATGCACGCCAAGTTTCCCCGTCCTTCACCATCTCCCGGAGCTTGCTCAAAGTCATGTGCGTTGAATCGGTGATGCCATCCAACCCTCTCATCCTTTGTCATCCCCTTCTCCTCCCGCCTTCCATCTTTCCCAGCATCAGGGTCTTCTCCAATGAGTTGGCTCTTTGCATCAGGTGGCCAAAAGATTGGAGCTTCAGCTTCAGCTGAATGAGTATTCAGGGTTGATTTCCTTTAGGACTGACTGGTTTGATCTCCTTGCTCTCCAGGGAACTCCCAAGAGTCTTCTCCAGCACCCCAATTCAAAAGCATCATTTCTTCGGCGCTCAGCTTCTTTATGGTCCAACTCTCACATGACCGTTGGAAAAACCATAGCTTTGATTTCACGGACCTTTGTCAGCAAAGTGATGTCTCTGCTTTTTAATACCCATCTAGGTTTGCCATAGTTTTCATTTCATTACATATTTTATGAAAAGATTATCACAATAACTTTAGTGAACTTTAAAGTCATCTCACAGATAAAAAATAAGGTGGAAAAAATATAGTGTTCCTTGTGATGATAACTCTTAGAATTTATTAAACTTGCATATATAAGCTCAGCAGTGTTCATTAAATGTATCACGTTGTACATCGCATCCTTAGTACTTATTTATCCAGTAACTGGAAGTTTGTACCTTTTTAAAAAAAAATTGAAACACGGCTGATTTACCATATTATGTTAGTTTCAGGAGAACAGCGTGGTGATTCCACCTTTTTATAGATTATATTCCATTTATAGTTATTATGAAATGTATGCTACAGTGCCTGTGCTGGACAGTATATCCTTGACATCCTTGTAGCTTATTTATTTTTCACACAGTCGTTTGTTCCTCTAAGCGCCCTCCACCTATCTTGCCCCTTCCCCGTTCACTCTCCCCAGATTATGTCAGGACAGCAAGATTAAGTTGCCTGAGAGCCTGTAGCATGTTGCAGAGGAAATCCAGACCCACACAGCCCCACTTCAAAACAGCCCCAAAGCCCGTCTCTTCTGCAGGAGTGGTTTCTGCACCAAGGGACAGGAGTTGCTAAAGTCTTAGAAGGAAGGCGTTGCAAGAAAGAGCCCTTATGATGAGTTTCCTGTGGCCATTGCATGAAAGGACCAGGAACCGCGGGCTTAAATCAACGGGCATTCATCTTTCCTCACTCCCGCCCCTGGTCCTAGAGAATGGACGTCTGAGGTCATGGTGTCCTTCCCGCCTCTTCCACCTTCCAGGGGCTCCAGGCGTCCGTCCCTGGGCTGGTGGCCGCCTCCCTCCCGTCTCTGACTCCTTCTCCACGTGGCTTCTCCTCTGTGTCCGTGTCTCTCCTGTGTCTTATTAAGGACCCTGTCACTGGGTTTAGGACCACCTTCATCCAGAAGACCTCATTTCAGAATCCTTTACTTCATTCCATCTGCAAAAATCTGTTTCTCCAAAATAAAGTTACTCTCAAAAGTTCTGGGCGTAGAATCCGGACTTATTATGTAGGAGTCACCACTGAAACCATTGGAAGGAAAGCTATGCCCAACCTAGACAGCGTATTTAAAAGCAGAGACATTACTTTGCCAACAAAAGTCCATTTAGTCAAAGCTGTGGTTTTTCCAGTAGTCATGTATGGATCTGAGAGCTGGACTATAATGAAAGCTGAGTGCCGATTAATGGATGCTTTTGAACTGTGGTGTTGGAGAAGACTCTTGAGAGTCCCTTGGACTGCAAGGAGATCCAACCATTTAATCCTAAAGGAAATCAGCCTTGAATTTTCACTGGGAGAACTGATGCTGAAGCTGAAACTCCAATACTTTGGCCACCTGATGCGAAGACTCTGATGCTGGGAAAGATTGAAGGCGGGAGGAGAAGGGGACGACGGAGGATGAGACGGTTGACTGGCATCACGGACTCGATGGACATGAGTTTGATCAAGCTCCGGGAGATGGTGGTGGACAGGGAGGCCTGGCGTGCTGCAGTCCATGGGGTCACACACGACTGAGTGACTGAACTGAACTGAATTGATTGAAATCACTGCAGTTTCCATACCAGCTATTTGCCTGGCAGCCAGTGGAGTAAGCATGGTTTCTGTGTTTTTAAAGGTTGAAGAGGAAGCAACAATTAACTGTTATTCCTGACAGACGACTTGGTATTTTAGCAAAATAAAAATTCCCTAGGTTTGCTTCATGAATCTTAACAATGAGCCACAAGGAATGGACTGTTTACAGGTTTGATTTGAGTCTCACTGTGTTAAGTAAAGTGTTAGTCACTCAGTCACACCTAATTCTTAGCAACCCCGTGGACTGTAGCCTGCCAGGCTCCTCTGTCCTCGGGATTCTCCAGGCAAGAATACTGGAGTGGGGCTGCCATGCCCTCTTCCAGGGAATCTTCCTGACCCAGGGAATCGAACCCAGGTCTCCTGCATTGCAGGCAGATTCTTTACCATCTAAGCCACGAGGAGGGGCATGTTTAAAGTTGTTAAAAAAATCTCACTACTTTCTTCCAACTCAGCAGACATCTTTCATGCTTCAGAAGCAGCAAAAGAAATATAATTTCCGAGAGAGAGAGAGAGAGAGAGACAGCAGAATGCCACGTAGACATCTACTTCAATTGAAAATGTCACTGGGTGGAACAGGGCAGGAAAAATGAAGACAGTAATTTTTAAGACTTCCTTTCATTAAAAGCAAAGCTTTTGGTTCAGAGAGAAAAGAAAGCAACGTGTATGTTTGGTTTTTTTTTTTTTTGTAAAGGAAAGAATTCTAAAATGTAGAGCGAACCATTTGATATTGGCAGGAAAAGGATGGCTGGATGTATAAAAGTGTCATCTTAGTGGAAGCTGCGTCTGAAATGGCTCTGTGAAACTCCTGTTACATCTTGTGTTCATCTGATTGATGGGTGAAATATTACATCAGAGAACGCACACGGGGACCCATGCCTCACACATCCACAGGGCATTCTGTGTAGAAAGGAATGTGCCTGTCCAGGCAGGTTCTTGGTGAAATCAAATAAACCTTCCTGATCACCATGCATTTCTGAGTTTGCAAGTGCTTGGTATACACCCAACTTCCCTTTTTTTTTTTTTGTGGATATGGATATTATCTCTCATGTCATGGATCAGAACAGTTTTTCAAAGGCCATGTGGAAATTCCACTCCCATGAAAAAAGAATTCTTCCACTTCAAACAGTACAAGCCCAAGTACCCTTTCTAAAAAAAAAAAAAAGCGGGATCAATTCAGAGAATAAATTCTCTTTAGTTGTCTAATCATCCACTGTAGAGTTGAAATATTAGCAGAAATTGTTAAAACATTGGGAAAACTCTGATCAGATGGATATACCATAAACCGTAAGGTGTCCTTGAGCCTTACCCACGGCAGGAGAGAGTCATTTTAAAAATTCATGATGAAACTACAGTTAGATTTAAAAAAACAAACAAAAAAAAAGATCTGTGGCAAAATTTATTTATACCAGACAAATGTTATGGTCATCATTGCCTCCGGTTAATGCATATCCCAGATCTTGTGACATTGTCCATGAAATCTAGTCTCATTGGCTGTTTTTTACTTTTCTTTTTGCAGAGTTACATGGAGTTGTTTATTGCATCCAAACGGAAGGACAGCTTCCCTGGCTCCCATGCTGAAGTGCCCTGATCACTTCCCGAGGGGAAAGGAATGTGAACTCTTTGCAGAGTTATTCCACACAGCACATTTGTGTTTGGAAATGTGGTCGCTCTTCAGTTTCACGTGTTTATGTCTGTGTGCTCACTTGGAAAAGTGGAGAAAACATACAAATACATAGATAAGAGAAAGATAGATATAGATGATACATAGATAGGATACATAAATACATTCCACATAGGTGGAATGGAAGAAGGATGGATGAATAGATAAAAAGATGGATGAGATAGATTGATGGATAGATAGGTGGATAGGTAGATAGACAGATGATTGATGGATACGATAGATGGATAGGACAGATGAATGGATAGATATGAGGGATGGAAGGGTGGATCAATGGGTAGAGAGAGAAATAGATGAGAGAGACATAGATAGAGGAGACAGATAGATGGATAGATATGGATGACAGATAGGATACCTAAATGGATAGATGAGTGGAATGGAAGAATGGGTGAACGAATAGATAAAAAGACAGATGGGAATAGAGATAATAGGTAGATAGATAGAGGATGAGTAGATAGATGACTGATAGACAGGAGAGATAAATGGACTGATAAGTAGGATGGAAAGGTGGCTGAATGGACAGAGAGGCAGAGAAATAGATGAGAGAGACATAGAGGACAGAGACACAGATAGATAGAAAATAGATACATGATGGGTAGATAGATAGATGATATGGAGATGGGTAAGTGAGGTCCTGCTATGTTCTCAGTAATTGTACCTCCCACCTCCCTCCCGCGAATTCACAGCCAGAAATCCTAACCTTCAAGGTAATGGTATCAGGAAGCAGGTCATTTAGGAGGTGATTAGTCTACGGCCGCAGAGGCCTCACTCCCCAGATTAGTCTCTTCTGCAAGAAGGGACCCCAGAGAGCTCCATCTCTCTCCCACCACTGGAGGTCACAGCAAGCAGGGCTTGGCTGTGAACCAGGAAGGGAGCCCTCGTCAGACTGGAAGCTCCCTCGATCCTGGATTTTGGACTTCCAGCCTCCGGAATTCTAAAAATAAATTTCTGTAGTCTGTAAGCCATTCTTTCTGTGGCATTTAGTTATAGCAATTGAATGGACAAGCACAGAGATTCAATAGACGGATGACAGACACACAAACAGACAGATGGGTAGATGGCTACATAGATAGATAGACACATAAATAGATGGCTAGATATATACATAGACACATAGATAGATAGATGATAGATACATAGACAGATAAATAGATGGCTAGATATATACATAGACACATAGATAGATGATAGATACATAGACACATAAATAGATTGACATGCAGATAGATAGATACATAATAGATGCATGGATAGATGATAGATGAATTTGAACAGATAGATGGATGCATGAAAAGATGGATGGATGAGTGTTTGGGTAAATAGAATAGATAGCTCATAGATGATAGATACAATAAAAAGATGATTTTTAAAATTATTTATTTTAATTGGAGGCTAATTACTTTACAATACTGAAGTGATTTTTGCCATACATTGACATGAATCAGCCACGGGTGTACATGTGTTCCCCATCCTGAACCCCCCTCCCACCACCCTCCCCATCCCATCCCTCTTGGTCTTCCCAGTGCACCATCCCCAAGCACCCTGTCTCATGCATCCAACCTGGACTGGCGATCTATTTCACATATGGTAATATACATGTTTCAATGCTATTCTCTCAGATCATCCCACCCTCGCCTTCTCCCACAGAGTCCAAAAGTCTGTTCTTTACATCTGTGTCTCTTTCACTGTCTCCCATACAGGGTCATCGTTACCATCTTTCTAAATTCCATATATTTGCATTAATATACTGTATTGGTGTTTTTCTTTCTGACTTACTTTGCTCCGTATAACAGACTCCAGTTTCATCCACCTCATTAGAACTGATTCAAATGCATTCTTTTTAATAGCCAAGTAATATTCCATGGTGTATATGTACCACAGCTTTCTTATCCATTCTTCTGCCAATGGACATCTAGGTTGCTTCCATGTCCTGGCTATTGTAAACAGTGCTGCGATGAACATTGGGGTACACATGTCTCTTTCAATTCTGGTTTCCTCAGTGTGTATGCCCAGCAGTGGGATTGCTGGGTCATGTGGCAGTTCTATTTCCAGTTTTTTAAGGAATCTCCACACTGTTCTCCATCGTGGCTGTACTAGTTTGCATTCCCACCAACAGTGTAAGAGGGTTCCCTTTTCTCCACACCCTCTCCAGCATTTATTTAAACAGATGATTTTGATAGATACATTTGAACAGATGAATGGATAAAACATGGATGGGATAGTTGGAGAAAAAGATAATAGATGATAGATGTGCATGTGTGCTAAGAGATATATAAACAGATAAAGTGAAATGTCTGTATACTCTATGGGTTTGGAGCCTTGCGTAATGACACTACAGTATCAGAGTACTTTCATTGCCCCCAAAATTCCCCTGTGGTCCACCTCTTCCTCCCTCTTCCCTCTGTAACCCCTGGCAAGGACGGATCTTTTTACTGTCTCCATAGTTCTGCCTTTCCCAGAATGTCATTGAGTTGGAATCCTCCAGTACATGGCTGATAATCAATTTTTAAAGTAATACTCCTAATTCCTTTCTTGGAAAGGAAACGGTTCTTTCTTTGATCAAAGCAACGCTTGAAGGGCCCCCATGTGTTGGACGTTCTATTGTCATGACCTCATTTAATTATTCCAACATCCTCCTGAATGAGGTCATAACATCCGAGTTTTGCCGGATAGCTCAGAGGTTCCAAGTTCAGGCAGGATGTGAGTGTGAGTTTGTTGTCCACTTCATCTTTGCTTAAGGAGACCCCAGAGTCTGCTGTTGACTTTTAGGGCCAATGACCTTACATTTGGGCTTCCTTGGTGGCTCAGTGGTAAAGAATCCACCTGCTAATGCAGGAGATGCGGGTTCTATCCCTGGGTCAGGAAGATCCCCTGGAGGAGGACATGGCAACCCACTCTAGTATTCTTGCCTGGGAAAACCCCATGGACAGAGGAGCCTGGCGGGCTACAGTCCTTGGCATCGCAAAGAGTCAAAGATGACTTAGTGACTAAATAACAATAATGATACCCACTCTATTTCTTGCCAACCATGGGCTATTAGACACATTAAAATGTGCACATAGCTGAGATGTCCTGTGAGATAAGTGTCCTTCCACGAGTGATCCTTTTTCTTTTAATCATTGATTTGGCTGCATTAGGTCTTCATTGCAACTCACAGGCTTGGTTGCCCCAAGGCATGTAGGATCTTAGTTCCCCAACCATGGATTTAACCAGCATCCCTTGCACTGGAAGGTGAAGTCTTAACCCATGGACCACCAGGGAAGTCTCCTTACATGAGTGATTTTATTTAAGAAATAAGACTAAGTCTGCTTGTTTACACAGTTCACGTTTTCCTGTCTCCGCTCTTCTGCCTGACTGAATTTCCTATGTAGAAGACCAAAATAACTTTGGACAAATGCCTCGTGCAGACAGAGCTCCTAGTTGGAGAAATCAGAGGAGACAGGCATTAAGTGAATAAGCTAAATGTTCAGCCCAGTCCTCTGCACACACAGGAGACATCTTGCATTTTAATGGGGTCTGATAGCTCAGCTGGTAAAGAATCTGCCTGCAATGCAGGAGATCTGGGTTCGATCCCTGGGTTGAGAAGATTCCCCTGGAGAAGGGAAAGGCTACCCACTCCAGTATTCTGGCCTAGAGAATTCCATGGACTGTATATGGGTCGCAAAAAGTAGGTCACCACTGAGTGACTTTCACTTTCACTTTTCAACATTGTTGTAAAGAATTCTGTCCTCTCCCTTGGACATTGTGGGTGGATTTTACCCTGCAGTTTCAGGCCATCAAATTGTTGTTGTTGTTCAGTTACTAAGTTGTTTCTGATTCTTTGCGACCCCATGGACTGCAGCACACCAGGCTTCCCTGTCCTTCAGCATCTCTCAGAGCTTACTCAGACTCACGTCCATTGAGTCGGTGATGCCAATCAACCATCTCATCCTCTGTCGTCCCCTTCTCCTCCCGCCTTCAATCTTTCCCAGCATCGGGTCTTTTCCAATGAGTCAGCTCTTCACATCAAGTGGCCAAAGTATTGGAGTTTTAGCTTCAGCATCACTCCTTCCAATGAATACCCAGGAATGATTTCCTTTAGGATGGACTCTTTGGATCTCCTTGCAGTCCAAGGGACTCTCAAGAGTCTTCTCCAACACCACAGTTCAAAAGCATCAATTCTTTAGTGCTCAGTTTCCTTTATAGTCCAACAGTCACATCCATACATGACCACTGGGAAAACTATAACCTTGACCAGACAAACATTTGTAGGCAAAGTGACGTCTCTAATTTTTAATATGGTTTGATCTCCTTGCTCTGCAAGGAGCTCTCAAGAGTCTTCTCCAGCACTCCTTGGGCCATCAAATAAAACACAACAATGTTATGGGTCTTGTCATATCCTGCCTGAATTAAACAGCAGAGCAATTCAGAAATCTGTGGAGGGGCCTGGGGGGACTCGTTGGATCTGTCCTGGATGTGAATTCTCATGGAAATAGCGTTTCTCCTTCCTTCTGAAGCCCTTCCATTCAGTTTTCTGGGACCCATTCTCATTAATCCGTTTGTTCAGTTGCTAAGTCGTGCCTGACCCTCTGTGACCCCACGGACTGTAGCCCACCAGACTGTTCTGTCCATGGGATTTCCCAGGCAAGAATGGGCTGCCAACCACCTGGAGCGGGTTGCCATTTCCTCCTCCAGGGGATTTTTCCCGCCCCAGGGATTGAACACTTATCTCCTGCAGGCCAGTTCTTTACCACTGAGCCACCTGGGAAGCCCATAATCAAGGGTTAGGAGAAAGAAATCCAGATCCTATATGTGTGCAGGATCGCCAAAAGGGACATCAGATTGAAATAGCCACAGGCAACCAAGGAAAAGCATAGATGTGAAGTTGCTCAGTTGTGTCCGACTCTTTGCGACCCCATGGACTGTAGCCTACCAGGCTCCTCTGTCCGTGGGATTTTCCAGGCAAGAAGACCGGAGTGGGTTGCCATTTCCTTCTCCAGGATGGGATCTTTCCTACCCAGGGATCTAACTCCTGTCTCCTGCATTGGCAGGCGTGTTCTTTACCACTAGCGCCACCTGAGATGTACAACAAAGCTGAGAGTGTTTTCACCCTGGAGGGGGTCATGCTTCTACACGTAGAAACCAGGTAGGTCTCCGTGTCGTGATCCTGGAAAGGGCGATGCCAAGATGAACAAGAGCCCGCCTCCTCACCTGTCTTGCACTCCCACACTCTTGCTCTCAGATGTTTGCGGAAAATAAAGGTGTCAACGTGCATTCAGATATCTGTGTGTTTCCCAGCATGAACCATGATTTTTGCTATCAAAACTCTGTTCATGAGTTCTTACATTCCACCACCGGCGTACCGCCAAATGCTGAGTTATGCAAACGGGGCGGCTCCTCCGCAAAGAGTGGAAATAAGTCTTGACTTGTTTGAAAACCTTTCTGATTAGATTGATTCGATTACGCTATGTGCCTCTGAGCTATTTTGAAAGCTCAGTTAGCTCATCCTGAAAGAAATAGAGCTAGTGTTCCATATTCATTGCTAATGGATTCATGGCCCACCCACGGGGGTGGGTAGGGCCGGGTGGGGGGTTAGTATCTACCCTTTGACATTTGAATCCAATCAACACAGTGTTGCTACATTATCCATAAAGACTGACATCCAGAATGTTTTTAAACATATAAAAAAGAGAAATTTACTTCTGTCAGATTTTTTTTTTTGAGCTTTTCTGCGTCTAAGTCCTGTAAAGACAGAAGAAACCAGAAAGATTATTTATAAATAATGTAAGTATGATATTGAATCCTAGGATAATCTCTTTAACTTAAACAAAAATGATGCCTTGCCTCCAGGGCTTATGAATGGTCTTGTTGGACATTGTAGACCAATGGATGCGTAGAGAGATGTGATGGATTGATGGATGGATGGATGGCTAGATAGATAGATAGATATTCAGGGCTGATGATAGATAGACAGATAAATATGACGGATGGGTGGATGGATGGCTAGATAGATATGATGGATGGATGGATTACTATATAGATGGGTAGATAGATTTTCAGGACTGATGATAGGTAAATATGATAGATAGATGGATAGATAGATATTCAGGATTGATGATAGATAGATAGATAGATATGATGAATGGATGACCAGATAGATAGATGGATAGATAGATATTCAGGATTAATGATGGATAGATACGATGGATGGATGGCTAGATAGTCAGGATTGATATAGATATATCAATATGATGGATGGATGGATGGATGACTAGACAGAGAGATGGATGGATAGATATGATGAATGAATGGCTAGTTAGATAGGTATTCAGGACTGATGATAGATAGACAGATAGATACACGGATGCATGGTGGATAGGTGGCTACATAGATATGATGGATGAGTGGATTACTAGATAGATGGGTAGATAGATTTTCAGGATTGGATGGATAGATACATATGATAGATGGATGGATGGCTAGATAGATATTCAGGAGTGATGATAGATAGATAGATATGATGGATGGATGGGTGGATGGATGGCTAGATAGATATGATGGATGGATGACTAGTTAGATAGATATTCTGGATTGATGATAGAGGGATATGATGGATGGATGAGTGGATTGATGGCTAGATAGATAGATATTCTGGGTTGATAGATACATATGTAGATAAATAGATATGATGAATGGATGACTAGATAGATGTATATATAGATATTCAGGATTAATGATGGATAGATAGATCGATATGATGGATGGATGGATGACTAGATAGATGGATAGATAGATATGATGGATGAATGGATAGATAGATATGATGTACGGATGACTAAATAGATAGTCAGGGTTGATATAGATAGGTCGATATGATGGATGGATGGATCACTAGAGATAGGTGGGTAGGTAGATATGATGGATGAATGGATAGATATATATGATGTATGGATGACTAGATAGATAGGATAGATTTGGATAGATCGATCAATCAAGGCTACCACAAGTCTTAACCGTTACCAGTGGTTATCTGAGTAGTTTCTTGGAGATTAGGGGCATACTTGTACTTCCCATCACTTTCCATGCCATCTGGCCATTCACTTTTCCCCAACAGTTCACCCCTGTGTCTCGCTGCTTCTGACCTCTGGGGAGGCTTTGCAACATCAGAGTTTGACGAAATATTCCTGCCACGGTGGTTAAGATAACAGACACGTCTGTTTGCAGAGATGCTCGGCGGCTTATTCCTTTCGATCCAAGTTCTGAGGCTGTCATCCTCCGGAGTGTCTGGCGTGAGGATGCCTTCAGTAAATCAGTCGTGGAAGAACACACTTTGTCTTTAAAAAAGAAAGAAAGTGAAGTTGCTTAGTCGTGTCCGACTTTTTGCAACTCCTTGGACTGTTGCCCACCAGGCTCCTCTGTCCATGGGATTTTCCAGACAAGAGTACTGGAGTGGGTTGCCATTTCTTTCTGCTGGAGATCTTCCCAACCCAGGATTAAACTCGGGTCTCCCGAATTGCAGGCAGTTGCTTTACTGTCTTTAAAGCTCTCTTCAAAGAGAATAGGGTGGGGTGGGGGGAATTTCCTGGGGGCCCAGTGGTTAAGACTTTGCCTTCCAATGAAGAGCACGCGTGTTTGATTCCTGGTTGGGGAGGAACTAAGATCCCACATGCTTCCTGGCCAAAAAAAAAAAAAAGGAAAAATAAAAGCTATCTTGTCTCCACTTCTTCTGCCACACATATAATCTCTTGGTTTCTTCACAGTAGTCCTTCTGACAGGTGGGAAGCGTTATCTCATTGTGGTTTTGATTTCCGTTCCCCTGATCATGAGGTATGTTGACCATCTTTTCATGTACCCGTCGGTTGTCATCTGCGTGTCTTCTTTTCGTCCTTGGAGGTCTCATCAAAGAGGGAGACGGAAAGACTCATCCGTCTGCTAGGTGATTACCCACCCTGGGGTGATCAAAGTTATTTGCCCTTCCTAAAGTTCTCACAGGGGGCCTTGTTTTATATATTAATTTTTAATTGTTAGTTGGAGGATAATTGCTTTGCCGTGTTATGTTAGCGTCTGCGGTACGGCAGCGCGAATCAGCCATATGTACGCATAGATCCCCTCCCTCTTGATTCACACCTCACCCACCCCTCTGGGTCATCACAGAGCCCCGAGCTGAGCTTCCTGTCTACACAGCAGCCCCCGCTAGCTGTCTGTTTTACACACGGTCGTGTATAGACGTGGGTGCTACTCTCTCAATTCATCCCGCCCTCTCCTTCGCCCGCTGGGTCCACAGGTTTGTTCCCTCCGCCTGCGTCTCTATTCCTGCCCAGCAATTAGGTTCGTCTGGGCCGTTTTGTAGATTTCACATGCATGCCTTGACAGACATGGTTTGTTTTTCTCTTCGTCACTCACTTCACTCTGTTACAACAGGCTCATCCACTTGGGACTTGGTTTTCAGTCTGAGAGTTGAGCGCCGCTAGCCGTGGGGGAAACCTTGAGGAAGCTCTCAGCAGACGCGTTTTGCAGGAACTGCTGACTGTGAAGCCCCGCTGTTCTTGCCACCCAGAAGGCGGGCTCTCTACAGACGGGACATGTGCGGAAACAAGCTCCCTGCTCAGAGTATTCAAGCATATGTTTTGTGTGCATGATGATTTTGTTTACCTTAGGTTTGTTAAAGAGATGGTTTGACCTAAGGATCCAGTGGTAGATCGTTAGACATCATTAGTCAACAGTCTTTCCAAACGCAGCTGTTTTGTCAATTACGTGCACGGTAAGTCACTTCAGTGGTGTCTGACTCTTTGCAACCCCGTGAACTGTAGCCCGCCAGGCTCCTCTGTCCATGGGGATTCTCCAGGCAAGAAGACTGGAGTGGGTTGCCATTTCCTCCTCCAGGGGATCTTCCCGACCCAGGGATCGAACCCAGGTCTCCTGCATTGCAGGCAGGTTCTTTACCATCTGAGTCACCAGGTGCATAAAGAGAAGTAATAAAGAGAAGTAATATAAATATTTACCAATGGGAGATTTGATAAATCTATGACAATAAATATATTTGATAGAATATTATACAGCACATAAAAAGGATCAGGCAGGTATTTATGTGATAAATTGAAAAAAAAAATTATGAAATATTGTTGAGTAGAAAAAACAAGTAACAAAAAGTCCCTGTTAAAGAATGCCCTTCGGGTTCATAAATAAATAAGTAAAATATTTATTTTTAATATATTAAAAGATCTGTCTTAGAACTGCCAGGTCTTAGTTGCAACACAGGGGATCTTTAGTTGCTGTGTGCAAACCAACTCTTAGTTGCAGCATGTGGGATCTAGCTACGGGATCAAGGATGGAACCTGGTCCTCTTGCATTGGGAACACAGGGTCTTAGCCACTGGACCACCAGTGAAGTCACGAGGAGGCATTCTTTTGTTTTTAACTTTTCCACACGCGTGTGGATTTGACTATCTTTTTGTTTGTTTCCCCGTAAGCATTATCCGCCTGTTTATCTAAAATAGAGGGAGAAAAATGAAAAAGGAGATAATCTAATTTGGAGTGAAAAAAAAAGCCTCTTTCCCTTCCATGTGCACCTTGCTATTTTATGAAAGCCTTAAGAACACATTGGTGGTCAAATAATGCTCACAAAAACAGGCATGAATCTGCTGTGAGACCTCTTTAAACATGACGAAATGATTGCATGCGTTTTTGTGTGTTTGATACATCAGGTGTCGCACACTTCAGGTGGATTCTTTACTGTCTGAGCCGCCAGGGCAGCTCTTGCAATTATTTGGGGGCGAGGGGGAGACATTTCCCCTATACCCTTCTAGGGTCTTCCGGCAAATCTAAATTAAATTAACATGAGACTGATGAACAGGAGAAAATCAAACGTTTAAGTACACGTATATAGAGAGAAAAGAACTTCCCTGGTGGCCCAGTGGTAAAGAGCCCACTTGCCAATGCAGGAGACGTGGGTTTGATCCCTGGGTTGGGAAGATTCCCCAGAGAAGGAAATGGCATCCCACTCCAGTATTCTTGCCTGGAGAATCCCATGGACAGAGGAGCCTGGCGGGGCCACAAAGAGTCAGATATGACTGAGCAACTCAGTATAGCTTGTGTCTTGGGGACCTTCAAACATGCTGTCACCCAGAGGCAGGAGAGGAGGGAAAAAAATTTTAAAAGATGGTGGTGACTTGCTGGGTTGAGTTACTTCTTACTCACACCCAAGACTGCAACTTTCATTTTGGAGAATCTCACCAAAGACCAGCATTTTCTTAGCAAGGATCATTTTTTAATGCAAACCATCTGCTCAGCTAGAAAAGCAAATAGAGGAAAAGAAAAAAAGAAAGAAAGAAAAGAGCATGGCC
This sequence comes from Cervus canadensis, assembly GCF_019320065.1. Classification (NCBI taxonomy): domain Eukaryota; kingdom Metazoa; phylum Chordata; class Mammalia; order Artiodactyla; family Cervidae; genus Cervus; species Cervus canadensis. Next base: position 6,445,754 of record NC_057419.1, read on the forward strand.
TCAGTTTGCTGGAAAAGAGACCAATCTTTGGTTTTTCACCAAAAGGCGGTGTGCTAATTAATTTTTTAAACACTGACCTCGTTTGAATTATTTCAGGCCTTCCAATGAAAACCATATGTTGGGATGGTGTGTGTTTTTAATTCTATAGGCTGGAAACTCTGTGTGTTTTTGGAAGGGTTCTGTCGGTTCATACCTTGTGGTGAATAAGAGTGTCAGGTTACCTTCAGAACAAAGACTCGCAGTGTGGACCCGAGGGGCAGGCGTGAGTTTTTTTTTCTTTTAAGGCGTGGGTTTTTAAGGAGAAAAAGTGAGGCCACAGAGTAAGAGGATTACGGAGAAACGTACTCAGCATGTAAACCTGTTCAGAGCTGGCCAACCTATGCAGATTATGTGTTCGATTCACTCAGAGGTCAGACCTGGAAAGTGGGGGAAGGAAAAATGTGAATGAACTCCTGGGAGAGTAAAATGAAAAACTGACAGCGATGAAATAGGAGTCACAGTGGAACTTAGGAGGGCATGTGTGTGTGTCTCTGTAATTGATGATCAAAAGTTTGCTCGTTCTTAAAGAGACTGCCATAACATAATAGATTTGAATAAAGAGACTGCTGCTATGGAATGGTGGTGTTGGAGACGACTCTTGAGAGTCCCTTGGACTGCAAGGAGATCAAACCAGCCAATCTTAAAAAAAAAGTCAACCCTGAAGATTCATTGGAGGGACTACCAATGCTGAAGCCGAGGCTCCAATCCTTTGGCCACCTGATGCGAAGAGCTGACTTATTTGAAAAGACACTGATGCTGGGAAAGATTAAGGGCGGGAGGAGAAGGGGACAACAGAGGACGAGATGGTTGGATGGCATCACCGACTCGATGGACATGAGTTTGAGCAAGCTCTGGGAGTTGGTGATGGACAGAGACGCCTGGCGTGCTGCAGTCCATGGGGTCTCAGACTCAGACACAACTGAGCGACTGATCAACAAGAGGTATATAACTCACTGGCTTAGCCTTATGCGTGTCAGTCAAATGTGTTTCTGAGAACCCCCACAACCCAGAAAAAAAGAAAAGAAAATAGAGCTATTTCAGAATAAGGAGGAAGAATAAAAATAGAGCCTTGAAACTGGGTCCAGTGCCCCCCTGGGATCCTAAGTGTCAATCATATTTCCATAGCAACTATAGTTTCCCTATAAGGAGTTAAATGAGAAGGACGCCATGGACCACTGTGCTCATATAACTCATTTTTAAGATTTCAATATTTTCTTTCTGCACTTTTGGTAGTTTTTTTTTTCTTGTAAACAGCGTATATAGGACTTGTGAGCAAGACATATCAAGGGCCATGAAAAGGAATCAGTACGGACAAATGGTCTTGAATTACATGACATAAATTATGATTTCATGTCTTCTATACCATAATGAATGCTTAAATGCTGCAACAAATGTAATCAGTTCTGATGAATTAGAAATCCATCTACTTCTTGTCAGCACGTGATAAAGCCCAGATATTGGGAGGCCAGGCAAAAGATGACTGCTCAAAATTTTTGAATAAGGAACTCCAACACATAATGATGTAATGTTTGGTTTTCTCACAAGTCTTTTTTTTTTCTTTTTGATATATGAGGAAAAATATGGACAAAGAAATTCATGGATTTATTAGTGCCAACATCAAAGTTGAAAATAGTTGGAGTTCTTAACGTTTGCTTACATTATATCCCAGGGGTGAATACTGGTGCTTCAAAAGTGATTTAAGGAGATATTAATGACTTAAGAAAATAAAAGCGAGATGAGATTTGGGGAAAGTGCCATATTCAGCAAAGATTGCAAAATGTTCTTATTTTATTAGAAAGAAATGCTCTCATAATTTAACTGCTAAAAATCTCAAGGGAGATTTCAAATACAGGGTGATATAAAACATCTATATAAGCAATAAGATGCACAAATATGTATACATATATAACCAATATAATGTGTAACATGCATATTTATATATATGTGTGTATCTATCTGCTCAATCATTCAGTTGTGTCAAACTCTTTCGACCTCATGGACTGTAGCCCACCAGGCTCCTCTGTCCATGGGATTCTCCAGGTGAGAATACTGGAGTGGGTTGCCATTTCCTTCTCCAGGGGATCTTCCTCAAGGATGGAACCCAAGTCTCTTATGACTCCTGCATTGGCAGACTCGTTACCATTGGAGGCAACTGGGAAGTCCTATGTATGTGTATATGATGCTGGGAAATACTGAAGGTAGGAGGAGAAGGGGATGACGTTTTCTCTTTCTGACAAAATGATGACTGACTCAATAATGAGAGGTTAATGTTGAGGAGGTAATGGCCACCCACTCCAGTATTTCTGCCTGGGAAACTCCATGGACAGAGGAGCCTGACTTGCTATAGTCCATGGGGTCGCAGAGAGTCAGACAGGACTGAACACCCAGGCCATCTATCCATCCATCATGCCTCAGTGATTGTGCTAACCCTCCTACGGTAAATCCTCCTGTTAACACAGAAAACACACATGTACACAAAAGTATATACATATTGTTGATACAAAATATATAATATGTATTTATACAATGTGTGTCCCATAATATAGATTTTTATACAATATATCTCCTAATTACATGTCACCGCTATAAAACTTTCATCAGTCAGTCAGTTCAGTGGCTCAGTCGTGTCCGACTCTTTGTGACCCCACGGACTGCAGCACACCAGGCCTCCCTGTCCATCACCAACTCCTGGAGTTTACTCAAACTCACGTCCATGGAGTCGGTGATGCCATCCAACCATCTCATCCTCTGTCAGCCCCTTTTCCAATCCTGCCTTCAATCTTTCCCAGCATCAGGGTCTTTTCCAATGACTCAGCTCTTCATATCAGGTGGCCAAAGTATTGACTTTAGCTTCAGCATCTGTCCTTCCAATGAACACCCAGGACTGACCTCCTTCAGGATGGACTGGTTGGATCTCCTTGCAGTCCGAGGGACTCTCAAGAGTCTTCCCTAACACCACAGTTCAAAAGCATCCATTCTTCGGCGCTCAGCTTTCGTTATGGTCCAACTCTCACATCCATACATGACTACCGGAAAAACCATAGCCTTGACTAGATGGACCTTTGTTGGCAAAGCACTGTCTGTGCTTTTTAACATGCTGTCTAGGGCTACCGTCCATGGGGGTCGCAGAGAGTCGGACACGGGTGAGCATGAGCACTCCCACAACCCCAGTTCACTTCCTAACGCAGGCTGTGTGTTAAAACCTCAGAAGCTTCAGCTGGTGCGAGCCACAGAGGCCTGGGAGGCCAGTGTCACTGTTATTAATCCCATTTTGCAAATGAAGAGACTGAGCTTTTGTAGAGAAGGCAAGCAGCTGGAGGAGGCCACCCTCAGGCTGGGAATCGGTCCCGCGTTACCACCCGAGTTTATTCTTTGAGCCCCGCTGTGATTCTTCTCAAGCAACACTTTCCCTTTTATTATGCACATGAAGGAAGGAAGCTGTTTGGGCCTGCCTTGAAAATTCACCATGGGTTTGCTTTCCTGAATGGGAATTAAGAGACCAAGTAAGGGGCACCCTACCCCTTAAAAGACTGAAGGCAGGAGAAGGGGACGACAGAGGATGAGAGGGTGGGATGGCATCACTGACCCAGTGGACGTGAATTTGAGCAGGCTCCAGGTGACGGTGATGGACAGGGAAGCCTGGCGTGCTGCAGTCCACGGGGTCACAAACAGTCGGACACGACCGAGGGACTGAACTCCAACAGGGGCACCTGGCCTCTCGGAGGGCAGAAAAACTTGCTGGGGAGGATTTCTGCATGTAAACAAATTTCAGTCACCCAGGCCCAAAGCAGTGTTCCTAACTGCGGCAGTGAGTGCCAAATGGCCCAAACGGAGCTCCAGGGGAGGCTCAGAGCCTCTGGGCTGCAGCTGCCTGACCTCCCGGGATTTCAGAGGCGGCCCCCTGGGTGGGAGAGCTAGGGGGCAGTGGGGAGGGAAACAGGCTTAATCCCCCGTGAAGGCCTACAGCCTGCAGGACGGGGCCAGGCCTGGCGTTTGTCCTTGGGGGGAAGATGTGGGAGACTGTGTGCAGGCAGAGCATGCTTTAACTAGAGAGGCAGGATGAGAGACAGTCAGCCAGCACGGACACACGTCTATACACACACAAACACACACATCTACACACACACAAACACACACATATATACACACGTTATATATACACACATATATGCATACGTGCATACACACACATATACACACATTAAATATAGACACACGTGTCATATTTATATGTGCACACATTACATCTATATACATATACACACATTGTACACACATGGACACATGTGTGTATATACACACATGTTATATATACACATACAGATACATGCATACACACATACACATGCATATACAAGCACTAAATATATACGCACACATTATATTTATATATGCACACATATCTATATACATATACATAATATACACACATGTTATATATACACGTATATGCATATGCATGCATACACACACATTAAATATATACACACTACATGCTATATATACACATGTATTATATTTATATATGCACACGTTATTTCTATATACACATACACATGTATACACACATTATATATATACACACATGCATACACGGGTATATACACAAGTACATATATACACATATACACACATATACATACACATATATACATGCATGCTATATATACACATACACATATATGCATACACAGATACATGTGCATATACATGAATATTAAATATATACACACTATATATATACATGCATTATATTTATATATACACACACTGTATCCATATACACATACACACATATACACACATTATATATATACACACATGCACACACATGTATATACATGCAGTACATATATACCTGTATATATACATATATAATGCATTATATGTATATGCACATGCTACATATACACACATTATATATACACACACACATATATACATTATATAGTACACACACATTTTTATATACACGCATATACATACACACATTATATAGTGCACACACATATTTATATACCCACATTATATATACACACAATAAACAAACACATTATTTATATATATATATACACACTCACTATATATACACATATACTACACATAATATAAACACACGGGCTTCCCTGGTGGCTCAGAGGTTAAAGCGTCTGCCTGAAATATGGGAGACCTGGGTTCGATCCCTGCGTAGGGTAGATCCCCTGGAGAAGGAAATGGCAACCCACTCCAGTATTCTTGCCTGGAGAATCCCATGGACGGAGGAGCCTGAGGGGCTACAGTCCACGGGGTCGCAAAGAGTCGGACACGACTGAGAGACTTCACTTTCACTTCATATACACACTATACACACAGTATATATGTATACATGTTATATGCATACACACACATACACACATCATATACACACATATGCACACAGTTTATATACACACATGTCTATATACACACATCATATATACACATACACACATATATGCACACATTATATACACACACACGTATATATACACACATTGTATATACACATATTATATATACACACACATTTAAATACACTCACACACGCACACACATATATTTATACACACATTTTATATATATGCTATTATTGTTCAGTCGCTCACTTGTGTCCGACTCTGCACCCCATGGACTGCAGCACCCCAGGCCTCCCTGTCCATCACCAGCTCCCAGAGTTTACTCAAACCCATGTCCATCGAGTCGGTGATGCCATCCAGCCATCTCATCCTCTGTTGTCCCCTTCTCCTCCGGCCCTCAGTCTCTCCCAGCATCAGGGTCTTTTCCCGTGAGTCAGCTCTTCGCATCAGGTGGCCAGAGTACTGGAGTTTCAGCTTCAGCACCCGCCCTTCTGGTGAATATTGAGGGTTGATTCATGAAACAGCAGGAGGCCGGGAGACGCAGAGAACAGACCTGTGGTTGTCGAGGGAGGGGGCAGTGAGGGGTGGACGGAGAGTCTGGGATTCACAGATGCAAGTTGTCGTCTACAGGATGGGGAAGCACAAGGCCGGCTAGCGTGCAGGGAACGAGATTCAACATCCTGTGATAAAGCACAACGTAAAGGAATACGAGAAAGAATGTGTGTTCGTGTGTAACCGAACCACAAAGCAAGAATTAACACAACATTGTAAACCACGGTACATCAAAAAAATTAATTAAAGAACATCCAGGTAGAAGGGCTTCCCTGATAGCTCAGCTGGTAAAGAATCTGCCTGCAATGCAGGAGACCCCGGTTTTGATTCCCAGATGGGGGAAATCCCCTGGAGAAGGGATAGGCTACCCACTCCAGTATTCTTGGGCTCCCCTGGCAGCTCAGCTGGTCAAGAATCCACCTGCAATGCAGGAGACCTGGGTTCGATCCCTGGGTTGGGAAGATCCGTTGGAGGAGGGAAAGGCTACAAGAACTTCCAGGCAGAAACAAGCTTAAATGTAAAAAGAGGGGAAAAAGAAATAACCTTGAATGCTGACTGGGTATCGCATCAAGTGGGTCTTGCGCAGAGACGGAAGAAATCCCGTCTGGAAAGCCTGATTGAAGGGTAAGATGCTAGGTTGTAAATAATCAGTAACGACCGATGTGTTAAGTGCTAGGAAATTTCGTGTTACTTACGAGTCCCTAGTCCCAGAATCAAGCCTTCCGGCAATAAATAAACAAATAAGGCATAATTATGGCTCAGTTGCTGGTTTGACCTAAGCATGTACTGATCTCTATTGCTAATGAATAAAAGGAGTGAGAAAGATAGTAATACATTCCATATTTTAGGAATGGGTGGTTTGTTTGTTTTTATACTCTTCTGACTGTATCTTGACCTCAGTTACCCTGTAGCCTGACCTCATTGTTTCCTTGAAACATGACAGCATGAAAAAAAAAAAGAAAGAAATATGACAGTTTGCATTTTCCTCATTCACTTATAATTGCTCCATTTCAAAGTGATTATTGAGAGAAAACATGAAAATATGACTGTGATTATTCCCTGCCAAGGATTCCGTCGTTGGCAGGCATAGCAAATAATCATGGCTGTATCTTCATATCTGATGTTCTTTTCTCTTTTAATTCATCCATTTATGTTTTTGCATCTGATTTTCCTTTCTTTTTGAATCCATCTATTCTTTTTGAATCCACCTCATGTATTCTATTCGTCTTAGGGAATGATTTTTCATGGAGTTACAATGGGGATTTGTTCCTGACCACGGTGCCATTTAATACAGAATGTTGATGAAAGATTACTCCCAGGCTCTTGGAGAAGTTACACTTTTAACAAATATCGTACACTGTTGTTGTTTAGTCGCTAAGACGTGTCCGACACTTTGCCACCCCATGGACAATAAAGTATTGTCAAAGATGTCTATCTGTTTCCGGTTCTGAGATTTTTTTCTCATCTTGCATATACTTTATTTCCAAGTGTTATGTGTGTCTGGCCCATGGGTTGCTAGTCACTCAGTCGTGTCCCAACTCTTCACCACCCCGTGGACTGTAGCCCACCAGCCTCCTCTGTCCGCGGAACTCTCCAGGGCAGAATAGTGCAGTGGGTAGCCGTTCCCTCCTCCAGGGGATCTTCCCGACCCAGGGATCGAACCCGGGATCGAACCACATTGCAGGCAGATTCTTTAGCAGCTGAGCCACCAGGGGAAGGAGAAAGTGGGACGTGTTGAAACAGGATCACTGACATCTATACCCACCACTTTGTGTAAAACAGACAGCTAATGGGAAGTGGCCCTATAGCACCTATAGCTTGGTGCTCTGTGATCACTTGGAGGGGTGGATGGGGGTGGGAGGGAGGGTCAGGAGGGAGATGTATGTGTACTTACAGTTGATTCACTTTGCTGTCCAGCAAAAGCCAACACAACACTGCCAAGCAATCATCCTCCAATTAAGAAATAAATGTAAAAAAATTATTTATGAGAAACAGGGCACACCACTGAAGTGACAGAAATGCTTTCTGGCTTGAGACGCAACAGGATGAGAGAGTTCACCTCTGCTTTTAAAAGGGGTGCGTCTGCTAAGAAGCGTGGGCTTGACCTCAGCTGTCTGTGTGATCTCCCGCAGGCAAGGCAAGGCATGATTTGTTACCTTGGTCTCCACGAATTTATCTTCCTTTGTTTTATTTCACCACATTCCTTGGATGACACACTCTCTCTTCTGAGATATCTTAATACCTGCTTTCAAGTTTGGTTCTGTTCTGTGAGTCACCCTATCTCCTGAAGTCAGAGATGTCTATCTCTTTCGGTTGGGAGATTTTTCCATCTTGCAAAAACTTTATTTCCAAGTGCCTGTGTGTCTGGCCCACACATTGCTAGTCGCTCAGTCGTGTCCAACTCTTCATGACCCCGTGGACTGCGGCCCACCAGGCTCATCTGTCCATGGGATTCTCCAGGCAAGAACACTGGAGTGGGTTGCCATTCCCTTCTCCAGGGGACCTTCCCAACTCAGGGATCAAACCTGGGTCTCCGGCAATGCAAACAGATTCTTTACCACCTAAACCACCAGGGAAGAAGCATCTGGCCTATGGAGCCATCTTCAGAAAAAGCCAATAAACTCTCAGACGCTCAGTCTGATTCCAAATAATGGCAACCACCTGTTCAAAGGTTTGCGGAAGAATTTCTTACACAGAAATGAGGTTTTATATTTATTTATTGTGAGAACTGGACTATAAAGAAAACTCTGCACGGAAGAATTGATGCTTTTTTTTTTTTAAATACATTTTATTTTACTTATTTGGGTGTGCCAGGTCTTAATTGTGACAAGCGGCATCTTTGATGCAGCATGCAAGATATTTATCTGCAGCATGTGGGATCTAGTTCCCTGACCAGGGATTGAACTTTGGCCCCCTGCATCGGGAGCATGGAGTTTTAGCCACTGGACCGCCAGAAAAGTTCCGAATTGATGTTTTTAAACTGTGGTGTTGGAGAAGACTCATTGAGAGTCCCTTGGACTGCAAGGAGATCCAACCAGTCCATCCTAAAGGAAATCAGTCCTGGGTGTTCATTGGAAGGATTGATGTTGAAGCTGAAGCTCCAATACTTTGGCCACCGGATTCAAAGAACTGACTCCTTGGAAAAGACCCTGATGCTGGGAACGATTGAAGGCAGGAGGAGAAGGGGACGACAGAGGATGAGATGATTGAATAGCATTACCGACTCAACGGACATGACTTTGAGCAAATTCCAGGAGTTGGTGATGCACGGGGAGGCCTGGCGTGCTGCAGTCCACGAGGTTGCAAAGAGTCGGACACAACTGAGGGAGTGAACTGATGTATTTATTGGGTCGTTTCCTTACAACTGTATCTCTGAAATCAGGGATGATCTGAACAAATTAATAATGGGAGTAGGGGCTTCCCCCGTGGCTCAATGGATACAAATCCGCCTGCCAGGGCAAGAGACACGGGTTCGATCCTTTGTGCGGGAAGATCCCACACGCCCTAGAGCAACTAATCTTGGGCCCCACAACTACTGAAGCCCGAACACCCTAAAGCCCCTGCTCCAAAAGGACAGAAGCCACTGCAATGAAAAGACCATGCAGCGCAACTAGAGAGTAGCCCCTGCCATCTGCAAGTAGACACAGCCCATTTGCAGCAACGAAGACCCAACGCATCCATTAATAAATATTATTCATCTATTATTATTATTTTAAAAATTATTTTATTTAATTTTAAAAATTATTAATTAGTTTAATAATTAATTAGCTAGATTAATAATTAATTAAAATAAAAAGTAATTAAATTTAAAAACAATGGGGCTATGACCGAGATATATGAGCCCGTGATCCCAGGAAGAATAATCGACAGCAGAGATGCTGAGTGACGGTCCCGTCTGTCCAGGGAACACAATCTATGACGGAGACGGTGAGCGTTGATCGCTGCGCTCACCTCGGTCCAGGAGAAACAGCCCGTGGACTGAGACGGTGGGTGGGGATCGTCTTGTTCCAAGTTTTATTACAAGCAGAGTCTGAAATGCGGGACTTTCCATTCCACCCTCTGGCCCAAGAATGCTTTGCTGGCTCGCAGAGTCAAGATTTCCTGGCAGAAGGTGCTCCTGAGAAAATTGTTGAGTAGGGAATAGATCAAGAGCTTGCTTTTTTTTTTTTTTTTTTTTGACGGTGGGGTGGGCTCCTATAGTTCCCTGGTAGCTCGGTGGTAAAGAAAGCTTGTGCAATGCAGGAGACCGGGGTTCGATTCCCGGGTGGGGAAGATGCCCTGGAGGAGGGCGTGGCAACCCACTGCAATATCCTGGCCTGCAGAATCCCAGGGACAGAGGAGCCTGGCGGGGCTACAGCGCATGGGGTCGCAGAGAGTCGGACACGACCGCGCACACACTCCTGGGATGCAAACAGACGTGTGCCCTGGGCAGTCTGCACGGCCTTTTTACCAAGCTCCTCCCCCGAGACCTCGTATCGCTCTCAGATCGCCAGCCCTGATGACCTTCGATGCGGTTGCCCCGCAGTTTTGCTCGCGCTGGGCGTGTTTACATTGCTGGATTTCCCGTCCGGGGTCCTCACACTCCACACGTGGCGACCGGCCTCGGACAGGGCGGAGCAAGCCGGACCCCCATCCCTGAGGGCGGGACAGCTGCTTCGCAGACTTAAAAGGAAGCACCCCCCCGCCCGAGGTTCTTCGGCGGCTGCGGGAGAGAGGTAACGCCCTTGAGATCAGAGACACTTGGGGAGCGAAGGAGGATTTAAGCAGCTCCGGAGGCGTCTCTGGGCGGAGGCCCCGGGGTGGAGGGCTGGAGGGGGCGGCGTGGACTTTGACGCTCTAGCCAAGGGCGCTTAAGGAGTGAAGAGGAAGCGGACCGCCCCCCGGTTTCCATGGCAACAGGGCGGCTGCAGCCCTCCGGCTGCAAGCCGCTCTCCTCTGTGTGAAGCCAGGGGGGAAAGGAGCTTGCTCAACTCAGAGACGGTCTTACCTCCCAGACCGGGGATCGAACCCGCACGCCCTGCCGTGGAAGTTGACGTCTTAACCAACGGACCACCAGAGAAAACCCAGCCCCGGGTCCCTTTATAGACGAACTGGTCTTGCAATAGACACCACCCGCCCCCCCCCCGAAAAAAAAAAACAACAACAATAAAAAAAAATAGTGCTTGCAAAAACTGACGTGAGGGCTGATAGAAAGCAGATGGCCCCGAGGATTCTGCTTAGAAGAGCTTCACTTTGTTTTCGAGTGATAAGAGTGCGGGGTTGAAAATTCCTCCCTTTTGTGTCTTGAGCAAGGGAGTGTGGGGGTTCCGAGGCTGCCAGCTGGGTGGTTCCCCTTTCTGCTTTGAATCTCTGGGATTGCATGGATCCGAGGAGAATTCCATCTGGGGGGAGCCTCGCACTCGGCGAGCCTGACCTCTGTCTCTGGAGCCAGCATCCCGGTCGTTATGGTTCTCATCTGGTCAATTATTGGGGAGGTTTTGTTGGTGGTTGATGACTCAGCTGCCCATTTCAGAGGAAACTAATGCAATTGGCAAGAAAAGAGGGCTTCTCTCTCTCTCTCTCTCTCTCTTTTTTTTTTCGTAAACCTAAGAGTTGTTCTTCTTTTTTTTTACACAAAGTCTGTTCACTTAGTAGGAACGAAGCATCACTGTGATTTCAAAAATGAAGGACCATCCATGAAATTTTCACCCGGTGTCTTTCTCGTCCTCCCGGGGAGCCTGAGGCAGTTCTTATGATGACCAGCTGTTCTCGAGACAGGATCTGCCAGTAACCTCATCGTTATGGGAGTAACTCAATTTTTCCATATTCAGGATAACAATGCAGTGACTCAACTTTCCCAGCAAAATCGCATAAGACCCAAAGACAAACTGTGATCCATTAAAAAAAAAAAAAAAAAAAACATTTCCTTAAGATTCACTCTGGATGTCCTAAGGAACTTTTAGTAAAACTACTGAAAAAGTTGAAAGTGATGCATAGAAATTCTAGAAATATTAGCTTTAAATTTGCTCGATTTAAAATGGTGGTTTAGTTGCTAAGTTGTGTCTGATTCTTGGGATCCCACAGACTGTGTAGCCCACCAGGCTCCTCTGCCCACCGGGTTCTCCAAGCAAAAATACTGGAGTGGGTTGCCATTTCCTTCACCAGGGGATCTTCCTGACCCAGGGATTGAACCCGGGTCTCCCTGCATTGCAGGCAGATTCTTTACTGTCTGAACCACCAGGGAAGTTGGAATGTCCTTTAATGCACGCAGTTCACGGAGTGGCAAAGAGTTGGACACAACTTAGCCACTGAACCACAAAATCAGTGTAAGTTATATTTATTTTCATACTTTAGTTTTCACTAGTTTTGCTTCTAGGCAAAAGGCAGAACAAACTTTTCATCATCAAGGACATTTTTTTAAAAAGGGAAGGCTGAGAAGAGGAGTTTATGGGATACTTCCAAAATATGGTGTATATAATTAAATATGATTGTTTAGAGGGTATTAGGTCGTGCTTACGGGAAAAGGGATCAGCTTTTCTCATAGTTTGCTAAATAGAAAACCCACAAATAAGTAAACACACATGGTGCATGGGAGTTCTGTTTGGCAGAGAGATGTCCGTGGGGGTTCCTCTTTGCCAAGAGAAGAACCCTTTTGGCTGGAAGGATTTCCCGTGAAGGGTGTTCAAGGACAGATGCGCTGCCGTGCTCCTTGTAGGATTCTTTGCAGGGAATTCGTTCTTCACGCTCAGGGTCACGGCTGGGCTACCTCTCCGGAGCCAAGAAACGGTCGTTTCTGCAGAGGAGTTCCTAATAGCACGTGCTTCGGATGGTTTGGGTACATTATAGGTTTCTTTGCTACACTGAGGACAGGGCCTTTGCATTATCCCATGAGGAAAGGTAGTGTCCGTGTAATCCAGCGGAATCCCGTGGGGCTTTGGGGGAGGGGCACACTCCTTCCCCCACACGCTCTGCCTCAGTTCCTCTCTGAAGTACCTTGTTGTTTAGTTGCTCAGTCGTATCTGATTCTTGTGACCCCCATGGACTGCAGCCCGCCAGGCTCCTCCGTCCATGGGATTCTCCAGGCAAGAATACTGGAGTGGGTTGCCATGTCCTCTTGCAGGGGATCTTCCTGACCCAGCGTCTAACCTGCGTCTCCTGCATTGGCAGGCAGATTCTTTACCACTGCATGTAGCCTATTCAGTATGCAACAGCATTATTTCAAAAAAAAAAAAAAAAAGGCAATGTACATACCTTCATGGCAAAATAAATCACTACTAAAAAAATGCTAACCAGCTTGTGAGCCTGTAGCGAGTTGTGGGAAACCTCAAAACTCACTGACCGCAGATCTTTCTAACACATGTGATCAAAATGAAGAAAGCTCGAAATACTTGAAGAATTACCCAAATGTGACCCAGGGACACAAACAGAGCAGACGCTGCTGGGAAAATGGTGTCGACGGACTTGCCCGACTCAGCGTTGCCGTGAAGCCTCAATTTCCAAACAAAGCAGAACAAAACCGAACAGGAGATGAAGCGCAAGAAAGTGAGACACGGCTGTGACGTCTCATGGAGGGATGAGGAAGGGCTTGAACCTTGACCTCGGTTGGTTATAAACTACACATGAGTTTCTCAAGCTTGTAGCAGCCCCCCCCTAGGCAATTGTTGTTTTCTTTTTTCATTGATCTGTGTCCAAAATGCACAGCGTGACAGTTTGCAAGTTGACTTTTATTGGGGGGCAAAATGAGGACTGCAGCCTGGGAGACAGAACCTCAGATGGCTCTGAGAGGCTGCTCCAAAGAGGCGGGGTGCGGGGGACAGCGGTGGGGAAAGTCAGGATATATGTGATTTTAGTGAGGGGGGAGTTGATGCAGGCAAGCATGTATTTTTTTTTTGGAGAAGGTTTCTAGTCTTGGGGAATAGATGTCAGCATGAATCATTTTCGTACTTCTCTAGATAGAGGAGATCCAAGAATTGGGCTCATAGAATCAGCTCCTGAAAATATCTCTCTGAAGACCTGTCCTGCCGGTTTTTCCCAGAGCACAGAGGTCTCCTGTCTTCTGTCCACCCTAAGCTCCTTCCAGGGGATGTTGAAGCTCAGTAGCTGCCGCAGCACTTGACTGAATCCTTGTCGAGGTGGACGGAAGATGCCCACGGCAAGTGCCAGTGTGTAGTTGGCAGATCCAATTTACTTCCAGGTCAACTTCAATCCCGTCCTGGCTGGGAGGTTTTACAAAGACAGGGGATTCACCGCTATGACGCTTCCCATCTTCCAGGGCAAGCGCTTATGAACGGTTGAGAAGCTTAGGAGCAAAGTCACTGCTTGGACTGGGGGCAAACCATTTTGCAAGGTCTGCGTGGAGACCCGTTTTTCTCTCTGTGTGACTTAGCTTCGCACTTGGTGAAATTGGAAATGACTTATAAGGTATGGCCGTGGCTCCGACTTTCCAAGAAAAACAGCGGTTGAAAACCTAGACGACTTCTGCAGATGCGGGGTTTTGGTGGCTGAACTAGGGTGGCCGCCCTTGGATTGAACCCACAGTCTCGGATGTCAAGAAATAGGTTCTCCCAGGAACTCCTAAGCCCGCGTGCCATGTGGCTGGTCAAGCTGCAGCTTAGTGATATGAAACATACTCTAATTTGCATAGCTGAATTTGCTGAAGCTGAATCTCCAGTACTGTAGCCACTTGATGTGAAGAGCCGACTCATTGCAAAAGACCCAGATGCTGGGAAAGATTGAAGACGGGAGGAGAAGGGGACGACAGAGGATGAGATGGTTGGATGGCATCACTGACTCGACGGACCTGAGTTTGAGCAAGCTCTGGGAGATGGTGAAGAACAGGGAAGACTGGCGAGCTGCCGTCCACGGGGTCGCAAAGAGTCAAACACGGTTGAGCAACTGAACAACCACAATTGTCAGAGGAGAGACAGACGCAAGCATCTACTGCAACTTTTATGGACCGCTTTTATGGACCCAGGCAAATAGTTCAGAAGTGCGTGGTGAGTAGGCGACAAGCTACGTTTATGGCTGAATCATAATCTTTTAAAAGAACCGGTGTTGACTTGGCAGGACTTTCAGGCTCTATAAACACAATCTGTTTTACCTAAAAGGTGAATTTCCCCAAGGCTGCAGGAAATTTTGCCCTATAGAAACCTGTTAGGTGAGTAAAGCCATGCTACTCCCGAATTGAGACAGTCTTGGAGATTTCGAAACCGTTAGGATATGACCACTTCTATGAATTCAGAAGGGGCTTCCCGGTTGACTCGGCTATAAAGAACATGCCTGCAATGCAGAAAATGCAGGAGACGCCAGTTCCATCCTGGGTTGGGAAGAATCCCTGGAGGAGGAAATGGCAACCCACTCCAGTATTCTTGCCTGGAGAATCCCCATGGATGGAGGAGCCTGGTGGGCTACAGTCCATGGGGTCACAAAGAGGGAGAGTCACACAGCTGAAGTGACTGAGCCACGCACGTGAATTCAAAACCTATTGGATGAGGTTAAAAAAAAAAATTCATGGGACGCTCTCTGCCTTCGTGAAGGTGGTGCACAGATTCCCAAGTCAGCATGTATCTTTCATATTTGTCCTGGCTTCTGCCTTTCCCTTGCAACAAAGGCCTCTTGTGAGATTTCATACTTATAAAAGTATATTATGCCTGAAAGCATGCCCTTGGGACCGTTCACAGCTGTGTGACTAAAGGAAGAATTTATTGCAGTTTCTGTAATCCCTCCAACCTCACCAAACACAGTGGTTCCCCAGGAATATGCAAGTTCATAGACGCTGAGCAAGCCTTTCTACATGACGGTTTATTTTTCAAGTGGAGGAGGAAAGGGCTTACATGCTGGCACCAACTCAGTACCCCCGTTTAAATCACTGACTCTGCGTTTTGACATTTAACGCCAAAAGGATCGTGGAATTTTCCGTGAATGTGTTTGGAAGGAAATTTTTTTTTTTTTTTTACAGCGCACCTGAAAAGTTAACAGTGGTTTGGAATCAGAAACTGTTCGTTGCTCAGTCGTGTCCGACTCTTTGCAACCCTGTGGACTGTAGCCCACCAGGCTCCTCTGTCCATGGGATTCTCCAGGCAAGAATACTGGAGTGGGTTGCCATGCCCTTCCTCCAGGGAATCTTCCCGACCCGGGGATCGAACCCGAGTCTCTTATGTCTCCTCAATTGTCTGCTGAGTTTTTCTTTTCTTTTTTTAATTTTAGCCACTAGCGCCAACCTGGGAAGCCCCGTTTGGAATCAACTTACCCACAAATACGACTGATTTTTATCACAACCTGAAGAAATGAGAAGAAAAATGACACATCTCTTTCAAAAATGATAGCGCAATTTGAAAGAAAAGGCAAGCCCAGCAGATTTCATTTCATCACCTTTTTTTTTGCATGGCTTCATACATGTTGACATGTTTGTCAGTGTATTGCCACCATTGGCAATGGGTCAGATCAGATTTGCCTGCGAGTTAATGGCTTCTATATGTTAAAATGGGAAAGACTGAGGGCAGGAGGAGAAGGGGACGACAGAGGATGAGATGGTTGGATGGCATCACCGACTCAACGGACATGGGTTTGGGTGGACTCCGGGAGTTGGTGATGGACAGGGAGGCCTGGTGTGCTGCGGTTCATGGGGCCGCAAAGAGTCAGACATGACTGAGCGACTGAACTGAACTGAATGTTAAAATAGTTTTAAACGTTCCAAGAACGGGACTATTCGTTAACACAGCGTTTTATTGGCAAACAGGCACGCTCATGCATTTATGTATCATCCGTGACTTGCTATTATGAAAGAGATAAGACCACATGTCCTGCAGACTAAAAATACTATCTGCCCACCCTACCCGTTTTTTTGAGTTTTTGTGGGAGTTTTTTGGTGTGGACAATTTTACAGTCTTCATTGAATTTGTGGCAGTATTGCTTCTTCTTCTTTTTTTTTTTTTTTAATGTTTTGCGTTATTTTTGACTGAGAGGCAAGTGGGATCTTAACTCCCCCGACCAGGGATTGATCCTCACGCCCAGCATTGAAAGGTGAAATCTCAACCTCTGGATCAGCAGACAACCTGGGTGGCTAGAAGTTACTGTAGTTGTTTAGTGCTAAATCCTTTCGGACTCTTTGGCGACCCCATGGACTGTAGCCCGCCAGGCTCTTCTGTGAATGCGATTCTCCAGGCAGGAATACTGGACTGGGTTGCCATTTCCTCCTTCAGGGGATCTTCCCGACCCAGGGATCGAACCTGCGTCTTCTGCACTGGCAGGTGGGTTCTTTACCAGCTGTGCCACCAGGGAGAGCCCCCCTGATGGGTGCTAGATGGCAAGTATTCGTCTCACACGTGGTATCTCTTGGACACATGTGGCTTCACCAAGACCCAGTTCCATCACGGAGATGGTGTTGCTTGGTTGGAGGTCAACTGCATTCTCTCTGCTGTCCTCCTGAGCGAAATAAAGGGTGATTGAGGTTTTTTCTGCTTCTTTTCTAAATGTTGATGGAATGATGTTTCTCTTTGAAGGATTACTAACAAGTCCATCCTAAAGGAACTCAGTCCTGCATATTCACTGGAAGGACTGATGCTGAAGCTGAAACTCCAGTCCTTTGGCCACGTGATGCGAAGAACTGACTCATTGGAAAAGACCTTGATGCTGGGAAAGATTGAAGGCGGGAGGAGAAGGGGACAACAGAGGATGAGATGGTTGGCTGGCATCAGTGACTCAGAGGACATGAGTCTGAGCAAGCTCTGGGAGGTAGTGAAGGACAGGGATGACTGGCGTGCTGCAGTCCACGGGGTCGCAAAAAGTTGGACACGACTGAGCAACTGAACTGAACTGAATGTTGAGTTTACAGAGCCAGGACAGGTACTTTTGGATTTCTCCTCTCTCTGAAGGAAAAAAAAAAAGTTAATTTTTTGATCTGAAATGAAAGCATTGAGCCTTTCAGCTCAAGAGGAAAAATACACATGGAGTGAGCCAGACGTCTCTGCCTTGGGTCCAGTTCACCCTTGAGCCCTTTCCTGCAACATGGTGGCCTTATTTTCCTAACCAGACTCGCCCACATAGACCAGGAGGAAGCGGGGGCAGGCACAGAGAGAAGAATGGACTTTGAGGCCAGGAAAAAATCTGTCCTCAAACTGATCACTTCTGTGTCATCCACTCTCCGCTTACCTCACCAAGCCATGCCGGCTCGTCGATGGGGTGGGCACCTTTCCATCTGCTTTCTCCTTTCTGTCTGCTTTCTTCTTTCTGTCGTAAGGATGCTGTGAGTCTGGGTTCAGTAAATATGTGTCTCTGCTACTGAGGATAGTCAGGGAGTCTGGAATGGATGTGGACACACTGCTGTGTTTAACATGGAGAACCAGCAAGGACCTGCTGGACAGCACAGGGAACTCTGCTCAATACTCTGTAATAACCTTATGGTTCCCAGGGGGAAGGATGGGGGAAGGGATAGTCAGGGAGTCTGGGATGGACATGGACACACTGCTGTATTTCACATGGGGAACCAGCAAGGACCTGCTGGACAGCACAGGGAAGTCTGCTCAATGTCACGTGGCAGCCTGGATGGGAGGGGAGTTTGGGGGAGAGGGGATACGTGTATATGGATGGCTGAGTCCCTTTGTTGTCCACCTGAAACCATCACGACATTGTTAATTGGCTATATCCCAAGGCAAAATTAAA
This sequence comes from Cervus canadensis, assembly GCF_019320065.1. Lineage (NCBI taxonomy): Eukaryota > Metazoa > Chordata > Mammalia > Artiodactyla > Cervidae > Cervus > Cervus canadensis. The sequence continues at coordinate 6,464,359 of NC_057419.1, forward strand.
AGTTTAAAGTTTGGGGGGAGGGAAAGGAAGGCAGACCCAGTGGAAGTACCATCAAGTTAAGAAAGAAAACTTGGCCAGCCATTCTGGACTCTCCTCTGTTCATCCCACCACAGTCCATTTAAGAATATAAATAGGCTGTTGGTGGTATCAGGGCACATGTCACACCTCACCCCAGATTCGTGAAGACGTGTCCTGCTGATGTGTAATGTTCACGGACTGAAAATTTTTTGGCAGATCTTTGTAAAAGGAATTTGGAGATGATGTCTCTTCTTGACGCATGAAAATCCTTCCCAGTGCTTTTTAATGAATAAAGACATCTTCATGGTCTTCCCTGATGGCTCAGATGGTAAGAAAAAAAAAAAAATTCTGCCTGCCAAAGCAGGAAATATACTTTTGATCCCTGGGTCAGAAAGACCTCTTGGAGGAGGAAATGGCAACCCACTCCAGTATTCTTGCCTGGAGAATCCTATGAACAGAGGAGCCTGGTGGGCTACATCCATGGGGTTACAAAGAGTCTGACAGGACTGAATGACTAGCACTTTCACTTTTTAACTGGATAAAAAAAGAAGTTCTTAACTGTAAGTCTGGTCACATGCATCCTCTCTTATTGTTGTTTAGCCATTAAGTCGTGTCTGACTGTTTGCATCCCCATGGACTGCAGCAGGCCAGGCCTCCCTGTCCATCACTGATTCCTGGAGCTTGCTCAAACTCATGTCCATTGAGCCAGTGATGCCATCCAACCATCTCATCCTCTGTCGTCCCCTTCTCCTGCCGTCCATCTTTCCCAGCATCGGGGTCTTTTCTAGTGAGTCAGGTCTTTGAATCAGGTGGCCAATGTATTTAATAATAGTTCACATTTTCGTGTCTTCTTTTTCAACAAAAATCTCCTTGGACTAGAAAGAGTGAAACAAATATTTTTCTTGCAGAAGTTAACTTTAGTCCGTCTGAACGTGTATGAGTGTGTGTATGTGTGTGTGTGTGTGTATCCAGATGGTTTTCATCTTTTCTCTGTATAAAAAGCAAATGATTCCTGCACTTTTTATCAAAAGCTCTTGACTTACTGAGCGGTGAGTAATCTCTCCTCTCCTGATAAGTTAGCATGTGCTGACCCAACCGTTTCCAGCCGTAGATCTTGTGTCTGTTTTTCTGGGGTCTTTATCTGACCGCAGGAGCCAGATGGACATACTGGAGGCAGGCCACGGTAGTCTGGGGACTGAGGGTCCCTTCAAAGCAGCCCCCACGTAAAGAATGAGTAGTCTCGGTGGTCAACACGGCACCTCCCTCACCCCGAAGTGGGGAGGCTTCTGGGGCGTTTTCCACAGCCTCTCCAGAGCTCACATCGGGATTAAACCCAGTCGTCCACGTGGTTCGTTACTGTTTGTTGTTTCACTAGCTAAGTCATATCCATCTCTTTTGGGACCCCATGGACTGTAGCCCGCCAGGCTCCTCCATCCACGGGATTCTCCAGGCAAGAAGGCTGGAGTGGGTTGCTGTTTCCCTTCTCCAGGGGATCTTCCTGACCCAGGGATCGAACCCGTATCTCCGGCACTGGCAGGCAATCCGATTCTTTACCATCTGAGCCATGTGGAAAGCCCCGTCCGTGGGTGGAACATGCTTGATAAACACCCGGTTCATTAGCCTCATCATTTCCCTGTTTTTGTTTTATTGTTGATGTTTGTCTGTTTCTAGATTTCACGCCTAAGTGACAACCCAGACATTCATCATTGTCTTATTAGTGCTGTTTTGTATTTTTGTATTTTTATTTTTCGACACGGACCTTTTAAAAATCTCTATTAAATTAAATTTTTTATGAAATTAAAAGACGCTTGCCCCTTGGAAGAAAAGCTATGACAAACCTAGACAGTGTATTAAAAAGCAGAGACATCACGCTTCTGGCAAAGGTCTGTATAGTCAAAGCTGTGGTTTTTCCACTAATCATGTATGGATGTGAGAGTTGGACCGTAAAGAAGTCTGAGCCCCCAAAAACTGATGCCTTCAAAGTGTGCTGGAAAAGACTCTTGAGAGTCTCTTGGACAGCAACGAGATCAAACCAGTCCATCCTAAAGAAAATCACGACTGCATACTCATTGGAAGGACTGATGCTGAAGCTCCGATACTTTGGTCAGCTGATGTGAAGAGCCGACTCTCTGGAAAAAGATTCTGACGCTGGGAATGATTGAAGGCAAAAGGGGAAAAGAGGTGAGAGGGGATGAGAAGGTTGGATGACATCATCAACTCAATGGAGTTGAATTTGAGCAAATTCACTGCATAAAAGGTGTCAAAATCAAAGCAACGATAATACAACAATCTAAATGTAGACAAGAAGGATAACTCTGGTATTGGAGTCCATCAGGTTAACCTCAATGCTGAGACATGCCACGGGCATTTACACTCAGTCGTGTCTGAGTCTTTGTGACCCTATGGACCGTAACCCCGCCAGGCTCCTCTGTCCATGGGATTCTCCAGGCAAGAATGATGGAGTGGGTTGCCATGCCCTCCTCCAGGGGATCTTCCCGACCCAGGGACTGAAACAAACCATGTAAACTCGGGTCCTAAGGGTTTAAAGCGTCTCAGAGCACTGGATACGTGCTGAGTGACTCTGAAGCGCTCAGACCTTTTCAGATCAGCATGTGCCTGTCGCTGGATTATCAGCTGCTTCTTGGAGCGAGGTCAAGCCCGGTACCCAGCCAAGTCACGTCATCGGGGCTCTCGCAGACTCCAGAATATCTCTGGCATCCTCAGATCCCAGATTCCACGACGCCCCGGCTTTGTGGACGCACAGCTGAGAGACGGGCGTGAGCCAGCTGAGACCTGGAGAGGCTGGGGCGGGGGGTGTTCCAGGGAGAGACGGAAAAATGATGCAAGTCTTGGCCAAAAGGCTGGTAGGGCATACAGACTCTGAACACAGTTTGGCAAAATCTTTAAAAAAAAAATGTGGGTTTTTTTTCAGTATCGTTGCTCTGTTTACAATGCGGTGTTAGCTCCTGCTATAAAGCAAAGTGAATCAGCCATACGTAGGCATATGGGTGTGCCTGTCGGCTCAGCAGCTCAGCCGTGTCCGACTCTTTGCGACCCCGTGGGCTGCAGACCGCCAGGCTCCTCTGTCCATGGGACTCTCCAGGCGAGAACAGGTTCAGCATTGAAGCCACATCTCTTATATCTCCTGCACTGGCAGGCGGGTTCTTTTACCACTGGGCTTCCCTGGCGGCTCGGACGGGAAAGAATCTGCCTGCAATGCAGGAGACCTCAGTTCCATCCCTGGGTCCCCTGGAGGAGGGAAACAGCAACCCACTCCAGTGTCGCAGAGAGTCGGACACGACTGAGCAATTAACACCCACTTCTTCACCACTAGGGCCACCTGGGAGGCCCTCATGTATACATATATTCTGGGTTTTTTTTTGTTTTTTTTTTTATTTCCTTCCCATTTAAGTGACCACAGAGCACTTAGTGGAGTTCCCTGGACTATACACTAGCTTCTCATTAGTTACCTATTTTGTACATGGTATCCATGTACCGTGATCCCATATATGCTATGCACAATGGATGTATATACACGTACAAAGTATCATCTATACATATACAGTGTATGTATGTCAATCCCAATTGGCCAATTCATCTCATCCCTCCCCTTCTCTCTTGGTGTCTCTGTATTTATTCTCTATGTCTGTATCCTGCCTTCAAATGACCACAGACCAAGTGGATCCAAACAATGGAGATTCATCCTCCCTCAATCCTGGAGGCCAGACGTCTGAGGTCAGGGTGTCCCAGGGCTGAGCTCCCTGCAGAGTCTTCAGGGGAGGGTCCTTCCCACCTCGTCCAGCTTCTGAGGGCTCCGGGCGTCCATCCCTGGGCTGGCGACTGCCTCCCTCCCGTCTCCGCCTCCGTCTCCACGTGGCTTCTCCTCTGTGTCCCTCTCTCCCCTCTTCTGCGTCTTATAAGGACCCTGTCCCTGGGTTTAGGGCCACCCCATCCAGGAGGAAGCTCATCTCAGACCCTTCACTCCATCACGTCTGCAGAGACCCTTTGTCCAAATAATGTCCTCTTCTGAGGTTCTAGCTATTTGAAGTAGACGCATGTCTTCCAACTCAGTCCAGTAAGTAAAAGCAGAAAGAGACAAATACTCAAAAACATTATTAATAAGGGTCTGTTTGTAGCAAGTTTCTTCTCCGCACAGAGCCTTTTCTGAAAAACATTGCATATAAAATACCTAAACCAAGATAAGCAGATATAAATTGTGTGTCTTATGTCTAGCCCCAAAACATGAGTTCGTTTGCACAAATATAACTTTACAGGGAGAAGAACTTTTCTCTGAGTCAGATCATCAGACTTAGGTGTACTTAAGATGACTTAGCGTGGATCAGCAGTGAAGCATCCATCTGCCAAGCAGAAGACACAGGTTTGATGCCTGGGTCAGGAAGATCCCCTGGCGAAGGAAATGGCAAGCCACTCCAGTATTCTCGCCTGGACAATCCCATGGACAGAGGAGCCTGGTGGGCTACAGACCATGGGGTCACAAAGCTTCGGACATGACTGAAGCGACTTAGCACACACACACACACAACCCTAGTTTTAGCTATATTCTTAGTCTGCGTTTATCATCCACTGGTGATGTTCGATGTTGGGGAGTCTTATTCAAGCAAGCCGGTGGGTCAGGATGGTGACCTTCTCAAAAGCCCTGATTCTCCAGGAGGCTCTGAAGACAGAATCTGTATCCCATCTCACGGCATTCCTGCTCTGGGCGTGGATGAAGTCACCACATCATACGTTACATTCACTAATTTTACATTCCTACATTACAGTGTAGGAGGGTTCCCTTTTCTCCACACCCTTTCCAGCATTTATTGTTTGTAGATTTTTTTTTGATGATGGCCATTCTGACTGGTGTGAAGTTGATATTCTATTATAGATTTGATTTGCATTTCTTAAATGACCTCTGCTCCAATCAAAACGAATTTAACATGAGGAACGCCAAATGGTTTTTCTACCCTCCTCTTCAAACTCCTTTGCTAAGTAAACCTAAGTAGGACTCTCTAACTGGGTTGACACAGAGGGATGGTTAAGAATGAAGGCAAACAATTTGGAAAAGTTCTGATACTTAACAGTTTAGGTCACGTCACCACTTTCTTGTTCTTACTGCTCTTTGTGACCTCATGGACCGCAGCATGCCAGGCCTCCCTGTCCTCCACCAACTCCTGGATCTTGCCCAAACTCATGTCCATTGAGTCAGTGATGCCATCCAACCATCTCATCCTCTGTCGTCCCCTTCTCCTCTTGCCCCCAATCCCTCCCAGCATCAGGGTCTTTTCAAATGAGTCAGTTCTTCGCATCAGGTGGCCAAAGGATTGGAGTTTCAGCTTCAGCATCAGTCCTTCCAATGAGCATTCAGGGTTGATTTCCCTTAGGATGGACTGGTTTCACCACTTTCTGGAACAGAATCTTTGGACGGAGCCCACTGTTCTTACTTCATATCCTGCTAATACCTCATCTCTCGATTAAACTATTAGTACATCGTCTCTAGGTTATGCTAGACTGCCCGCTCATCACAAAATCGAGAGTGCATTTCTGCAATAATTCTTTCTCGTCTTGTTCTAGTGTATTTTATTTTCACTGTTGAAAAAAAATTGCATAATGTGAGAGCTGTGAGTTAAGTTTGATTTGGGGCAAAATGCAGAGCGCAGACCAGGAGACGGGTTTCAGACAGCTCTGAGACAGACTGGTTTGAGAAAGCAACGGGATGGGGGGCGGGGGAGCGCCAGGTTACACAGAAGTTTTGCAACAAAGGGCAGGTGGTCTGAATGTCAAAACGTTCCTGTGAATTAAAGAAAACCAGGTATCCCACGTTAAGGAATTTAATGCTTTCCTGTGTCTGCGGAAGGTGCAAGAATCTGGACTCTCTGAAATCATTCCTTTCATATTCATCATCAGCTATCTGGGGCCAGCATCCTATCTATGTGTCCACATCCTGAGCGTCCTCAGAGGTCTTCATGGGGAGTTGGCTGCAGTCTGATGGCTGCTAGATGGTGGGGGTCCTTGCCTTCCTGGGTTCCCTCAGGGCTCACCAGCGCACCATCTGCCGTGCCTGCAGTCGCTGATGACTCTATCATCCTTTGTTTACTGATGTGGCAGGAAATATTCCATTTCTTGGGCTTCCCTGATGGCTCAGTTAGTAAAGAATCCACCTGCAATGCAGGAGACCCTGGTTCGATTCCTGGGTGGTAAAGATCCGCTGGAGAAGGGATAGGCTACCCACTCCAGTATTCTTGGGCTTCCCTGATAACTCAGTTCGTAAAGGGTCTGCCTGCAATGCAGGAGACCTGGATTCGATCCCTGGGTAGGGAAGATCCCCTGGAGAAGGGAGAGGCTACCCACTCCAGTATTCTGGCCTGGAGAATCCCCTGAACTAGTTCAGGGGTCGATGAGAGCTGGACACAACCGAACAACTTTCACTTTCACTTTCATTCCATTTCTCAAGACACAAATAAAGATGTACATCCAAAAAGTTTGGGGATGTATGTAAACATATAGCTGATTCATTTTACTGTACAGCAAAAACTAATAAATATCGTAAAGCAAGCATACCCCAATAAAAATAAATTTTAAAAAATGCTAAAAACAGAAGTTAAAAGCGGAGATGGAATTAACTGGAGAGCTTCTGATCATGTGAAATACTGTTTCTATATTATTATTTCTGAAGAGGCTCTTTCTACCCCTCAACATGGATTGTGTCAAGTAGAGAATTCCTTAACTTTTGAAAAGAGAAATTTCCCCCCATTTTCATCCAAATATTCCATTTCTCACTACCAAGTGACCCCAGGCTTATGGACAAGATCCAGGACATAGGCTGACCATGCTCTTTAAACATATTTATATCAAACATCTTTTCCTATGAAGCAAGTGTACTGTAGTGAAATTTGTTACTTTCAAACTGTGGTGCCGGAGAAGACTCTTGAGAGTCCCTTGGACTGCAAGGACATCAAACCAGACCATCCTAAAGGAAATCAACCCTGAATATTCACTGGAAGGACTGATGCTGAAGCTGAAGCTCTGATGCTTTGGCCACCTGATGCAAAGAGACAACTGATTTAAAAAGACCCTGATGCTGGGAAAGACTGAAGGCAGGAGAAGGGGAAGACAGAGGATGAGATGGTTGGATGGCATCACCTACTTGATGGACATGAGTTTGAGCGAGCTCCGGGAGTTGGTGATGGACAGGGAGGTCTGGCGTGCTGCAGTCCATGGGGTCGCGAAGAGTCGGACATGACTGAGCCACTGAACAACAGAATTATAGTGAAATATGCAACATGCAGTGCTGCAAGCTGACGTTTGGCTTTAAGGCCGCTCAGAAGATGAAATCTGCCTCATTTCTTGTCTCGGGGCTCAGAGGGCTGTGTTCTGCCAAATGTGTAATGCGGGCATATAAAAATAAATTCAGTGTTTCAGACATCTGTCATCAGACTTTGTAACCAGATAAGTTTAAAAAAAAAAAAAACCCCAGAGCAGAAGGTCAAGCAAGCATCACTTGTGGGAGACCAATTCTGAAATCCTTCCCTCTTGTCTTTTCAAGAGGTCAGTGAACAAGCAAGGGCTCATTTGGGAAGAGACAGTGTGAACTGAGATGGAAAGAAGGGGGAGAACAGTCCCTGTAGAAGAGAGGATGATTTTTAACGAGGTTAGTGTTTTCACTGTCAATTTTACACAGTGCCGGCAGAAGCCAGCATGTTCCTTCAAGCCTTGTTATGTCCACTTAAGAGCCTAGGATTTTGTCTGCCTCCGTTAGACTGTCCACTACACACTGTCCCTTGCTGGGGGCACCTGCCGTCCACCTCTACAAGGATGAAATCAGCTGCTGCTGTAGCCGCTGACCTTCAACACCCCCTGACGGGCGTTCTGGGTGGAGAGCAGACATCTGTGAGAGGCGTCTGTGTTCTGGGTTAAAAACTGCCAGGACAGGTCTTCAGATGGTTAGATGTTCTCAGGAGCCCACTTCATGAGACCAATTCTTGTATCGCCTAATATCCAGAAAAGCCCAAAAATCCTTCCCGGTGATGACTAGTAAAGGCTTCTGGAGACAAGGAGGAACTTTTTGGAAAGATTTGTTGCTTGCTGGTGTGAACTCACGGCTGAACCAAAATCACATACATATTGACCCTCCCCGCTGCCGCCTTGGACTTCCCAGGTGAGTCTGTGGTAAAGAATCCACCTGCCAATGCAGGAGACGCTGGTTTGATCCCTGGGGTTGGGAAGAACCCCTGAAGGAGGGCAGGGAGACCCACTCCAGGATTCTTGCCTGGAGAATCCCATGGACAGAGGGGCCTGGCGGGCTACAGTCCATGGGGTTGCAGAGAGTCGGACACGACTGAGTGCGCACACACACCTCTTTGGAGCAGACTCTCAGAGCGGTCTGAGGTGCTGTCTCCTGGGCTGCAGTCTTCATTTTGCCCCCAAATAAAACTTGACTTGCAGCTCTTACGATGTAGTTTTTTTTTTTCCAGTTAACAAACTCTTCAAACAATCCCAAGGAGGCCGTGCCTGTTAAAGTCCCAAATGGCAAAGCCAAACTCGATGAGCGGACACGTGTGTTGAAAAATCTTTCCCAAGACCTTGACTCTGATCTTACTTTAATTCAATGGCTGTTTCAGACGAGGGGCCGTCTCGGTTTCCTTGACAAGCGATCATGGAACGCAGACCTTCCGTGCCTCAGTCTAGCCAAGAAGCCTGTGCTTTACGAGAAAAGCGTGACTTGGTTTCCCCAAACGTGCATGGAGATGAAGCGTTGTGCTTTGTTTTCTTTTTTCTGTATGTCCAAGGATATTTATTTACATTTTTAAAAATTTTAATTGGAGGCTAATGACTTTACAATATTGTGGGGGGGGGGTTGCCATACACTGACATGAATCAGCCATGGGTATACATGGCTTCCCCATCCTGAAACCCCCTCCCACCTTCCTCCCCATCCCATCCCTCTGGGTCATCCCAGTGCACCAGCCCTGAGCATCCTGTCTCAAGCATCGAACCTGGACTGGTGATCTCTTTCACGTATGATAATATACATGTTTCAATGCTATTCTCTCAGATCATCCCACCCTCGCCTTCTCCCACAGAGTTCAAACGTCTGTTCTTTACATCTGTGTCTCTTTTGCTGTATCGCATGGGTCATCGTTACCATCTTTCTAAATTCCATATATATGTGTTAGTATGCTGTATTGGTGTTTTTCTTTCTGACTTGCTTCACTCTGTATAACAGGCTCCAGCTTCATCCACCTCATTAGAACTGATTCAAGTGCATCCTTTTTAAGAGCTGAGTAATATTCCATTGTGTATAGAGACATCGTGCTTCCTTAGAGATAGACTTGTTCATGCAGACTTGCCTCAGCATCTTTGCAGATGGGCTCGAGGACTTGCCTCGGGGTCCAGTGGATAAGAATCTGCCTGCCTACCAATGCAGGGGACATGGGTCCGATCCCCAGTCCGGGAAGATCCCACACGCCACCGCAGGGCAACAAAGCCATGCATCACAGCTACTGAGCCCGTGGGTCCTAGAGCCTGGGAACCACAAAAACAGAAGCCGCTGCAGTGAGAAGCCCGCCCACTGCCTCCAGAGAGTGGCCCGCCACTCGCTGCAACCCATGGGAAGCCGTGAAGACGCAGTGCAAGCAAAAATAAAATGAATAAAATTTAAAAAAATAATAATATGGACTCAAGTTTTCTTTCTTGGCTCTCCTGAGTTCTCACAGGACCAGGACACCTCAGCAGGGCATTGGCTGTATCTCTCACTTTGGGTCTAGTGGGCATCCTTCTCCGCCTCAAAGCCACTGGCAGAAGCAGCTCAGAGGTGCTGTGGGTGCTGAAGCCAGCGTCCCAACCACGACGGGCGCAGAGAACTCCAGGCCAGAGAGCCTCGCTGCACGCAGAGAGGGTCCCCACCGGGCACACGTGTGCCCGAGAATGAGGTCCTCTACGCTGGAGAGCAACACAGCTTGTAAATCAGTTGTGTCTGACTCTTTGCGACCCCGTGGACTGTAGCCCACCAGGCTCCTCTGTCCGTGAGATTCTCCAGGCAAGAATACTGGACTGCGTTGCCATGTCCTAATCCAGGGGATCTTCCCCAGAAAAGCTGTATATCCCCATCAGTTCAGTTCAGTTCAGTTCAGTCACTCAGTCGTGTCCGACTCTTTGCGACCCCACGGACTGCACCACGCCCGGTCTCCCTGTCCATCACCAACTCCCGGAGTTTACTCAAACTCAGGTCCATAGAGTCGGTGATGCCATCCAGCCATCTCATCCTCTGTCGTCCCCTTCCCCTCCTGCCTTCAGTCTTTCCCAGCATCAGGGTCTTTTCCAGTGAGTCAGTTCTTCACATCAGGTGGCCAAAGGACTGGAGTTTCAGCTTCAGCATCAGTCCTTCCAATGAACACCCAGGACTCATTTCCTTTAGGATGGACTTTAGCATATCCCCCTGGACTATCATAAAATACCCACGGGTTCCCTGAAAAGTACATGACTATGGCACAATCTGGGCTTCCCTGATGGGTCAGATGCTAAAGAATTCACCTGCAATGCGGGAGACCTGGGTACAATCCCTGGGTCAGAAAGATCCCCTGGAGGAGGAAATGGCAACCCACTGCAGTATTCTTGCCTGGAGAATCCCATGGACAGAGGACTCCATGGGATCACAAAGACTTGGACTCGACTTAGCTCCTAAACTCAACAACACATCACGGAGGAATCTAACCAGTTAACCTTAAGAGACAATACTTTGCTTCCTGCACATTCCATCTTGTTTTCTTCCTAGGAAGATCCTCATTTTTTAGTATGTTTACACACACACACATGAGTGATTCCAAATGGCAGGCCCGACACAGTCTTCTTTTTCTTTCTCCTTAATGGTTAGCGTTATTTTATATTTTAAATCGCAGACCCAGGTTGTGAAATGTCGCCTCTCCACAGCGCTTTTCCTTGGCATTAGGAAAAGGTCCTTTGAAGTTTGTTTATTCTGAAAAAGACGCCCAGCGTTTGGACGGAACCTCATGTACCACAGAGGAGCTCTTTTCTTCTTTGCTGAAAAGCCTGTTTGCTGCGTGGTCTCCCTTTAGCTGAAGTTGAAAGCAGTCCTGTGAACATTTGCGATTTAAAAAAAAAAACAAACCACACTTTGCATCATCCTTCGGGCTGAGTCCTTGCAGAGTCTGTGGTCTTGCTGCCAGACGGGCCCGGTCTCTCGTCTGCTCTTTACTCTGATAACCTCCAGCTAGGTTTCCAGGTCGGGGCCAGGAAAGCAGCCGCGTTGCTCAAAGACGTCTGGGCGACTGATCGCAAGATTCCTGACCTCTGAGTCCTGTTCCGTTTCTCTCTCCTTCTTTCAACGGGGTGACGTCTGTGTAGCATCTGAGGGTAGGATCCGATTAACCTAGACGTGTCTACTCTAGACATTGGAGAGAGGTGACTCTGATCATCCACAGACATGGTCCTACTGAGTGAAGCGAGAGAGAAAAAGGAAGGCAAACATCGGATGATATCGCTTGTGTGTGGAGTGTAAGAAAGAATGACGCAAATGAGCTCGTTTACAAAACAGAAGCAGGCTCACAGATGCAGAGAGTGGAGTTGTGGTCATGAAAAGGGAAGGAGGGGAGAATAAAGTAGGACTGTGGGGTTAACAGAAACACGTACGACCAGATACAAAATAGACAAACAGCAAGGAGTTACTCTACACAACAGGGAACTATACTATGTATCTTGCAAGGACCTATATGACGAACGATTCTGAAAAATTATTTGCATGTATGAATTACATACATATATATAAACTATATATGGGCTCATACATAGTTTATATATAGAACTGACTCATCTGAAAAGAGCCTGATGCTGGGAAAGATTGAAGGCGGGAGGAGAAGGGGACGACAGAGGATGAGATGGTCGGATGGTATCACCGACTCGATGTACATGAGCTTGAGCCAGCTCTGGGAGTTGGTGATGGACAGGGAGGCCTGGCGTGCTGCAGTCCGTGGGGTCCCAAAGAGTCGGACACGACTGAGCGACTGAACTGGTATACAGGCTTCCCTGGTGGCTCAGTGGTAAACAATCTGCCTGCCAATGCAGGAGACATGGGTTTGATTCCTCAGTTGGGAAGATCCCCTAGAGGAGGGCGTGGCAACCCACTCCAGTGTTCTTGCCTGGAGCATCCCACGGACCGAGGAGCCTGGTGAGCTACAGTCCATGCAGTTGAAAAAAAGCATCAGACATGACTTAGCGACTAAATAAAAATGGAACTATATATATAAAGGGTGGCTCATATGGTAAAGAATCTGCCCACAATGCAGGAGGCCCAGGTTCGATCCCTGGGTCGGGAAGATCCCCTGGAGGAGGGCATGGCAACCCACTCCAGTATTCTTGCCTGGAGGATCCCATGGACGGAGGAGCCTGGTGGGTACAGTCCATGGGGGTCGCAAAGAGTCGGACATGACTGAGCAACTAACAATATCCATTTTCATATATACCTACATAAATGAATCACTTTGTTATACACCTGAAACTAACCCAACATTGCAAATCAACTATATTTCAATACAGATAAATACAGTTCAGTGGTTCAGTCATGTCCGACTCTGCAACCCCATGGACCACAGCATGCCAAGCCTCCCTGTCCATCACCAACTCCCGGAGTCCACCCAAACTCATGTCCATCGAGTCGGTGATGCTTAAACACAGACATCACAGTAGCAGTTGAGAGCTCTTTTACCGGGAAAGTGCTTAAGTTGGGGTTTCTCCCCCGCATCCAACATTCCCAAGGGAAGAAATTCTTAGGCATGAACCCACTGATAATTTTAGTGACGCGGAAGGCTGATGGGGCATTCTGTTTCCTGCAGAGACTGGCATTTGTTACTATCTGTTGGGGAGAGCTGTGTGAGGTTTGTGGACAGAGTGGGCTTGCATTTCTGGGGAGGGTTTCATAAGCCTGGCTGAGTCCCTTTACCACACACCTGAAACTATCATAGCATTGTTAATCGGCTATGTGTGGCGTGTGTGTGCTAAGTCACTATGGTTGTGTCTGACTCTTTGCAACGCCTTGGACTGTAGCCCACAGGCTTGGACTGTAGCCCATGCAGGCTCCTCAGTCCATGGGACTCCCCAGGCAAGAATATTGGAATTGGGGGTCCATTCCCTTCTCCAGGGGATCTTCCCGACCCAGGGATAGAACCCCCCTCTCTTACGCTTCCTGTGTTGGTAGGCAGGTTCTTTACTAGAACCACCTGCGAAGTGGCTTTTCATACATACGTCAAGACAAAATTGAAAGCTAAAAAGCAAAATGAACATTTAAAACAGATAGATCCAACACTTGTAAACATACAGATTGGTTTTAAGGGCGTGTTTGTACATGGCGTGATGGAGAAGAGAAGATTCCAGCAAGGAAAAAAATACAGCCCTGCAGAGCCCCCAAGGATATGGGAGGAATCGCAAGGCTTTCAGATGCGTGCGTTTAAGAGGTCTTAAAAGACTGAGATGCAAATTCCTCCAGGCGCCTGGGAAGCTGGCGGGGGTATCTCCGGTCGCACACCTGCTGGGCATTGCCCTGTCTTTAGAGGAGCGACCAGGCGGGGCTGTGATTTCATCGTAAGCCAGCTCAAATCCCTTGATCCCACGGGCACGTAAGTTGGAGTACAAATCACGTCTAAAGCGGCTCGAATTTGGCTGTCTCAGGCAGTCTGTCAGTTTGCGGATGAGAACGGCTGCGTGTGTGTGTGTGTGTGTGAGGTTGTGGGTATGCAGAAGTGGGCATACAGCCTGGCATGTGGCAAGACTGTGTCTTTAGTTTTGAGACCTTGTGAAGATATGATTCGACTGGAGAAGGGGTTAGGGTGAAGAAGAAGAGGAAAGGGGAAAAAAGAAAAAGCCAGCAAGGAAAAGTCAGGAGACCTCCTGCGATTTCCTCCAGACGTCTCCAAAAGAAAAGCCTTCTCACCTCCAAATTTATTTGAAAGGGAGGATTGTTGTACAGTGTAAGTCACGTCGGACTCTCTGCGACCGCATGGACTGTAGCCCCGCCAGGCTCCTCTGTCCATGGGATTCTCCAAAAAGAATCCTGGAGTGGGTCTCCATGCCCTCCTCCAGGGGATCTTCCCGACCCAGGGGTCGAACGCGGATCGTCAGTATAATCAGGCGGATTCTTCACCCCTGGGCCACCTGGGAAGCCCAGAAAGGGATGCTAGGAGACAAAATGGAATTGCTTTCTGCTTTCACCCCTGTGATTCATGCTTCTCCAACACACCGGTTACATATACTGCCCCCAGAAGAGTCCTCAAGAAATACCAGGCGTATGGTGTAATCAGTTGGATTTCACAGAGAGTGGTGTTGGGGCGGGAAAAAGGGCAGTAGAATCATAGGCGACTTCCCCACGCCCAGCTCCCCTCCGCCCAGGCACTGTGATGAAAGACAGTGGTGAAAACTCATCTGGGAGAAAACAAAAGTGAGAAGCTCAAACCTGGTGGTCTTCAGAGCCCTTTTCTGTTTTATTGTGGGGGGGCAGTCTTTGCTAGGGGCGTCCCTAGTGGCTCTGGGGTAAAGAACTTGCCTGCCATTGCAGGAGACGCATGAGATTACAGGTTCAATCCCTGGGTTGGGAAGATCCCCCTGGAGGAGGGCATGGCAACCCACTCCACTGTTCTTGCCTGGAGAATCCTCATGGACAGAGGAGCCTGGTGGGGCTACAGTCCGTGGGGTCGCAAAAGAGTCAGACATGACTGAGCGATTAAACCACAGCAGACCTTGCTGGGGTCAGCTTTGTTTGGGAGGAAACGGAAGATGCTTCAAAGATGGTTTCGACCCCGCCATGGTGGGTGTGGGTTAATGGTTGGGTTCTGTTGAGGCGGTGTTCCTGCTGACTGTGAGTGGTGATTAAGGGTTTATCCCCGCGTGAAGGCGATCCAAAGGATGCTATTCATGAGATTAGCCTGGCGACAGCCGACAGGATGGTCCGTGGTCTAGTCCCGATGCTGGGCATATATTAGATTCCCGAAGAACCCGTTCAGGTGGAAACTCTGCAGGCAAGATGATATTTTAATTACAAGTCGCAGACTAAATATAACCCAGAGGAAGCCAAACTTCCTTGGGACGTGCACCAAGAACCTAAAACCTTTGCACACCTTTCTTGTTTTACACGATTCCTTTTGACCCTGAGAGCTATCTTGCTTCTGTTTCACTAAATCAGATACACTGTGTGTCTGTAACATTAGAAGCAATGCTTTCTCAGGGAACAGTGCTTATTTTTTCAGGGCCATGTAGAGACATTTCCCCAAACAGAAGAGCGTGCTGCCCTTTTGACGACCCGTGGTTGCCTTCAGCTCTGGGGTTCACGCTTCGGGGGGTTGTCTCAGATGCAGCTGAATCTCTAACCCATCTGAGACTTCCTGTCCATAAAAGCAGATTCAAGTTCCTTACTTCCAGCTCTTGAAGCTGGCAACCTTAACTACTAAATGGATTGTAACATACAAGCTGGATTTTTTTCTTAAACAACAACAAAAAAATCTATATTGAAATCAAGTTGTGGTTTTCAAAATGGAGAATAAAGAGACACGTGAGATTTTTTTTTGCAATTTGAGGCACCCCATCATATCTGTCATCTATCATCTCTATCTTTCCATAATCTCTATCTATTGTCTATCTGTCTATCTACCTATCTTTGTATATATATCTATCGTCTATCTTTGTATCTATCTTTCTATCTTTGTATCTTCCATATCTTTCTACCTATGTGTCTATCTTCCTATCTACTATCTGTATCTAACAACTGGCATTTCTATCATTTATATCTTTCTATCAATTATCTATATCTGTGTATCTATCTATCCATCCTATCATCTATATCTTTCTATTTTTCTATCTGCCTGTCTAAACATACTGGAGTGGATAGCCTATCCCTTCTCCAGGAGATCTTCCCGACCCAGGGATTGAACCCAGGTCTCCCACACTGCAGGCAGATTTTTTTTTTTTACCAGCTGAGCCCCCGGGGAAACCCAAGAATACTGGAGTGGGTAGCCTGTCCCTTCTCCAGGAGATCTCCCTGACCCAGGGATCAAATCCATGTCTCCCACATTGCAGGCAGATTCTTTACCAACTGAGCTATCAGAGAAGCCCAAATATCTATCTCCTGAGTGTATATATGAGAGTATATTTTTTTCTTGCGTTAAAAAAAGAAAAGCATAGCAAAAGCATTGGCCACACGATTAGGGGCTGAAAACGATCTTATTTTATGGAATAATGACCTGCTGGGATCATGGACTCTTAAAGAAACAAAACACCAGTTTTCTGAGGATCAGTGGCTTCTACCAGCTTACCTAGCATCTGAGTAACCCAATGGAAAAAAAAGCATGTCTTTCCCTGTTGGGTGGATTCTCGACAGATGCTTCTTCACTTAAGCTAAATTTGTAGAGATATAATGAGGAAGGGGTGTTTCTCAGCCAGAGCCCCTGAATTTATCAGTGCATCCACATTGTAGACTTTCTTTGTGAAAGAGTAAGTGAAAGTCACTCAGTCGGGTCCGACTCTTTGCGACCCTATGGACAATGCAGTCCATGGAATTCTCCAGGCCAGAATACTGGAGTGGGTAGCCTTTCCTTTCTCCAGGGGATCCTCCTGACCCAGGGATTGAACCAGGGTCTCCCGCAGTGCAGGCGGATTCTTTACCAGCGGAGCCACAAGGGGAAGTGAAAAAATAATCACACCGCTATTAAAACTCTTGGTGGGTCAGAGGGTAAAGCATCTGCCTGCAATGCAGGAGACCCGGGTTCAATCCCTGGATTGGGAAGATCCCTGGAGAAGGAAACGGCAACCCACTCCAGTACTCTTGCCTGAAAAATCCCACGGACGGAGAAGCCTGGCGGGCTACAGTCCATGGGGTTGCAAAGAGTCGGACACGACTGAGCAAGTTCACGGCTGAGCAAGTTCCATAAGATGGAGATCATACACACGGGCATTTTCAGAAGGAAAAGCCCACGCTGTTAAACTGCAGCGTGAATTCACTCTGGCCTTATTGTTCAGTTTGGTGAGTCATTCAGTTTGGTGGCCCAGGGTGGGTCGCACGGAAAACTGCCGACTCGCCAATGCCCTCGGCGGCCCATACCAATCCGTCGCTCAGGGGTTCGGTAGAGGTACTGCCCCCTGGGTTTAACCGTCGGACTCAAGCAGATCCTGCACGTTTCTTTCATCCTGGCAGGAAGGAGTTCAGTTGCAGGGCTGAGCCAACATCTGGACTCGGGTGTGTTTAGCTGCCCTGAAAGCCTGTTGTCCTGGCGGGCAGAGAGAGGAGCTAATAATGAGCGTGAAAATCGTAAGGAACTCTGATCACGCTGCGCGACCGTGTCGGGCTTGTGGGCCTTGTCCGATGCGGCGCAGCGGAGAGTCCTCAGTCCCCTCAGAGACACCCATTGGAAGGCGAGCCCCGTTTAGATGTGTTTGTGGTCACGTGCGTGCAGCCTCAGGCGTGGCCGACTCTTTGCGGCCCCGTGGACTGTAGCCCACCAGGCTCCCCCGTCCATGGGGATGCTCCAGACAAGAATAGTGGAGTGGGTTGGCCATTTCCTCCTTCCGAGGGGATCTTCCCGACCCGGGGATCGAACCGGCATCTCCTGCATTGGCAGGTGGATTCTTGACCACTGAGCCCCATTTGTGGTCACAGAGAATCAAATTAGGGGACCCAGGAAACTTTTAGGAGGGGCGAGAGTTCACCCCGTATCGGCCTTAGGACGGCAGGCATGTGAAACCCTCACGAGGACTCTGACAAGCTCCATTCTGCCCACGGGGCTGAGCCAGTTCAGGCTGCCGTTTTGAGAAACAGAAAGGAGAGGCTCAGTCCGATGGTGTCTACGGCTGTTGAAGAGCGCTCTGCGGTCTCAGAGAGCAGCCGTCAAGCAGGAGTGATTCCCCGGCATCTCCACATCCTCCCTGAGACCTTTGACGATGTCTGTGGACGCTCTTGGTTGTCACCGCTGTGGGCTTCCGGCGGGATGGGTGGGGAGGGGGGAAGACCTGGGACACTGCTCCACACCCCACGACAAGCAGGACGCCCCACTTGAGAGAGTCGTCCGGCACCCAGAGGTCAGTAGTGCGGAGGCTGAGAAACCCTCACTTACAGATCACATCTGTCTGTCTCACTATCTCTCTCATCTATCTATGTCTCTCTGGCTAGATCATCCATCTATAGTCACCTATTTATCTGCCATCTATCTCTGTGTTTACCTATCAATGTCATCTATCATCTATCTATCTATTATTCACCTATTTATCATCTATCTGTGTGTTAACCTATCAATGTCATGCATCTATCATCTATCTTTTATTCACCTATTTATGTACCATCAATCTGTGTGTTTACCTATCAATGTCATCTGTCTATCTCATCATCTGTCTACCTACATCATGACAGAAATATTAATAACCTCAGATATGCAGATGACACAACCCTTACGGCAGAAAGCAAAGAGGAACTAAAGAGCCTCTTGATGAGCGTGAAAGAGGAGAGTGAAAAAGTTGGCTTGAAACTCAACATTCAAAAAAAAAAAAAAAAATCATGGCATCCGGTCCCACCACTTCATGGCAAATAGATGGGGAGACAATGGAAACAGTGAGAGACTTTATTTTCTTGGTCTCCAAAATCGCTGCAGATGGTGACTGCAGCCATGAAATTAAAAGACGCTTGCTCCTTGGAAGGAAAGCTATGATGAACCAAAACAGTGTATTAGAAAGTGGAGACATCACTTTGCCAACAAAAGTCCATATAGCCAAACCTATGGCTTTTTTTTTTTTTTTAGTGGTCACATATGTATGTGAGAGTTGGACCATCAAGCAGGCTGTGCACCCAAGAATTGGTGCTTTCAAACAGTGGTGCTAGAGAAGACTCTTGAGAGTCCCTTGGACTGCAAGGAGATCCAACCAGTCCACCCTAAAGGAAATCAGTCCTGAATATTCATGGGAAGGACTGATGCTGAAGCTGAAGCTTCAACACTTTGACCACCTGATGCAAAGAGCTGACTCATTGGAAAAGACCCTGATGTTGGGAAAGTTTGAAGGTGGGAGGAGAAGGGGGCGACAGAGGATGAGATGGTTGGGTGGCATCACCCACGTGATGGACATGAGTTTGAGCAAGCTCCGGGAGTTGGTGATGGACAGGGAAGCCTGGCGTGCTGTGGTCCATGGGGTTGTAAAGAGTCGGACATGACTGATCGACTGAATAGTTCTTTGCCTTCCCTCTTTCCCTGAGAAACTCGTCCTGCAATTCTGCCTGCCTCTCTGCTTCTGTCCAGCTGCGTTCCTGCAGGTCCTCTGCATGTGCAGTCCATGAGGTCACAAAGAGTCGGACACGACTGAGCGACTAAACAACATCAAGAACAATCCACCCGTCTCAAGGCATTGCAGACACCACCTGTAAACCCCCACGCATGACGTTCAACGTTCATGCTTGCCGACCCAACGTGCAGACATGCTCCTTGCAAGAAACCAAGCATGTGAAATTCATCACCAGGCGCTCTCTAAATGTACTGCCCACAATGAGGACACGTGCACATTTTTACCTTTCTCTTCCCAGACCCTCCTGGCTTGTCTTCACCTTGTGTTAGCTGAGTTTCTCCATTATCGTCTTTGAGAAAAAGAAAAAGAAGGATGTGATTCACACATGCCGTCTGTCAGCCACGATTGTGACATGCTGATGATAAGAAGCGGTCCATGTGTGTTTCTCGGAGACTTTTGATGGAATGCAAATTTTTACATCCATCCCATCCACTCTAACACGCTGTCATTGAATGAGTTTTTTTGTGTGTGTGGAATGAGTGCTGTTTTAAATAAATTCTGGGGATGTAGGGATTTACTTTGTCACTCCAGTGGGATGCTTTCACTAGACGTGATTGATTCCTCTATGTTGCCTTTATGGGCAAGTGTGGTAATGAGTGTGCTGAGTCATTTCAGCCGTGTCTCTTTGTGACCCCGTGGACTGTAGCCCTCCAGGCTCCTCTGTCGGTGGGATTCTCCAGGCAAAAACACTGGCGTGGGTCGCCATGCCCTCCTCCAGGGGATCTTCCCGACCCAGGGACGGAACCCGAGTCTCCCACGTCTCCTGCATCGGTAGGCAGATTCTTTATCACCAGCACCACCTTGGAAGTCCCCACAGTGCTGGACAGCCCCTCAAGCCCGAGCCAAGCTAATCCATTGGGTGAATTTTCTCCGTTCGGCACACGGCAGCCTTTTTGTACTTAGAAAGAGCAGCGGGCTCTTCTGCAGTTAAGTGTGGGGCTGTCTTAAACAGCCTAACCTCGAACAGAAAGCTACCATGATGAGAAAAACATGGGGCTCAAGAACCCATGAAAAGGATACTTGTTTGCAATCTAAGAGCCAAAACCAGGAGGCAGAACATTGCCCTGTTCCGCATCAGCTGGAAACGTCTGCGTCAGGAAGACTCTCTGGTTTTTGTTCAGCCGGTTTCAGAGTCCCCGCCAATGACACCCAAAGCACCAGGGGTATTGATTTGGGGATTACGAATCCACTTCAGCAAGTAGATGAAACTGCGAACAGGAGATCTGTGAATAACAAGGAGGCACTGTGTTTATTTTGTTAAACTTGTTATTTTGTATGTGGGTGTGGCCGGCTGAATCCGAAAGGAAATCAGCCCTGAATATACATTGGAAGGACCGATGCTGAAGCTGAAGCTCCAATCCTTTGGCCACCTGCTGCAAAGCGCCAATGCATTGGAAAAGAGACTGATGCTGGGAAAGATTGAAGGCGGGAGGAGAAGGGGATGACGGAGGATGAGATGGTTGGATGGCATCACCGACTCAGTGGACATGGGTTGGGGTGGACTCCGGGAGTTGGTGATGGACAGGGAGGCCTGGCGTGCTGCGGTCCATGGGGTTACGAGGAGTCGGACATGATTGAGTGACTGAACAACAAAAATGTGACTGATAAACAATGTCATGACAGTTCACATGGACAGCAAAGGAACTCAGGCAAACATAGACATCTATTCATTCTCCCCCAAAGAGGCACTGAGTTTAGAAAGCAACCAGAGAAGGTTTATAAAGCTCCAGTCTGTCAACCTCTATAAACAGAGATCATTAATTCTCTGGGTCGTCAGTCACTGCTACACCTTGAAGTATTGCTGTGTCTCATTATCTCCTGAGAAGCGAGTTGTCAGACAGTCGTGGGGCTGAGCGTCTTACAGGCCATATTTTGTCTGCTTTTTACTCACTCCACACAGACCCCGTGGAAGAGTCGCTACTGTTGTTCCTTTCTGTTGTTCTTCTTTTCAAAGATGATGCTAGAACGAATCAGGACATTTTCCAGCCTTGAAAAGCGGTTCTTCGGGGACTTGATTCCCAGGTCAGACAAACACACCCAAAAGTTATCGTCACGTATCACCGACTCGATGGACGTGCGTTTGAGCAAGCTCCGGGAGATGGTGATGGACAGGGAAGCCTGGCGTGCTGCGGTCCACGGGGGTCGCAAAGAGTCGGACACGACTGAGCGACTGAATCCCAACACCACCGGGTGAAAGGGTCATTGACCTGCATCTGCCTTGGTAGGTCTCCTGCTGGCTTTCCCCCAGTCTCACGTCTGCAAGTCCTCCAGGTCCATTTGCTTCTCCCCTAATCCCCTGCCTCTCCGTGACCACACTCTTGCCTCTGACCCCCTCTCTGCCTTCTCCGGATGACCGACTACTTCAGTGAGAAGCTCCCAGCTCCCAAAAGTCATTTTGCCCCTGACACCTTACCAAGTTCCCCGACCCCAAATGCAACTTGCCCTCCTTCCTTCCTGCGTATGCGTCACTCACAAGTTACCTGCTATTTCCCGTTCTCTCTGTAACAGTTACCTGTCTGCTAGTGACTACATCTTCCCCATCCAAGTGTCTGCAGAGACCCTTGTTCTGTTGTCTACGCTTGGATATGTTTGCACACGTCACCATGCACCTCCCGCCCTGCAGACTTGTTGCATTAATTGAAACCCAACATCATAAAGTGAAAGCTTCAGTCGCTCAGTCATGTCCAGCTCTTTGCGACCCCACAGTCTGTAGCCCCGCCAGGCTCCTCTGTCCATGGGATTCTCCAGGCAAAAATACTGGAGTGGGTTGCCATTTCCTCCTCCAGGGGATCTTCCCCAACCCAGGGATCCAACCCAGGTCTCCTGCACTGGTAAGCAGATTCTCTACTGACTGAGCCACTAGGGAAACCTCAAGATATTAGCAGTCTTGATAGGTATGATGTTGATGCAAGTTTTTGTCTGAATAATACCAGTGTATTCCTTTTCTCTCTCTTTTTTTTTCTTAACGTGAATTGCTTTTTGAAGTCTTTCTTGAATTTATTACAATATTCTTTCTGTTTGGGGCTTCCCAGGTGGCTCATTGGTAATGAATCTCCTGCTAATGCAGGAGACCTGGGTTCGATCCCTGGGTCGGGAAGACCCCCTGGAAGACGTAATGGCAACCCACTCCAGTCTTCTTGCCTGGAGAATCCCATGCACAGCGGAGCCTGGCGGGCTATAGTCCACGGGGTCACAGAGAGTCAGACACGCCTGAGCATGCACACACACACATTGCTTCTGCTTTGTGTCTTTTTTTTTTTTTTGCCTTGGAGGTATATGAGATCTTAGCTTCCTCACCAGGGATCAAACCTACGTCCCTCACATTGGAAGGGCAGAGTCTTAACCACTGGACCCCTAGCCCAGCCCCCCCGGGCAGCCCTTTAATCACAGAATTTCTTTTATCCTGCATTTAATCTCCGCGTGCCGTGTCCCAGGACCTTGGTTTAAATGTTTCTGCATCCCTGGTGTATGTGACCTCTGCTATTTCTGCACCACTTTACTCTCAGAGTAAAACAAAAGCAAACAAAAGGATAATGGAGGGTTTCCCGTAACTGACGGCAACGTTGGCGGTTGCGCCTGACCCTTCCTTCTGGGCTCCCTTGGTTACAGCCGGTGAAAAAGAAAATACAAACCTAACAGACTTCACTGCTGCGGCCCACGCACATAATTCACCCCCTTCCTCGCTCTGCCGGTGGGTTTACCGAGATTCTGGCCTCAGCGTGATTCATTCTATAGACATGTGGCTCCGGTGAGCTCTTGGTCAAAGCCCAAGCTTTCCTAGGCACCACCCTGAGCAGAAAACTGGTTCTCCGAGGCTGGAAGGGTCCAGCCGGCTTTATTTATCCTGGCAGATTGGCTGGCAGTCGGCAACGGCTTTGCTGGCTCGGAGACGGCATCAAAGTCGCTGAAACGTTTAGACTAATGAGATTTCCATGCGTCGCGTTGAACATTCGCGCTTTGAGAGTCTTCTGTGTATACCCACGGGGTCTTTCCAGTAGTCATGTACAGATGTGACTTGGACCATAAAGAAAGCTGAGCGCTGAAGAACTGATGGTTTTGAACTGTGGTGTTGGCGAAGACTCTTGAGAGTCCCTTGGACTGCAAGAAAAATCCAACCAGTCCATCCTAAAGGAAATCAGTCCTGGGTGTTCATTGGAAGGACGGATGCTGAAGCTGAAATATTTTGGTCACCTGATGTGAAGAACTGACTCACTGGAAAAGACCCTGATGCTGGGAAAGATTGAGGGCAGGAGGAGAAAGAGATGACAGAGGATGAGATGGTTAGATGGCATCACCAACTCAGTGGACATGGGTTTGGGTGGACTCTGGGAGTTGGTGATGGACAGGGAGGCCTGGCGTGCTCGGTCCGTGGGGTCGCAAAGAGTCGCACGTGAGCGAGTGACTTAACAGCCACAACTGGGTCTTTTCTCTTTTGCCTGGTTTTGCAAAGGAAACTTGTGCCTTTTTTTCTTTCCCCATCTCCTGCCCGTTTCTCTCGCTGGCTTCTGTGGTCAGGAGCAACAGCAACATGGCCTGAATCACTGCCCTGTTCTCTGTGCTCTGGAGTTGTCGTTTTCTGCATCTGCGATTCTTTCTTGCTGACTCCCGGGAGGGATGCGATGGGCTCTGTCTCTGGCCGTCCTTGGTGGAGAGCCAAGGTCCTCCCGGGCAGCCACCTCTGCGAGCAATCCCTCGGGGTCCCCCACGTCCAGACACGCAGCTTTGCAGGCCAGCCAGGACTTAGCTTCTGGACGTTCCTGGCTTTTGTAGCAAGGGACGGTTTTTCTGAGTGGGGGTCTTTATGGCCTCCACTCGGCCCAAGTGAGAGATTTTATAGGAGGCTAATAAACCTTTCCCCAGTCTACAAACAGCATATATCTGGGGTTGTAATGAAGCATCTTGAGATCAAAATAAGAATCTCCGTTTTATGTCTTTGTATGCATCGGCCGAACTGGAGGAGGGCATGGCAACCCACTCCAGTATTCTCGCCTGGAGAATCCCATGGACAGAGGAGCCTGGAGGGCTACAGTCCATGGGGTCGCACAGAGTCGGACACGATCAAAGCAACTGAGCATAAAATAGCAGAGCATGTACTGGTGAATGCTGGAAATTCTCACGGAGCCAGCTATGGTTTGATTTTTGCCCTCAAAATTTTGGACATATTTTTCCCCCAGTGTATGCATTTTTATTTCTTTTTTTTTTTTTTTAATCAAGGGCACGTGTCAGTTTTAGCTTCCCTGATAGCTCAGTGGTAAAAGAATCCACTTGCCAAGGCAAGAGATGTGGGTTCGATCCCTGGGTGGAGAAGTTCCCCTGGAGGAGGCAATGGCAACCCACTCCAGTATTCTTGCCTGGAGAATCCCGTGGACAGAGGAGGCTGGAGGGCTATAGACCACCGGGTCTCAAAGAGTCAGACACGACTGAGCGACAGAGCGTGCACACATGTATCCGTTTTATAACTGAAAGTGGGTTTTTTTTTGTTTGTTTGTTTGGCTGCACTACCAAGCATATCGGATCCTGTTCTCCAAGCAGGGATCTGACCCTCAGCCCGACCCCCTGCATTTGAACTGCAGAGTCTTAACCACCAGACCTCCAGGGAAGGCCTTGAAAACATTTTTACTGTGGTAAAATGCAACATACAATTTACCCTTTTAAGCACTTTTTGTTTTAAAGCACACAGTTCAGTAACATTTAGTATGTTCGCACGGCAAAATCATCACCGTCATCCACCTCAAGAACCTTTTCATCTTCTCGAGCTGCGGCTTGGTACCCGCTGAACAATCCGTTGTCATTCCTCTCCACCCTCAGCCCCTGGCGACCACTGTTTGACTTTCTGTCTGTGAATGTGCCTGGCATGTTTTTACATTCAGTTCAGGCGCTCAGTCGTGTCCGACTCTTTGCGACCCCATGGGCTGCAGCACGCCAGGCTTACTTTACAGTAGAAACGGAACACTGTTCGTTTCTACTATATGGCAAAGTGATTCAGCTCATATATACGTATTCTTTCCGATGATGATTTATCATAGGGTATTACATATAGTTCCCTGTGCTCTATACCAGGGCCTTGTCGTATATCCATTCTTTTTTTTGGCGTCTTTAGCTCAAGTGAAAGTCGCTCAGTCATGCCTGACTCTTTGCAACCCCATGGACGATGCCGTCCATGGAATTCTCCAGGCCAGAATACTGGAGTGCGTAGCCTTTTCCTTCTCCAGGGAATCCTCCCAACCCAGGGATCGAACCCAGGTCTCCCACATTGCAGGTGGATTCTTTACCAGCTGAGCCACCAGGGAAGCCCAAGAATGCCGGAGTTAGTAGCCTATCCCTTCTCCAGCGGATCTTTCAGATCACATCGATAAGTATCCAATAGTCATAAAAGTCAAACTTTGAAATAACAGAAGAGATACATTTTTATAATGCAATTATTTCTGAATCTGGTGATAGTGAATAGAATCTAGTTCATTTCTAATGAAATCGGCCTGATGCTTTCAATTCAACATCTGGAAAAGAAATAACAGCATCTTTCAGCTTCCTCCTTCTTACTAAAGGACGTGCCTGTGTGTACAGGCTACGTCGATTCAGTTGTGTATCTTTGCGACCCCAAGGACTGTAGCCCGCCAGGCTCCTCTGTCCATGGGATTCTCCAGGCAAGAATGCTGGAGTGGGTTGCCATTCCCTTCTCCAGGGGATCTTCCTGACCCAAGGATCGAACCCGTGAACTCCATTAATTTTTCCCAATGGGAATCAATCCAATTTACCATATTCACATTAATTTTCTTTCTTTTTTTTAGGCGATTTGTTTTTTGATGTGAACCATTTTTAAAGCCTTTATTGAATTTGCTACAATACCGTTTCTGTTTCCTGTTTTGGGTTTTTGGCCACAAGGCAGGTGTGATCTTAGCCCTCTGACCAGGGACTGAAGTCACACCCCCTGCATTGGAAGGCAAAGTCTTAACCACTGGACTGCCAGGGACGTCCCTCCCCACCCAATTAGTTTCCTTGAAGGTCCTTGGTGGGCAAATAATTGATGACATGAAGTTTAAAGTGAACAGAAAAGCCCACGGCTATTCTATACTGACTATGCATTTCTTTCTATTGGGGCAATTTGCCAGGACACAACAGAAGGGCTCTGTCAGAGTTCTTTTCCACCCCACACTCCGTGAGGCTCAGCTCTAAGCTAAATCCAACCATTCACTGTTTCTCAAAGACCCAGGACCCACATCCTGTGTCTTCCTCAAGGTAATGTTCTGGCAGGGATGTTTGCCCACTGTCTGCACCTCTTGGCGTTTAGTCGCTCAGGCGTCTCCAACTCTTTGCAACACCACGGACTATAGACCACCAAGGTCCTCTGTCCATGGGGATTCTCCAGGCAAGAGCACTGGGGTAGGCTGTCATTTCCTTCTCCAAGGGATCTTCCTATGCCAGGGATCGAATTTTTCAGGCAAGAACACTGGAGTGGGTTGCCATTTCTTACTCCAAGGTATCTTCCTACCCCCAGGGGATTGACCCTGCGTCTCTTGCATCTCCTGCGTTGGCAGGCGGATTCTTTACCACTGAGGCACCTGGGAAGCCCCGTCTCTGCTTGACCGAATCACAACCCTCTGGGACTGACCCTTCTTCTAAGAATCCTTTCTCATCCAATTTGATCCCCACTTTTGGTTTGGCACTAGCAGATGCAAACTTGTTGAAGCTGAATCTCCAATCCTTTGGCCACCTGATGCAAAGAACTGACTCATTGGAAAAGACTCTGATGTTGGGAAAGATTGAAGGCGGGAGGAGAAGGGGACAACAGAGGATGAGAGGGTTGGATGGCATCACTGACTCGATGGACATGAGTTTGAGCAAGCTCCGGGAGTTGATGATGGACAGGGAGGCCTGGCGTGCTGCAGTCCACAGGGTCGCAAAGAGTTGGACGTGACTGAGTGACTGAACTGAACTGAACTGAACATACACAGCATGGATAAACAGAAAGATTCTCTTGTATAGCACAAGAAGCTCCGTCCGGCATTCTGATAAACCGTCTTGGAAAAGGATATGAAAGAGGATGTTTATATGTGTATAGCCAAGTCGCTTTGCCGCAGGGCAGAAATGCACACAGCTGTGTAAATCAACTATACTTCAATAGAATAAAGTTTAAAAATTCTTTCAGGGGAGTTTGGGGGAGAATGGATCCGTGTATATGTGTACCTGAGTCCCTCTGCTATCCACTCGAAACTATCAAAACATTATTAACTGGCTATACTCCCGTATAAAATAAAAAGTCTTAAAAAAAAAAAAGGGAAAAGAAAACTCAACTATTCCTCTTAACGAACACTTAGTTGGTGGTCTATTTCATCCCTGGGGTCACTGGTATATCTCACTCATTCATGCCAACACACTTATTGATCACCAATAGTAAATCTTCACGAAGCATGAGAAGATGCAAATGAAGAAATCTGATGTATAGGTAAGGACATGAAATTCTCATCTCTCTCTAAGAACTCCATGCCAAGCGACTACTGGTGGAACTCAGCAGCTAAGCGTTTGTAACTCAGTTCATAAACACGCTGGCATGCCATCTCCGCGGCTATTTTAACAGCAAGCACGATAAAAACGGCATTTCGGTCACATGAAGCTAACATAAACAACGCTGGGTAAAAGCAAAACCTATTGCTACCTTGCACCGCTTATAAACCCAAGCCATTAAGAGTCAGAGAGGAAAAGAAAAGTTTCCAAGTTCCTAAACACACACACACATATGCAGGGTTTGGGTGGGAAGTGAGAGGCTATGAATTATTCCAAGTTTTGCTTTTTATTACTTTGTTTCTTTTCAAACCCATGTGGAACTCGTTAAGAGTTCTTTTCCATTGGAGTTCTCTGCTACACAGAAACAATAATATAATCTGGAAACCAAAAGGCACCGGAATGGGAGGAAGAAGCAGAACGCGGGAAGCTTCGACCCAGAGAATGTTTCTGATGAGACTGGTGGGTTCAGAGGCTCTAGTGTGGATTCCACTATAAATCATACAGCTTTCATCTCAGACTTCTCTCATACGAGTGACTCTTTATTACTCAATTCTGAGGCTTGGCTGCTCTTGCTGAAGCGGCTTCTGTTTATTGTGGCAAGCTGTTTAAAGAAAAAGTGGTCTCTCTGCATTCGATGTAGGGAATTCCAGTTAGGAAACAGTTGTTTATATCTTCACGGGGTCCGTGGAGGGTCCTGGGTGGGTGACTCGGTCACGGCTGAGATTTCACACCCTTGGGGAAATCTTGGAAACTCAGGTCTTTAGAGACATCTCCCCCATAGACTCTGATCCCATCTAATTCCAGACTCCCAACCCATCCATCCTCCAACTCCCACCCCCTGGGCAAGCACACGTCTGTCCTGTGAGTCTCTTTCTGTTTCATGGACAACTTTATTTGTGTCATATTTTAGATTCCACATATAAGTGATACCATACGGTATTTGTATTTCTCTGTCTGACTTAACTTCGCTCGGTGTGACCATCTCTAGATCCATCCGTGTCGCTGCAGAAAACAGTCTTTTATCCTTTTTCATGGCTAAGTAATATTCCATTGCATATGTGTACCACACTTTTCCATTCTTCTGTTGCTGGACATTTACAATTGTTCCACGTCTGGGCTATTGCAAATAGTGTTGCGATGAATATTAGGGTGCATGTGTCTTTTTGAATTAAGAGTTTTATCTGGATATATGCCCAGGAGTAGAATTGCTGAATCACATAATAGTTCTATTTTTACTTTTTTTTTTTTTGCAGAACCTTCATACTGGGTTTCCTTGGTGGCTCAGATGGTAAGCATCTGCCTACAATTCGGGAGACCTGGGTTCAATCCCTGGGATGGGAAGATCCCCTGGAGAAGGGAAAGCCTACCCACTCCAGTATGTAAGCACAGTCCATGGGGTCCCAAAGAGTCAGATACGACTGACTTTCGTATTTTCATATGAAAATACTTTCGTATTTATCACTTTCACTTTTCATACTGTGTTCCCTAGTGCCTGAACCAATTAACATTCCCACCAACACAATAAGAGGGGTCCCTTCTCTCCACACCCTCTTCAGCATTTGTTATATGTAGCTTTTTTTTTTTAAACAAAAATGATAGCCATTCTGACTGGTGTGAGGTGATAACCTCACTGTAGTTTTTTTTTCTCATTGTCATTTCGATTTGCGTTTCTCTTGCAATTAGCAAAGCCGAGCATCTTTTCCTGCGCTTATCGGCCATTTGTATTTCTAGAAAGATCCTTCTTAATATTTGCTCTGTGGGGCCAGAGGCAAATTTTCTTGAGTAAGAAAAGTCCTTGTTTGTTTTTTCAGAGCGTCAGCCAGAATGAGAAGCAGAAGTAGAGTTCTGAGCTCCACGTCGGTAAAGCTCCTCCAGACACGTTATCCTTCTATGAACCATCAGAACTTTTGTTGTCAGCCGCGACTTGGGGATGTATAGCAAGTAGTGCCTGCGTGCTAAGTAGCTTCAGCCGTGCCCGACTCTTTGCGACCCCACGGACCGTAGCCCGCCAGGCTCCTCTGTCCATGGGATTCTCCAGGCAAGGATACTGGAGGGGGTCGCCATCACCTCCTGCAGGGAGTCTTCCCGACCCGAGGCTTGAACCCGCATCTCTTACGTCTCCAGCATTGGCAGGCGGGTTCTTTACCACTAGCGCCCCTCTGGGACAACCAGTAGAGTGGAACAGAAATAAAACACACAGAAGAAATCGAACAACTGAGGAAGAAAATAAGCTATATTTTTTTTCACAGACCATCTGATCGATGAAGTAGCTACACTGAAAACGATGTATATAAAAAAGACCTCCAGGAGAAGATGTAGCAGAAGGGTCCGAGACGTCCACGAAGAAAAGGTCACAGCGATTCTGGTAGATGTGAAAAGATGCTTACTATCTGCTTCTATGCATACCAACACATCGAAGACATGTAACAGCCACACATCACTCTACTTAAATTTTTAGCTGCTCACTTGTTGAATTAGCTCAGTGATTCTTTTTTTTTTTTTTCAACATTTATTTCTGTGACTGCATCGGGCTTTCATTGGGGCATAAGTTATCTCTCCTTGCAGCACGCTGTCTAGTTTTGGAACACCGGCTTAGCTGCTCCACAGCATGTGGGAGCTCAGTTCCCCAGCCAGGGGGATCCTTAGCCACTGTGCCAGCAGGGAAGTCCCTCAGTGATTCTCTCATAACGAATTTTTAATTAATAAAGGAAGAAACTTTAAGATTGAAAAAGTTAAAAAATGTTTTAAAAAATATGGGAGGAGCAGCTCACATCCCTCTGTGGGAAGATTCAACCACAAAAATATATATATAAATATTGCAAAACCAATCTGTGTTTTCAAAAAATTCCAATTGAAACGCTGATGACTTTCCATGATGAGATCTTTGTCTTTGAAATTTATCTCCAAGCAAAACTGGGCAAGAATGCAGATGGCAGTATGGAAAATATTAAGAGACTTGCACGGCCATATAAAAATATGAGATTTGCATTGTCATTAAAATATGGTGTAAAACACTCTATGATAAGCCAGAGAACAGACACTTGCAGGCGTATTTAATGTGAGCAAAACTTCTGATCGCTGGGGAAATAACACATCAATACCTGGTGTTAGGAAAAATGGTTCAATTGGTCAAAAAATAAGATTTTTTCATCTCATGCCTTAGAGCTAAGTGAGTTACAAATGTTCTCAGTTTTGATGTTTGAAAGTGAAAAATACCTTAAAAGCTCGGAGGAGAATATTTAATCTCAGAATGAAGCAGTTTCTAAACACAGCAAAAGCATTTTTTAAAAAATGAAAAAAATGAATGCAAGAGGGAAAAAATGAGAGATATTTTCTTATTTCTCAACCTACAAACAATTTAAAAATGCTGTCGTTTCAAAAACTGCCGTTCTGCAAACAAAATTGGAAAACAGGGTGACTAAAAATAGCAAGTATTTCTGATGCTTAGAACAAGTATTAATGCCTTGTTGTGTATTTGCGGTATTTAGGACATGTGGATGCCCTGTTAAATAAGTTATTGTCATTACTCAGACAGCAAAGTGTAAACAGCTCAAAAACCCATAAATAATTCTGTCATGAAATGGACAAGTTATGTATTTTGACTGTTGATGAAGAAGCATGAAAGAAAATACGCGGGTATCTTTGAGTATGAAATTAGGGGTTCTTAAAATGGGAGCAGTTCTTGGGCAGAACGTGTGGAAACACAGTATTTTTCTATGCCAGTTCAGTGGCAACAGAAATTGGAAAGCCTTGTAGGGTTTTGTAAGGCACTTCCAGAATGCTTGGCAAGAACCTTAAAAATGTTCACACCCTTCAGGGTTGCAGTCATCTATCTCGCGATTCAGAGATTTATGGGAGAGCCTTTGCAGAGACGGCCAAACACGGAAAATACCGTGAACGGCCACCAAGACAGGATTCAACTCTTAATGACATATGCATTGAATGGGGGTCTTAGTCTGACTGACGACATGGGGGGAAACGCAAGTCATATTGTTCATGTGGGAAATAAATGCGCCGACCACTACATGTGCCTGCTGATTCAGCAGGCTTCAGCGATTGCTTCAGGCGTGTCCGACTCTCTGGGACCTGATGGACTGCAGCCCGCCAGGCTCCGCTGTCCTTGGGATTCTCCAGGCAAGAATACTGGAGTGGGTTGCCATTCACTTCTCCAAGGGATCTTCCTGACCCAGGGATCGAACCCGGGTCTCTTAAGTCTCTTGCATTGGCAGGTGGGTTCTTTACCCGAGTGCCACCTGGGAAGCCCTAATATCATATAGTTTGGTTTATAAACAGAACATATGTGTGTGTGTGTGTGTGTGTGTGTGTGCATGATATAATTGTTGCTCAGTCATTCAGTCGTGTCTGACTCTTTGGGACCCCATGGACTGCAGCACGCCAGGCTTCCCTGTCCTTCACCATCTCCTGGAGCTTATTCAAACTCATCTCTATTGAGTCGGTGATGCCATCCAACCATCTCATCCTCTGCCACCCTCTTCGCCTTCTGTCTTCAATCTTTCCCGGCATCAGGGTCTTTTCCAATGTGTGTGTGTATTTTTTTTTTTTTTTGCATACAATTACCAAAATCTGAACATGTTCAAAGTATTTTTTTCCCCTTGGTCCCTCATAGCTCAAACGGTAAAGAATCTCCCTGCAGTACAAGAGATCTGGGTTTGATCCCTGGGTGGGGAAGATTCCCTTGGAGGAGGAAATGGCAACCCACTCCAGTATTCTTGCCTGGAGAATCCCCATGGATGGAGGAGCCTGGAGGGCTACAGTCCGTGGGGTCGCAAACAGATGAGCAACTAACGGCTGAGCAACTCACACACAACACAGTATGATTGTGAACTTTTGTGTTTTTAGTTCCATTTTTCCCTATATTTGTTATTTATAGCTATTTATACTACAGAATAAGGCTTTAGAAAAACTCAGTCCAGTATGAGCTTGCCATGTGGAAACAGTAGAAACTTGGTCTTCTCCTCCCCAAAGTTCCCCCACCCCCGATCAGATCTGTGTTTTATTGTTGTTTAGTTTGCCAAGTCATTTCTGAGTCTCTGCGACCCCGAGGACTGTAGCCCACCAGGCTCCTCTGTCCGTGGGATTTCTCGTTTCTGGCTAATTCTCCAGAAACCTGGCCTCACGGTGGGTGGCCTTGTGAGCACTTTCCTGGTTTCTGCTGGAAAGACGTCAAGAAAGATCGCTTTCCCCCCATTTTGAAATGGACTCAGTGCGGTATTTTCTGTAGGAAAAATCTCAGCGGTTAATTTTTTTTTTAATTATTAGTTTTAAATCCCGGCTTTGACAAAGAGTCTCACTTTCCAGAATCAACAAAAAGAAAATGAAACAGCAGTGGACAGTAATCCTGTCCCTGACAATTGTGCTTTAAAGTTCCTCTTTTAACTAGTAATTTAAAATAGACCTCCGGCTCCTGCCATTGTCCAGGAAGAAAAATAGAAAGAAAAAAAAAAAGTTTTTACATGGAATCTATTTTTATAATCATTGACAGAAAGATCTCGAGGAAGCCCATAAACTCCCAGCCTTCCTCCAGACCCAGGAAAACTATCACTGAATTATCTTGGCATATTTTGCAGATGCTTATATACCACAAAGACAAAAAAAAAAGAGAGAGACTTTGGGAACCTTCACGGTACACAGGAAGTCTCTTGGATTTGTTTTGTTTTATCATTATTTTTACAATCACGTTGCCAGACACTAATGGAGAAAATGTGTTAGTCACTCAGTCATGTCTGACTCTCTGCGACCCCATGGACCGTAGCCCACCAGGCTCCTCTGTCCATGCGATGCTCCAGGCGAGAATACTGGAGTGGGTTGCCATGCCCTTCTCCAAATGGAGAAAATAGCCTTGCTTTTTTTTTTTTTTCCTTCCAAAAGCTGTGTGTGCGCGTTTATTTTTTACATAATGGAAAGTTGAATGAGGTTTCTCACTAGCAGTGTGTCTCTGCTCCCAATCTTTTTATGACTTTGTAAAAATCAAAATACAGCTTATTCGTTCTGTTCTTTTGAAAATATTTGTGTGTCTGGCTGCACGGGGTCTTAGCTGAGGCACACGGGATCTTGACTTGCAGCACTTGAACTCTCAGTGGCAGCACGCAGAACCTAGTTCCCTGACCAGGGATCGAACCCGGCGTCCCCTGCTTGGGGAGCGTGGAGCGTCGGCCTTTCCAAGGACAGTGTGGAGGTCTCAGTGGTATACAGTGCCTGAAAGCGCTTTGCAAACCATGGCCGTTTTAAACCCGGGGGGGATAACAGCAAGAATTCTGGAAATAGCAATGCCTACTTGCATGCGTGTGCATGTCTGTGAGTCGATTCAGTCGTGTCTGACTCTTTGCGACCCCGTGGACTGTAGCTCCCACCAGGCTTCTCTGTCCTCGGGATTCTCCAGGCAAGAACACTGGAGTGAGTTGCCATGCCCTTCTCCGGGGGATCTATCCCGACCCAGGGATCGAACCCACATCCCCTGTATCTCCTGCACTGCAGGCAAATTCTTTATCTGCTGATCCAGTTTCGAAGTATCCAAGTACATCTCACTGTGACTGTCTTTACTAGAAAATTTTTAAGAGGTGAGTTTTTCAGTAATGCTATGACCAATTACACCAAACTGGGTGGCTTAAAACAAGAAATTCATCCATCCTTGATAATAGATACCCATCTATTTTCATTGTCATGTAGCTAGTTAGCTAGCTGGTATCTATCTATCTACTATATATGTATGTATCAATCATCTGTCTACATTGCTATATTTCCATATTTTATCCATGCACCCATCCACACATCTAAATCTATATATCATATATTGTCTACCTATGAATCATATGTATCATCTACTATATAGTTATGTATCTATCATCTATCTTTCTATACATTCATCTATCCACATACCTATTTATCTCATCTATCATGTAGCTATCGTTATCTATCACATCTACCTATTTTCTGTCATCTTTATCATCATCTAGCTAGCTAGCTATTACCTACTATATATTTATGTATCCATGCCCCCTTGGTGGCTCAGCTGGTAAAGAAACCTGTCTGCAATGCAGGAGCCGCAGGATCTGTGAGTTCAGTCCTTGGGTGGGGAAGATCCCAGGGAGGAGGGCACGGCAATCCACTTCAGTATTGTTGCCTGGAGAAGCCCCACGGACAGAGGAGCCTGGAAGGCTGCAGACCATAGGGTCACAAAGCGTCGGACATGAATGCAGTGACTTAGCACGCAGGCATGCATTTATGTGTCTATCAATCATTTGTCCGCCTAGCCATCCATCCATCCACACATCTCTCTTATATATCATCTATGTCTCAATGTATCATCTATCTAGGTATCTATGTACTGTCTACCTATCAATCAATCATATCTATCTATACATACATGTCTATACATGTGTCTGTCAAGCATCTATCCATTCATCTACCCACATACCTATTTATCTATCTGATCTATCCTATCATTGAGAGAGTCAACTCCTAGGCAGGTTGATAAGAAGTCTGGGGGTCCCCAAGGAGAGAGGGGTCTGGAATTCTCAAGGAGGAGGAAAGGACAAACTTTTTTTCCCCTTCTATATTCCTTAGGATTACATAACAATAATGTGTCCTGCTTGAGGACAATTTCTGGGAAAAAAAAAAAAAAACCTTCTGGCTAATCCTGTTATCTTAAAATGTAAATTACGGGAGTGGGTCTAGTAAGGTCTTTACAACCTCCAGACATTCTTTTGATTCACTGTAACAACTAATCAAAAAGTATATAACTCCGATGCTAACACTAGTGAGGGGGCGCTCTTTCTGCCCCCTTCTGATGCCTATGTCAGAAGCTTTCTCTATCTCTTTTATACTTTAATAAAACTCTGTTACATAAAAGCTCTGAGCGATCAAGCCTCGTCTCTGTCCCCAGGTTGAATTCTTCTCCTCCAGAGGCCAAGAATCCCGGCGTCTTTCGTAGTTCAGCAATAAACTTTCATCATCTAGCTATTTTGTATCATCTACCATATACGTATATTATATATTGACCAGATGGACGTGGGTTTGAGCAAGCTCCGGGAGTTGGTGATGGACAGGGAAGCCTGGTGTGCTGCAGTCCATGGGGTCACAAAGAGGTGGATACAACTGAGCAACTGAACTGATATATGCATATATCTATTAACCATCTATCCATCCATCCATCCACCGACACATTCATCTATCATCTATGTATCATCTATCTAGCTATTGATGTATTGTCGATCTATCAAATCGTATCGACTTAAGATCTCTCATGGTGGTTCTCAACTAAGGGTGATGGGGGGGCATTGAAAATATTTAGAGCCGTGAGTTGACTGCCACATATCTGGAGTGGAAGACGCTCCTGACGCTCCGTAGGTATAGCCTACAGATGCTGCTAAGCACCCCAGGACGCACACCACGGCCCCCACCCCAGAAAATGACCCAGCCCCCAAAGTTCTTGCTGCTAATGTTGACAAACCCTGTCCGAGATAAAAGCGTTGGTCTCTGGAGCATGAACGTTTCAAGCAGGACATGTTTCCAACACATCTGGGGACCCTGGTACCCCATCCTGGTTACCTAGCACATCCTAAGGGCTGTGGAGTTACCCTTAAGCCCATAAACAAATTCATACACGAGACAGCATCCATGCTTCCCAGAACGGTGGGAAGCCAAGCTGCTTAGTTTCAATGACTGCTCTTCTTTCCAAATTGGTGGCATGGTCAAAACTCACCTTCTTCCCAAATATTTAATCTTGCTTTTTTACCCGCTTCTCGGTATGGAAAGCCAAAACATGCATGGGACATGCACCCAAGATGCCTCTTTCCTAAAGAAAATTAGCTGAAGGGTTGCCATGACACTATTTTTTTCAGTCTTAATTTATCTTGGTTCAGATCAGAACTGTTTCCACCCTTTCTTCCTGTCAAAGGGGTCGCCAGAGCCACCAACTTGGACTCCGTTTCTTTGTAATAAAAAGAGTTGCAGAGAAAGGAGTAATTCCAGTGTGGTGGATAAAAGCAATTTTTAACCAATCTGATTTATTAAGATTTTTTTTTTTTTTTTTGGATGTGGCCCACCATTTTTAAAGTCTTTATTGAATTTCTTACAATTCTACTTCCATTTTAGGTTTAGGTTTTTTGGCCCTGAGGCATGCGGGATCTACAAAGTCTTAACCACTGGATCACCGGGGAAGTTAAACCAACCAATCTGATTTAAAACTCAAATGCAACTCATGTGCTTTTGCCCTTGAAAAAATACCACTGTCATGACTGCTTGGCTCTTTGGAAAATATTATTTTATTATCCAATGTACATTATATGGGCCTTAAAAATACAGTAAAGCAGTCATGGAAATAACAGATCAACTTTCAGTGGCAGACAGGAGGAAAGCGATTTCCGAGCTTGTCCGGAAGACAGTGGGTTTATTCTCTGGGGTCACAACTTTGCTTTCTGTTCCGTCTCCTCTCATCTCCCTGCAACTCTCACGGGATAAACTTTATTATAAACAAGGAAATTCTATATGTCACTCCCTCCCCCACCCACAGGATCCGTGGGAACAGTAATATCTTCGTGGTTCATGAATTTGAAGGAAGATGAGGAAACTTGCTTCAACTGCATTTCCATGCCTGCCCTAATGTATCCAAGTCTTGTAAAGACCAATAATTTATTATTTTTAACGAGGCAGAAAGTACGTCTTTTGCTTTCTACTCTCATCGTCTGATTAGAAAGAAAAAAATATATATATATATAAAACACTATATAAAAAGTGAGTTCCAGGAAGAAAGCATTCTTATAAAACGAGATGTATTGTATGACACATGTACGTGGGTTAAAAAAAAAAATTAAATCTTTGTGGTTCTCAGGCCTTGTTGGGCAAAGTGGAATGCTGAAATAACGGAAAGATGGATACTCATTCTAGAAGGTTCTATCGTGTTGAAACTGCAGCAGGTTAACTAGGGGAACGCATTTTGCAGCCGGGTAGCAGAGGCATGGTGAATCTCTATGATTTATTTGCAGTGAGTGCTCCTCAGGGATCCTACAGACGCTGGTTCAAGCGGCAGGGGTGGCGCCCGCGACTCAGAAAATTGAGATCCGCACCCAAGTCCCGTGGAAAGCAAGACCAGGGCGCTTGGCATTCTGTAAACTTGTCACAAAGTCCTCCCCGCATCGTGGCAGACACCCCCTTACAGCGCATGCGGTGGTTTCCTCTCGTCATCAAGCTTCATTTTAACTTCCTAAGCGGTCGCAACACACTCCAGTATTCTGACCTGGAGAAGCCCACGGACAGAGGAGCCTGGCGGGCTACAGTCCGGGGAGGAGGGGGGAGTCGCAGAGCATCCCCCACGACTGAGCCGCGAACACTTTCGCTTTCAGGCGACAGCCGTGGAGACCCCGCCGTCCGATTTGGCGTTTCAGTAGATGTGGACGTAGGTGGTCTTAGAGTCGCTGCCCAGGAGGTTTTTTGCAGTGCATTTGTAGAAGCCCGCGTCTCTCTGGCTGGCCTGCTGGACGGTTAGGGACCCCTGCGGGTGCAGGAATCTGTTGCCGTAGAGACGGGGCTGAGTCCCCGCGGTGAGATGCGACTTGTCGGGCAGCTCCCAGCTTATCTCGGCTTTGGGGATGCCCATGGCCATGCAGTTCATCTTCACGGTGCTGCCGGGGCGGGCGTAGATGACCGGCGTGGGCTCGCTGGTGATCCGCGGGGGATAGGCGATGACGATCACCGGGACGCTCACGGCGGCAGGGCCATGCTCGCCCTCCGCCTTGCAGACGTAGGTGCCCCGGTCGAAGACCGAGGCGTCCCGCACGGTCAGGGTGCCGTTCTCCCAGAGGGCGAAGCGCCCCCGCACCTGGGGGCCGTCCAGCACCAGGCCGCTGGGCAGCGTCCAGGAGGGGCGCGTCCCGCGAGCGCCCGGGACGCAGGGCAGCCGCAGGGTCTCCCCGTTGACGATGCTGACCAGGTTGTGGTAGCGCTTGCTCGCCTCCGGCTGCAGCCCCACCTTCAGGGACACGAGCCTCTCCGTGTGGCCCGCCGAGTTGCTGGCCACGCAGCGGTAGGCGCCGGCGTCCTCGGAGGACAGGCCGCTGACGTGCAGCCGGCCGTCCCCCTTGTGGAAGAACCTGTGCAGCCGCTGGCCGCTCCGGAGCTCCGTCCCGTTGGGGAGGACCCACAGCAGCGCGGGCGTCGGGGTGCCCGCGGCCGAGCAGTTGAGACTGATGGTGTGGCCGGCCATGGCCGTGATCTTCTCGCTGACCGGGTCGTGGAAGACGGGCTTCTCCAGCGGCTGCAGGACCGTGAGCTGGACCACCAGGCGGGCCTCCCCGCCCTCGTTGCGCCCGATGCACGCCAGCTGCACCGAATCGCTCATGCGCAGGCTCTTGATGTCCAGCGTCCCGTTGCGGTGGATGGTGATGCGGTTTCCGTAGTAGGGGGCCGGCAGGACCACGCCCTCGGGGAAGGCCCAGAGCACCCGTGGCGCCGGCACGCCTTCCGCCCGGCAGTCGATGAGCTTGCGGCTCCCGCCGGGGGCCACCTCCCGCACCGTGGTGATGGCCTCGGGGTAGCCGTTGATGGTGGGCGGCTGCACGTGGACGTGGATCCAGACGGTCTTCCTGTCCTCGCCGCCGCTGTTCCTGACCACGCACGTGTAGTTGCCGCTGTCGGAGCGCTGGGCCTTCTGGATGAGGAGCGTGCCGTCCTGGTAGACCTGGTACTTGTCGGACGAGGCGGGGATGAGCCGGTGGCTGGGCGACAGCCAGGTGACCCTGGGCGTGGGCTCGCCTTGGGCCTCGCAGGCCACGGTGACCACGTCCCCGTAGGGCACCTGGATCACCGAGTATGTCTTGTTGCGGATGGCGGCCGGCTCGCTCACCACCTTGACGCGCACCCGCATCTCGTCCTTGCCGACCTGGTTTTCGGCGAAGCACGTGTAGTCCCCTTCCTCCCGCGGGCCCACCTCGTTGAAGTAGAGCGTCCCGTTGTGGAACACCACATAGCGCTTGGCCCGCCCGCCGCTGTCGTCCGCCTGCATGAAGGAGTTGACCAGGCTCCCGTCCGGGAGGCTCCAGGAGATCTCCGGGCTGGGGAGCCCCGTGGCCAGGCAGTCCACCTTGAGGTCGCCCCCGTAGAGGACCCGGTGGTCGTTGGCTTCCTTGTGCTGGATCTTGGCGGCTTTCATGACCACGTTCACCTTGAGCGCCACGAAGTCGTCGCCCACCTTGTTCCGGGCGACGCACAGGTAATCCCCCGCGTCTTTGTCGGTGACCGACTTCACCACCAGCGTCCCGTTGGCGAACGCCTTGATCCTGGTGTCGAAGCTGGCGGGGAAGAAGAAAAGGAGGAAGAATGTCAGTCTCCCAAATGCTCTCTTGGCCTGGCTCGAGATCACCGAAGCAAGACAGAGACTTGGGGTTCTGAGGAACTACTGGGTGGTCAGGCTGTTATTTATAGTCACTAAGGCGTGTTCAACTCTTTGCCACCCCGCAGAATGTAGCCCGCCAGGCTCCTCTGTCCATGAGATTCTCCAGGCCAGAATACCAGAGTGGGTTGCCATGCCCCTCCTCCAGGGGATCTTCCCCACCCAGGAATCGAACCCGCGTCTCCTGCATCGGAGGCAGATTCTTTTACCACTGAGTCACCTACTCCATGGGATTCTCCAGGCAAGAATACTGGAGTGGGTTGCTGTGTCCTTTCTCCAGGGGATCTTCCCCACCCAGGGATCGAACCCACATCTCCTGCATCGGAGGCAATCAGAGGCAGATTTTTGTACCACTGAGTCACCTACTCCATGGGATTCTCCAGGCAAGAATACTGGAGTGGGTTGCCATGCCCTTTCTCCAGGGGATCTTCCCCACCCAGGGATTGAACTCGACTCTCCTGTGTTGGAAGGCGGATTCTCTACTGCTGAGTCACCAGGGAAACTCCACCAGTACCTAAGACTGCCACTCAAAACGTCAGATGGTTTTTGCAGCCGAAAGGGGACACTAACCCAAACACAGAAGCAATTTATTTACCATGAATAAGAACTTCCCGGTGGAGCCTGCCCTCTGGCTGGCCTGGCCACGGATTCAAAGATGTGAAATGCAGTCTACGACATCAACCCTGTTAGTGTGCGTGTGTGGGGGGGAGGTGTGTGTGTGTGTGTGGATCAAATATTTGCATGCTGGCCAGTGCGGTGCTTAGGGTAATGATAAAATCAGATCAAGTGCTACAGTCACGGACAGAATGAATATGCATTAACCTTAGGATGAGGTGAAATTTTTCCTAAAAAAAAGGCACTTTACGGACGATTTCTACCCTTGACAGTTCTCATGCGGCTGGACTGAACTGTGAATCAAACAGGAAGCAAAGTAGCGACGCCATGGATCACGGAGGTGTGGTGATCGGAAGGGTTTCGATGCTAAGCTGGGATGCTTCAGAACTTGATGCTGTTGGTCTACAAGTTTCCTCTCTGGAATGTGTCAATGTCAATGTGCTCAGTGGTTCAGTCGTGTCTGACTATTTGCAACCCCCATAGACTGTAGCCCGCCAGGCTCCTCTGTCCATGGGATTCTCCAGGCAAGAAGACTGGAGTGGGTTGCCATTCCCTTCTCCACTAAAGCTTACAGACCCTCACCAGTTTGTGCCTATGCTACATGCCATTTCTCCATGCAGTAGACCTACATTCACACGCTGCTGAGTTAATATGTAAGAAAAAAAAGTTTTTCAGCATAAAGGGGCAACACGGAAAGAAAGACAGAAATAGCTACCCTACATACGGGACATTTTTATAAATAGGTATTGGCATCTCCTCCAGCAGTGTAGAACTAATGCTTTGAATAACGGGTTAAGACATTTGGGAACTTCCTACTTTAAGAGTGTCCAACATCTCAGTTACTTATAAATGATCATTCTGGCTTCTGTAGAGGGAACTTGAACATTCATCCCTAAATATTTCCTGCACACTGCATCATTCTCATAGCATGTATGGAATGGTTAATTTAAAAAAAAAAATGCCTATGATGGAATACAACCTTAAAACCCGATTGCTGTTGTTGTTAAGTCATGGCTGACCCCTTAGAGACGCCATGGATTGTAGCCCGCCAGGCTCCTCTCTCCGTGGGATTTCCCACGGCAAGTATACTGGAGTGGGTTGCCATTTCCTTCTCCAGGGGGTCCTCCCGACCCAGGGACCGAACCCTCATCTCCTGCATTGGCAGGCAGATTCTTAACCACTGGGCCACCTGATCCTTGTTCATCAAAGCACCAATTGTGGTGGTTGAGTCGCTAACTTGTGTCCGGCTCTTTTACGACCCCATGGACTGTAGCCCGCCAGGCTCCTCTGTCCATGGGATTCTCCAGGCAAGAAGACTGGAGCGGGGTGCCATTTCCTTCTTCAGCAAGTCTCTCCGACCCAGGGATCGAACCCGGGTCTCCTGCAGTACAGGCAGATTCTTCACCGACTGAGCTATAAGCACCTATTGACAAGGGCCAAATAAACTGTGTTGTTGGCCACGAGAAAGACAGTCAAGTCTATGTGAATCAGTCGGTCACTGGATAGCAGTGGAGAAGACAAAGATGCTTTAACGTGTCTTGGAGTCAGACTGCAGAAATGTATACAGTAGCATACGTCTGAAAAACATTTAGAAATGCCTATGGCAACGAATCTTAGTCTTGGTCACAATCAGAATCCACAGAGCAAGCCTGAAAAAGGTGCCTGGCTCCACCGCACAGGAGACTTGGCTTCAAGACGCCAAAGTCCAATACCTCTGTTTTTTAAACAATCCCAGTGTGTAGGCGGGGCAGAGAGCCCGCTCCTTTATAAAACTCCCATGGGCCGTTTAATGACACTTTTTTTTTTTTCCTGAGAATGTAATTAGTCAGAAGCTAGGAATAATGAAGCTACAGAGACCGTCGTTTATGATTTACAGCGAGAAGCTCTGGACCGCCCCTGTCGACGCTGGAATGACCATCCTTCATTTCAGCGTCCGTTCAACACTTGCCTCAGCCTTGCCAACGTCAGTGGAAAACAGGCCTCCACGTGGCAGGACACCGGCCCAGCTGGAAGATATTCTGGGGAAAACTGGGTACGTGGTATTCCGGATGGACTGTGCAAAAGTTCATGAGGTACCACCCAGCCGCCTGAAGTTAAAATAGACAGGCTGGGAGAATGCGACAGCAACCTTTTCCTGCATTGGAAGGAGGCTGGGTGTCCGCACAGAATCTTGGGTGCTGCTTTTTTTTTTTTTGGTCCTTGTCCCCTGGGAGGAACCCACACCAAACTGCCCAGCCCTGGAGGCTGAAGAGCCAGGGAGGGGGTGGGGTTTCAACACGGCGTCATGGGTGTGGCTTTGCCTCCCTGCTGCCAACCACTGTCTCTTTCCTCTGCAGCTGGAAACACTGAATAAAGAGACAGTGGCTTTGGGGGAACGCACCCAGGGTTTTGCAGCTTCAGCACCTAATGTAAGGGGCTGGATGACTGTCCATGGTGGCGTCTCCTGTGCATGGCGGGGTTTGGGGCAGCTCTCCTGGTCTGTACTGATTAAACAGTAGCATGTATGCATGGGTGGATGGATGGATGGATAGACTGGATGGATGGATGAATAGATAGATGCATGCATGCAGGATGGATGGATGGATGGATGGGTAGATAGACATATGGGTGGATGGATGGATGGATGGATGGATGGAGGGATAGATGGATGGATGGATGGATGGATGGATGGATGGATGGATAGATGCATGGATGGATGGATGGATGGATAGATGGATGGATGAATGAATAGATATAGAAGCAGGCATGTATGGATGGATGGATAGATGGATGGAGGGATGCATGGATAGATGGATGGATGGGGGGGGTGGATGGATGGATAGACTGGATGGATGGATGAATAGATAGATGCATGAATAGATGGATGGATGGATAGATGGATGGATGGATGGATGGATGGATGGGTAGATAGACATATGGATGGATGAATGCATGGGTAGATGGATGGATGGATAGATGGATGGGTGGATAGGTAGACGGATGGATGGATGGGTGGATGGATGGATGGGTAGATAGACATATGGATGGATGAATAGATGGGTAGATGGATGGAATGGGTGGATAGATAGACTGGATGGATGGATGAATAGACAGATGCATGCATGTACGGATGGATGGATAGATAGATGGATGGATGGATGGAGGGATGGATGGATAAATGGATGCATGCATATATGGATAGATGGACAGGTAGAGAGACATATGGATGGATGCATGCATGTGTGGATG
Source organism: Cervus canadensis (assembly GCF_019320065.1). Classification (NCBI taxonomy): domain Eukaryota; kingdom Metazoa; phylum Chordata; class Mammalia; order Artiodactyla; family Cervidae; genus Cervus; species Cervus canadensis. Next base: position 6,508,448 of record NC_057419.1, read on the forward strand.
GATGGATGGATGGATAGGTAGATAGACATATGGATGGATGGATGGAGGGAGGGATAGATGGATGGATGGAGGGATGGATGGATGATGGATGGATGGATGGAGGGATGGATGGATAGATAGATAATTAGACAGTCACTTAGGCTATGTCAGCATTTGTCAGCCTCAACCCTGCTGAGGCCTGGGGGCTGGACGACTCTCTTATGTGGGGCGTCCTCGGCACTGTGGGGTGTGGAGGAGCATCCCTGGTCTCCACCCATCAGGTCTAGGAGCACCCCCCACCAAGGTGTGACAAGCAGAAATGTCTCTGGATATTGTCACATGTCCCCCAAGGGCCAAGTCATTCCTGGTTGAGAACCACAGCTAGAGATAGATAGAGAGATGAATGGATGGATGGATAGATGGATGGATGGATGGGTAGATAGACATGGATGGATGGATGGGTAGATGGATGGATGGGTGGGTGGGTGGATGGATGGATGGATGGATGGGTGGATAGATGGATAGATGTATGTACGTATGGATGGATGGATGGATGGATAGATGTATGTACATATGGATGGATGTATGGATGGATGGATAGATGTATGTACATATGGATGGATGTATGTATGTATGGATGGATGGATAGATGTATGTACATATGGATGGATGTATGGATGGATGGATGGATGGATAGATGTATGGATGGATGGGTGGATGGATAGATAATTAGACAGTCTCTCATGCTAGTTCAGGGTTTCTCAGCCTCAGCACTACAGACACCTGGGACTGGACGACTCTCTGACGTGGGCCATCCTGAGCACACATCCTCCACACCGTGGGGTGTGGAGCGGCACCCCTGGTCTCCACCCACCACATGCCGGGAGCCCGGCTTCCCCATTCCTGAAGTCACATCAACCAAAAATGGCTCCCCAAATTGCTCAAAGTCCCCTGGGGACAAAATCCCCCTTGGTTGAGACCCACTGCTCTAGATTCATACGCCTGGGACTCGGAGGCAGGGCAACAAGGCAAGGTGCTTCTTCTTGTAGCCAGAATGAACTTTAAGGACTCCAGATGTGTGACCTTTGTGTATCACCATGTCTTTCATTTTTTTGTTTTTCCCTCCTTTCCTTCTGCTGCGGATACATTTTAACATCACGGGTGGAGCTCCTATGTGTTTTGTTGAGATTCGATTATAGAAAGAGAAGGCAAACTGTTTTTATCTATCATTTTGTTGTTTCTGTTTAGTCCTTAAGTCATGTCTGAATCTTTTGCCACCTGATGGACTGAATCCCGCCAGGCTCCTCTGTCCACGGGATTTCCCAGACAAGAACACTGGAGTGGGTTGCCATGCCCTTCTCCAGGGGATCTTCCCGATCCAGGGATCGAACCCAGGTCTCCCGCATTGCGGGCAGATTCTTTACTTCTGAGCCACCAGGGAAGCCCAAGAATACTGGAGTGGGTAGCCTATCCCTTCTCCAGGGGATCTTCACCACCCAGGAATGGAATCAGAGTCTCTCCTGCGTTGGAGGCAGCTTTTTCACCAACTGAGCTACCAGGGAAGCCCATTCATTCCAGACAAGGAGTCGTTCCCTTTTCTGTCCGACCCCACGAACAGGTGTCCCCCCCAAATCCCAATCATTGGAAAAGACCCTGATGCTGGGAATGACTGAAGGCGGGAGGAGAAGGGGGCGACAGAGGATGAGATGGTTGGATGGCATCACCGACTCGATGGACATGAGTTTGAGTAAACTCCTGGAGTTGGTGATGGACAGGGAGGCCTGGCATGCTGCAGTCCATGGGGTCCCAGAGTAGGACACGACTGAGCGACACAATGCCAAGGGGAGACGGAGGGAGGTGCCCCAAGAAGAAAACTCCAAGGGGAGGCATAGGTAGGTGCCCGCGGAGGCGGCGCCCGTAGGTGTTCCCGGGAGCGCGCGGAGGTGCCCGGGGAATGATGGCGAGTCCGGAGCGCCCCCATACGTACGTACCTGAAAAGCGCGTCGATCATCCGCTTGGACGGCAGCCTCCAGACGATGCGCGGCCAGGGGTCCCCGGAGGCGCTGCAGTCCAGGCGGAGGGTCCCTCCGTAGCGGACGTCGGTCCTCTGCGGCGAGGTGCCGGTGATGCGCGCGTTGGCGGCCGCGCGCTGCACGGTGAGCTGCACCGTCCGGCGCGCCGAGCCCACCAGATTGGCGGCCACGCACTCGTAGCGCCCGCTGTCCTGGGGCGCCAGGTTGCGGATGTAGAGCGTCCCGTTGGGGAAGACGAAGAGGTTGCCGTGGACGAACTGCGAGGGGCGGATCTGGGTGCCGTCGCGGAGCACCCAGCGCACGCTGGGCAGGGGCGCGGCGCGGGCCGTGCAGTGGATGTGAATGCTGAGGCCAGGCGGCAGCGAGATGTTCTCCGCCTTCTCCTGGTGGATGACCGGGGGCAGCGCCGCCACGTGCAGGCGGATGGCCAGGCTATCGGCGCCCGCCGCGTTGCTGGCCACGCACTTGTAGACGCCCCTGTCTTGGAACGACGCCTCCTTGATGCTCAGCGTCCGGTTCTCGTGTAGCGTGACCCTGCCCTCCACGGGGGACACGGTCTGCCACACGCGCCCGTCGGGGAAGACCCAGGAGATCTGCGGCGCGGGGGTCCCCTTGGCCAGACACTCCATGGCGATGGTGTCGCCCAGGTAGACGGTGACGTCCTTGTAGTGGGAGGCCAGGATCTGGGGCTGCTGCACCGTGACGGACAGCAGGACCACCATGCGATCAGCCCCGTGCAGGTTTTTGGCGGTGCACATGTACTGCCCGCGGTCCTGAACCTGGACGCTCCGGATGACGAAGGTGCCGTTCTTCAGGACCTCGAACCGCTGCAGTCTGGTGTTGGGGGTCATCAGAGCGCCTGGAATTCAAAAACACCTGCCATCAGCTGCGATGCACACAGCCTCTTTCCACAAGGATGGAATAAAGACGATTAGTTAATGCATCTCTTGCCTGCAGCCGCCCAGTCGCCAAGTCTTGCCCGACCCTTTGCAACCCCGCTGGACTGTTATCCGCCAGGTTCCTCCGTCCATCAGATTCTCCCAGGAAGGAACACTGGTGTGGGTTGCATTCCCTCCTCCAGGGGATTTTCCCGATGTAGGGATTGAACCTGAGTCTCCTGCATTGGCACTGAACCGTCAGGGAAACTCTTTAATCTCATTTCCCCTGTTTATGTCCAAACTGCAAAAAAGCCAAAGGCCCAACCCCCAGGACTTCCAATAATCTTCTCTCGCGTGCGTGTGTGTGTGCTAAATCACTTCAGTTGTGTTCAACTCTCTGTGACCCGGTGGACTGTAGCCCACCAGGCTCCTCTGTCCGTGGGGTTTCTCCAGGCAAGAAATCTGGAGTCAGCGTTAAGTATAGATACATCCCCTTGCTCTTGAACCTCCGTCCCACCCCCCGCCCCAGCCCGCTAAGTCACCACAGACCCCCGAGCTGGTCTCACTGACAGCTTCCCACTAGAGATCTATTCTTCACATTGCAGTGTATGTACAGGGTGTCATGAATATACACTCAGGCCGTGGAGAATTATAAGAGGTAAAAACGTCCTGTTTCCTCAATGCACACATTTTAAGTGGGAAAGAAAGAGATGGCGTAGCGCTGCGTGCCAAGGCGTGTCCAACTCTCTGTGACACCAAACGGCAAAGGCAAAAAGACCCACCCCCAGTACCTCCAGGATCGCCTGCGTGCCTGCTAAGTCACTTCAGTCCTGTCTGACTCTTTGCGACCCCATGGACTGCAGCCCAACAGGCTCCTCTGTCCATGGGATTCTCCAGGCAAGATTAGTGGAGTTGGGTTGCCAGGCCCTTCACCAGGGAATCTTCCCGACCCAGGGATCGAACTGGAGTCTTCTGCATTGGCAGGTGGGTTCTTTACCACTGAGTCACCTGTGAAGCCCTTTAATTGATCGACTTCTCCTCTTTACGTCCACACGGCAAAGAGCAAAAGACCCACCCCGCCAGTACCTCCGATATTCCTCCTGACTCTTTCGTGAAATCCCTGAATCAGGGTAAATGCCACCTTCACGCCTGGGCAGCGGGTATGCTTTTCAGAGAGGGTTCTGGAAGGTACCATGAGCCCCAGGGTCTCCCAAGGCGGCCTCTTTGTTCACTTATGTTACTGGAGAGGCAGCTCTGCTTTGCTCAGCCCCTGCCTCTCCGAGCGGACGCTCAGGTCCTCCTCAGGTGCCCAGGTCGGCGGCAGGGACGCTCCAGGTTTGCAGTCACCGTCCCCCTTGGCCCAGCCAGGCTCCCGAGAGCGAGGTTGGGCGGGTCATTCTCTGTCCCACGTGGCTGAGCTGAGCTCCCACACATGCTTCCAGACACCCCCAACTCTATAGCTGGGGGGCACCTATTCCTCTTTCTCCCCACCATCTGTGCACCCCAAGAGGCACACGAAAAGACGCTCAGCATCACTAATTATCAGAGAAAGGGAAATCAAAAACTACAGTGAGGTATCAGCTCACACTGGTCAGAATGGTCATCAATGAAAAAAAAATCTACAAACGATATTAAAAAGCAGAGACATTACTTTGCCAACAAATGTCCATCTAGTCAAGACTACGGTTTTTCCAGTGGTCATGTATGCATGTGAGAGTTGGACTATAAAGAAAGCTGAGGGCCAAAGAGTTGATGCTTTTGAACTGTGGTGTTGGAGAAGACTCTTGAGAGTCCCCTGGACTGCAAGGAGATCCAACCAGTCCATCCTAAAGGAGATCAGTCCTGGGTGTTCATTGGAAGGACTGATGCTGAAGCTGAAGCTCCAATACTTTGGCCACCTGATGCGAAGAAGTGACTCACTGGAAAAGACCCTGATGCTACGAATGACTGAAGGCAGGAGGAGAAGGGGGCGACAGAGGATGAGATGGTTGGATGGCATCACCGACTCAATGGACATGAGTTTGGGTAAACTCCAGGACTTGGTGATGGACATGGAGCCTGGCGTGCTGCAGTCCATGGGGTCGCAAAGAGTTGGACACGACTGAGCAACTGAACTGAAATGAACTAATGATAAATGCTGGAGAGGGTATGGAGAGAAGGGAACCCTCTTGCACTAGAACTAACATATGATACAGCAATGTGACTCCTGGGCATATACCCTGAGAAAACCATAACTCAAAAAAAAAAAAATCCACATGCACCTAAATGTTCATTGCAGCACTATTTATAGTAATGACATGGAAGCAACCTAAGTGTCCATCGACAGATGAATGGATAAAGATGTGGTACACACACACACATATACACACAGTGGAGCATTACTCAGCCATGAAAAGGAACGCGCCTGAGTCTGTTGCAGTGATGTGGACGAACCTAGCGTCTGTCGTACAGAGTGAAGGAGGTCAGAAAGAGAAAATCAGATATCCTGCACATTAACGCCTGCATGTGGAATCCGGAAAGATGGGTCCTGAGGAGCCTGTTTGCAGGGCAGGAACAGAGATGCAGACGGAGAGAAGGGACAGGTGGGCACAGCGGCCGAAGGTGAATCGGGAGAATAGCACTAACATATACACAAGATCGTGTGTGAAATAGACAGAGAGAGGGCAGCTGGGGTCTAGCCCAGGGAGCTCAGCTCGGGGCTCTGTGATGACCTAGAGGGGTGGATGGGGGCTGGGAGGGAGGCTTAAGAGGAAGGAGATGTATGGATACTTATAGCTGATTCACGTTGCTGTACATTAGAAACCAACACAGAGTTATGTAAAGCAATTATATTCCAATAAAAAAAAAAAAACCCAACCGGAGCTAACTAAGAAAGGAAAAGTGTAAGTCGCTCACTTGTGTCTGACTCTTTGCGACCCCCACGGACTGTATCCCACCAGGCTCCTCTGTCCATGGGGATTCTCCAGGCAAGGATACTGGAGTGGGCCACCATGCCCTTCTCCAAACCAAGGAAAAGCTGGCACTAGAAGCAGAATCCCGGTCAGGTGGAGGAAGATGCATGATGGTCCCGGGCAGGGGCGTGGCCCAGGGACACGCTACGATGGAACAAGGGACAGAGGACGCTAAGGACAAATGCAAAAGGGGTCTCTTCACTGGGGGGACACGCCTTCCATCCGAGGCAGAGTCCTTTCAGAATGAAGAGCCCCACAGTGTCCCCCTTGCTGGCTTTCTCCAGCAAATTCCTCATTAAATCATTAGGGAAGTCTTTGGCGTCCAGCGTGGAGCCTATCAAAGAGGCCAGTAATCTGCCTGCGCCCAGCGCCTCTTCTCACGACTGGAAAACGTCCAGCGTGTGTGAGATCAGCAGAGAACATTCAGCTGTCTCCAGTGTAACAGCGCCGGTCACTTCCTGGGCTATCTACACGCCAGATGGAGGGGGAAAAAAAAAAACAAAACCCCAACCCTCTGAACAGAATCCAAGCCTGAAGGACACAGCTGTGCTTGAGAGAGACAGAAAGACAAAGAGGAAAAGGGAGGTACATTCTCACAGACTGCAGGGCTGGAAGAGAGACGCAGATCTGTGGATACAGCGGGGCAAGGACAGGCTGGGACGAACCGAGAGGAACGCTGACATATATATATACCCTACATGTTTAAAATATAGAGCATGACTGGGAAGCTTCTGAATAACATAAGGAGCTCATCGTGGTGCTCTGCGATGACCTAGAGGGGCGGTCATCACGTTTAGTTCCCCGCGTCACCGTGAATCTGTTTGGACATCCAAGCAGATGGGTTGTTTTGGATGAAGCAAAGCGGTCTTTGCAGCAGCCCAGCCTGCCAAGTAGAGACCGTCATATGGCCCCTTGTTATGTGCGCTGAATTTTGTCCTTCCACCATCAATTCCTATGTTGGAGTTGGGACCCCCCCCCCCCGCCACCAGAGGCTCAGAATGCAGCTGTGCTTGGAGACGGTCTTTAAAGAGGGGATGAAGGTGAAAAAATGAGGTCTGCGAGGGTGTGTCCTGATCCCAGAGGACCGTGGTTCTGATGAGAAGAGGAGATGGGGACATCAGACACAAGGATGGATGGCCGCGTGAGGAGGAGGCCGTTGACGCGCCGAAGAGGATTCAGGGGGGACCAGTCCTGCTATCATGCGACTTTTGGACTTCCAACCCCCCAAACGGTCAGAAAAGAGGTTGGCTGCTCCAGCCGCCCATGTAGGGTGCGCAGTGATGGCAGACGGGGCTGACTCATAGAAATCACAGCTCTACGTTCAAAGCAAACCAACGCCTGCTGAGCTCAGACCAGACTCCAGCGACCTTCCAAGCCAGTGGGAGGATGCGGGGGGTGGGGGGGACTTCCCCTCACCCTCCCTTGCCGCAAGCACCACGTGCCTTGCCGGTGACTTCTGTACCGAACCGTGCTGGGATAAGGCAAGAGGTTCCTTTGCGGAATATTTCTAAGCCTCAGGGTTTCTCGTCATTGTTCAGTCGATTAATCACATCTGATGCTTTGCAACCCCATGGACTGTAGCCCGCCAGCCTCCTCTGTCCATAGGATTCTCCAGGCAAGAATACTGGAGTGGGTTGCCACAACCTTCTCCAGGGGATCTTCCCAACCTAGGGATGGAACCCACTTCTCTTGCACTGGCAGGCAGATTCTTTACTTCCGAGACACCTGGGAAGCCCTAAGTCCCGGTTAGGAATGCTACGTGTTTCCACTGCTGCTTTGAAAAAAAGCACCCTTTTCATTTCACACCCTTGTTCATTTCTCACTCCCCCATCCCTGTAATGGGATACACCCATCAATAGATTCTCTGGAGTCCTTTCCCATCCCATCTACCTGTCGTCCTGAGAGTCTCTGGTTCTACGTGGACTTCTTAGGCTAAAGGAACGCCCCCTCTCCACCTACCAGCCCCGGTTAGAACGCCCGACGTGTAAACACCGTACCTGTGGACAGCTTGGTCCAAGTCACGAAGGGCTTGGGTTTCCCCGTGGCCTCACAGGGGAACATGACATCCGTCTCCGCGGTGACGGTCACGGTCTGCGGGGATTTGGTGACAATCTGCGGCTTTTCCCCCAGTGTCCAGAATTTGGACGCAGGCGGCCCTCCGGCAGAGAAGAGCTTTGAGCTGCTGTGATGGAAGCTTCTGGAGGGCGGGACGGAAGACGTCGAGAAGGGGATGGAGATCCGGGTGGAGAAGACCGGGGGGATGTTCCGTACATTCGTGGAGGAGGGTGCTGTGGTCCTGGGGGGTTGCAAGACGGGAGGCGCTGGGGGCCCCAGGTCCATGTGGAAGATGCTCTGAGCGTGGATCCGAGTGTAGGGACCTGTGTTGACCTTTCTGTCTCTCAACGCCGGGGCTGGAGAGCTGGGTCCCTGAGGTTTCGGAGTACCTCCCAACTGGGGGAAAGACAGGGTCCTGTTGATAAAGAAAGGGAATCTTCCGCCGGGAAAAGGAGGCGCTCTCGAATTCGGAAGCTTGCCCACGGGGTCTCTTCTTAGATCGGGCAGGTGGTTATTTCCCAGCGACCTGGAGTTGCCCTGGAATCGGTCAGTTCCCCGGCCGGTCGCCGGACCCGGAACGCTAGCTTTGGACACAGGCCACGAAACCACCACGGGAGTCGTCGGATAACTCGTTGATCTTGGGGTCGTCGTGTGCCCGCCCTCCGGCCAAACCCTCGACGGGTACGCGGTGACTCCCGGTTTGCGGGTCAGGTGATGAGGGGGCTGGAAGGTGACCGAGAATCTGAAGGGGCTTTGTGTGACTGCGTGCGGGGGTCTCATGGTTCCTCTCAGTGGGATTGGTGTGGCGGGAACTCCGGCTGGTTGGTGGAAAACCGGGACCCTCCCAGCCTCGTTTGGACCATCTGGAGCACGGGGAAGCATGTTTTTCTTTGTACCATCAAATGCTTCCTTTCTTAACACCTCCTCTGGAGTCAAGGTAAACGTGTCCTGCTTGGGAGAGGGCGTGGATAACTGGTCTGGCTTCGCCAGATGCCGAGTTACTTCGTTATTCACCAAAGGTGCTTTGGTTTCTGGGGTCCGCACATAAGGGAAGGAGATGTGGTCTCTGGAAGCTTTCCAGGCCGGGGACGTCCCTGAAGGAAGAGGTGGTGTGGGTTCTGTGGTGGTCTCTGCAGAGGATATGAGAGTCGTGGGTGGGAATGGCGATTCTGGCTCCTCCACCGGGGCGGGAGTGGACACGCGACTCTGGGGCCCAATTTCAGAAGGGATGGTAGCGTGAGCGGTTTCACGGCTTCTCTGATCACGGATGGTGGTTTCCGCCGGACTTGAGGATGCCTCTACTTTTAGGAAGGGGAGAGTCGTTGAAGGAGCTGTCCGTTGGGGTTGAAACAGCGTAGAGACCGCCGCTGAAGGCGAAAACTCAGTAGGCAAACCTAGATCCGCTGCCTCTCTCACAGAGGGTGATTCTGTAAGCGCTTCCGGAGGGCTGGTAACAGGCGGGTCTGTCTGTCCCATCGCAGGCTGGCTTGCCCCTGGGGGATCCCAGCTCGACGTTTCTGGAAAGGGAGACGTCAGAGACGCCTCCTTAAATCCTCTCGCAGGGGAGACCTTGGCCCCAGAAGGTGATGCCGCGTGAGTGACTGAGGCTCCAGGGACCACACCGTCGGTTTGATAGTCCCCGAGGTCTGTGACACCGTGGTTCTTCATTTCCTTTCCGCCTGACACGGGCTCGCGGGTGACGGGAACGGTCTCTCGGAATCTGTCACGTGATAAATGTGTTTTGCTGACGCTGGCTGTGCTGTGATCTTCCACGCCGGTTATCTCCCGTGGGTCTCCAGTGGTAAAAGAGACGGTCGTAGGGGAAAGCACAGCTTTCCACGTCTTATCTTCTGGAGAAAGGCTGGGCTTGGACACAGAAGCCGCAGAGCTGAGGGTGGAAGCGATGTATCGGTGTCTGTTTGGTCTCTTGCCCTGTTTCCTGCGTGGGCTGCCCCTGGATACAGGTTCGGCATGCTCCTCCGTGTCCAAGCGTCCCAGGGTACCCACGGCGCTGTTAGCCCAGGTCGTAGGACCCAGAGAACTCGCCCCTTGGCTGGCAATCTTCCCTTCGGGCACCTGGGTCGGCGGAGTCGAGAAAGTGTCTGTCGGGGCAAACGTCGTATGCGGGGTCTGTTTATGGCGGTGTCGGAATTTGTGGGGTCGGAATCGCCTCCTCCCATGGGGCCTCTTCCGAGAAGGATGCGTGGTCAGCGCCGATGGTGAAGTGTCCTTTGGGGCTGGCGTGGTCACCAGTGCCGTGGTCATGTCCTTGCCAAACACGACGCCAAGCGTGGACTCCTCGGGACGCTTCAAATCAGTGACGCTGTTCACCACTTCTAGAGTCAAATCAAGTGGAGTGGTCGGGTCTATGGCTTGCCCATTTCCCTCAATGTGTCGGGAGTCCATGGGGTGTGTCTCTAGTGTACCCTCTTCCTGCAGCGTCTGAGAAGTCCCCTTCGTGCCCTCAGGAATCACTGGTTGGCCCGGGGTGCTTAAACCAGTTTTCACAAGCTGCGGGCTGTCTGTCTGTTCCTGGAGGTGCATTTCAGCTGGGACGTCGGGGTCCCCTAAGGTGGGGTCTTCAAGCGGCTCAGATGTCCTGGCCTCGGCAACCCACGAGACGGGAGTTGGCGTGAAGTGTGCGGAGGCCTGTTCTTTCACGGTATGCTCAGCTGGTAGTGGATTTGTCCCCAGATCGGGGTAAAAGTAGGTCACGGTCTCAGACTCAGCCAAGGGTACGGCGTCCATCGGAGATTCATCGTCAGGGGATGTGGACTCCAGCACGGATCCAACATCGAGGGTAGACCAGCTGTCTGTGGCTACCTTTTCACTGGTGGGCCCTTTGTGCTCCATTTCTAGGGCCTGCAGAGTAGAAAATTCATAAAGTATAGATGACGGTGTCGTGGCTGGGGTCTGGTTGGAGTCAACCTCAGTGGGAGTTGTACCCAGGGTCTTCTCAGCAGAGTCCTCTTCAATATACTCTTCCATGGGTGTCGTTGTCACTCTGGATTCACTACCAATGACTCCGTCGTGACCAGGCTGGAGCGGAACAGTCCTAGGGGAGGAGACAGCACTGGAAACCTGCTCCTCCTCGCCAAATACGGACGTATCTCCTGAGGATTCTTCTGCGCTGCTTGTGGTCTGAAGGGGCGCTGAGCCTGGAGCCACGGCAGGCAGAGGTGGAGTCACGTCCTGCCTCGTCAACGAAGGCGAGCTGACTGTGATGACCTGCGGTCCTTCCGTTCCCTTCGGGATAGTTCTCCCACGGACTCTGGCTAAGATGTCCGCCCAGCGTTCTGGATTAATCTGCTTGTTGGCCACGTTTATCCTCCGTCTGGACTCGAAGACTCTGCGGCCTTCGGCGACGTTGGTCTCCGGCTCCTTTGCGGGTTGCTTCCAGGGTTTCAGCTTTCTGCGCCCTTTCCTGGTCTTCGTACCTCTGCCAATGGCGTCGTCTGTTGCTCTGATTAACACCTCTTGGTCCTGCGGGTGGAGGACCGTCCTCGATGCGTTCTCTTCATCTCCCATGCCGGATCCGCCTTCATCCTCCACGATCCCGCCTCGCCCTCCGGAAAGAGTCCTGCCTCCTGGGCGCCCGCCTCTTTTCGGAGACCCGCCGGACCCCCTCTTGCTCACCTGGACCCCCACCGTGAAATGATCCGCCCCTCGCTGGTTGACCGCCACGCATCTGTAGTAACCGCTATCGCGGCCTTGAACCTTGGGGATGGAAAGAGTGCCGTCGGCCAGCACATAGGCGTGCGAGGCATTGGCCATCGCGTTCAGCATCCTTTTGTGTGGAAGGATCCAGCTGATCTGGGCTTCCGGTACGGCCAGCGCCTTGCAAGGCAGCGTCACGGGCTCCCCTGGGTTCTTGTGAACGGTCACCGTGAACGCGTCGGGAGGCTGAATGACCGGCGGCTGCACCAGGACCCTGTAGAGCATCCGGTCTGTCTCATCCCTCACCCGAGCGACGCACTGGTACAGACCAGCGTCCGACGGCTGCGTCGACCTGATCTTCAGCCAGCCGCTGGTGAGGACGGAGAACCTGCCGTCGCGGTCTTCCATCGGCGCTTTCACGACGGACCCGTCCGGGAGCACCCAGGAGATGGAGGGGCTCTCGGAAGCCCTGACGTTGCAGCTCAGCTGGCAGGGGCTCCCCTCCAGGACGGTCCGGGCTCTCTGCACGGCTTTGCCGGGCTCGATCATCACCCAGCTTCTGCTCCGAGACAGCCTCGCGTCCTTGGCGGACACGACCAGGGCGTGCCGAGACGAGTAGGACAGCACCACCGCTTTGGCCGAGCTCAGACGCCGGTTGAGTTGCAGCTCGATGGACGGCTGCGTGACCCACTCCGGCTCGGCGAGGATGTGGGCCCTGACGCCCGTGTAGTACAGCGTGGCGTCGTCGTCGGCATCTTGCCTGTACTGGTAGCCGAGCCTGGGGTCTTTGCCGAGCGCGGGGTCCCGGTGGAGCTTCACGGGGACCTCGCTGTAGTAGGCGATCAGCTTCCAGAGCTTCTCGTAGTTCTGTCGCGTCATGGGACACTCGAAGTCCAAGGCGACCGTGGCGTTGATCTCTATCTCCTGGGGGTCCGTCTGGTTCAGGTGGAGCCTGGACACGTCCGTGGGCTTCTTGATGTCGCAGACCAGGTGGACCGTGTTTCCGTGCTCATCGCTCATGTTCACGGACACGTTCCACGTGGGGAACTGGAATCCGTCCGGGGAGAAGGGGTGCTGGGCAGCCTCGTCCTCGTCCTGATCTTCCTCGATACTCCGGCTCCCGTTCTGTCTCAGCGGGGACTCGATAGAAGGCTTCTGACAGGGGACGTCCTGCAGCTTCTGCAGCTCCTGTTTCTGCCACGTCTTGGGACTGAAGCACGTGGAACAGAGCTGACCCCCTTCGTACGCTTTGTCCTTCTTGCACTTCAGGACTCCTGGAACACAGCATCAGACAAACGTGCTCTAAGTCAACGACCCCAAGAATGGACAGAGGGTGAAGCCTCTGTGTGCATCTTTATCGCCTGGGTGCATCTCAACCAAGATTCAAGACCTTACCTACCTGTGTCCGTGATGTCACTTAGGGAGCTTAAATCTATTTAACCCCACTGTGTGGTAACTAACCAGGGTCTGGGAAGTTCCTGACAGGGAGCAATGAGTACTTTTTAAAAAGATACTCTTAGGGACTTCCTTGGTGATCCAGGGGCTAAGACTGCGAGCTCCCAACGCAGGGGGCTGGGGTTCCATCCCTGGTCAGGGAACTAGATCCCACATGCGGCAAGGAAAAGGTATCTTTAAGTTGACAAAGAACCTCTCTTCGTACACATGATGCAATTTTCCTTTTGTGAAGGTCCAGGAGAACCTACATAAGTCTCTGCAATGCGTGAACGTATTTCCAGGTCCTAGAACCAACTGTGGGCTTTCCTGGCGGCTCAGATGGTAAAGGGTCTGCCTGCAATGCAGGAGACTGGGGTTCGATCCCTGGGTTGGGAAGATACCCTGGAGGAGGGCATGGCAGCCCACTCCAGTGTTCTTGCCTGCAGAATCCCACGGACAGAGGAGCCTGGTGGGCTACAGTCCACAGGGTTGCAGAGTCAGACACGACTGAATGACTAACACTTGAGGACCAACTGTTGGCATGACTCATATCACGCTGACCTTTCATAACTACATTTTCTTTTGCAACAATTACTCATCTCAGGCAGTATTTTCTTTTTTTGGATTCACTTTCTTACTCTTGGCTTCCTGGACACTCAGTCCTCCAGAATTTTGTCCTTCTTTGGCCAACACTGACTCTTTCAGCGCTTCTCTGCCCAACTGATTATGGATGAACCATTCCTGGGCTCCGTCTAAGCTCCCTCCCTTCTGGCCCTGCCCTGTCGTGGAGGGTCTCGCCCAGGGGGTGGTTTCAATTACCGTCTACTGGCTGACAACCAGTTCCGTCTATGCTTCTCCAGCCCAAGCCCATCCCATGGGAGGCACATCGACGTCCTACTTGACAAGTCCATCAGATGGTACAAAGGTTCCCCAAACTGATGTCTACAGAATCAAACTATATTTTCTCCCTGCTAAGCATCTCACGGCTTTTCTGTATTCATCCGTGCCAAGTCGCTTCAGTTGTGTCTGACTCTTGACCCCATGGACTGTAGCCTCACCAGGCTCCTCTGTCCATGGGGATTCTCCAGGCAAGAAGACTGGAGTGGGCTGCCCTTTCCTCCTCCAGGGGAATCTTCCCGACCCAGGGATCGAACCCACGCCTCTTACATCTTGTGTGTTGGCAGACGGGTTTCTTTACCACCAGCGCCACCTGGGAAGCGCTTTCCATATTCATAACCAGTGCCAGCATCTCTCCTGCTGGGGATCGTGGAGAACTACGATGTATTGTGACAGTCTTTGTGGCCTCTACCCCCTTCTTTCCAGTCCCACTGGAAATAAACCAGCCAAGCTGCCATCATCGATGGCTTGGAGTATTATAAACCTCATCCCCGTGAGCATCCACCCCACCCACCTCCCATCCCACCCTTCTAGGTCATCACAGAGTACTGAGTTTAGCTTCCTGTGCTATCGAGAGCTTCCCACTGGCTACCTATTTAACACAGGGTGGCGTATAGATGGGGGTTCCCTAGTAACTCAGCTGGTAAAGAATCTGCCTGCAGTGCAAGAGACCGCAGTTTGATTCCTGGGTGGGGAAGATCCCCTGGAGTAGGAAATGGCAACCCACGACAGCATCCTTGCCTGGAGAATCCCATGGACGGAGGAGCCCGGCGGGCTATACAGTCCACGGGGGTGCAGAGAGTCGGAAATGACTGATCGAGTAAGCACATCATAGCACACTGTATATACGTCAAGGCTGCTTTCTCAATTCATCACATCTGTGTCTGTGAGTCTGTTCTCTACGTCTGTGTCTGTATCCCTTCCCTGCAAACAGGTTCATCAGTCCCGAGGCATTCCTGAATGCTTCCCGTAGAACACGGATGCACAGAAATTGCTGCCTCTAGCTGTAACCCAAGGTTGAAAAGAATAGTCCAGACATCCATTCTGTGGCAACCGTGTTCAACTGTCTAAAACTGATTTCATGACAGTTACTGCACGCCTTTACTAAAGTAAACGTGCATTTGAGGGCTTCCCTGCTGGCTAAGTAACCACCCCAGTGATCTTGCCTGGAGAATCCCAGGGACGGGGGAGCCTGGTGGGCTGCCGTCTATGGGGTTGCACAGAGTCGGACATGACTGAAGCGACTTAGCAGCAGCAGCTGGTGGCTCAGTGGTCAAGAATCTGCCTTGCCAGTGCAGGAGACCCGGGCTACAGACCCGGGTTCGATCCCTGGGTCTCGAAGATTCCCCCGGAGAAGGAAAGGGCAATGCCTTCCAGTATTCTTGCCTGGGAGATCCCATGGACGGAGGAGCCTGGCGGGCTACAGTCCACGGGGTCACAAAAGAGTCGGACACAGCAACTGAACCACAACAACGTACATCTGAATTACGCTATGGAGCCGTCTTGACGTTTCCGTTAGAACACTTCCTGCCTCACTGACTGGAGGATGCGATTTCACCCAACCCAAGAGGAAGCAACAGCAGAAGGGTGGAGTTATCTGTCCAGAACGTTAAGGGTTGGCAGCTAAGAGTCACGCTGCCTCTCCGCTCTTCTTGAAAAAGTGTTAGTCGTGCCTGAAAAAGCTCAGTCGTGCCTGACTCTCTGCGACCCCATGGAATGTAGCCACGCCAGGCTCCTCTGTCCATGGGGGTTCTCCAGGCAAGAATCCTGGAGTGGGTAGCCATGCCCTCCTCCAGGGGATCTTCCCCGCCCAGCGGTCGAACCTGGGTCTCCCGCGCTGCAGGCGGACACTCGACCGTCCGGGTGTCGGGCTCCTACCTTTGGATTTGGCGTCCCACTCCAGAAGCCAGGCCATGTCGCAGTCACAGGCCCACGGGTTGCCGTGCAGGTAGAGGTTCTCTAGAAGAGGCATGTTCTGCAGCATGCCGGCGGGGAGACGGCTGAGGGCGTTCTCGGCCAGGTAGAGGTGTCTCACGGTGGACAGCCGGAAGTAGTCCAGGAAGGCGAAGCTGGAGAACGTGGCGGGGTGCAGCTGCCGAAGCCGGTTCCCCTCTAAGTGGAGGAGCCTCAGGGAGGTCAGGCCCCTGAACGCCTCCGGGTGGATGAACTCCACCTGGTTGTGGTCCATGTGCAGCCTCACCAGGTTCCAGAGCCCCTGCAGGGTCTCGCCCGTGATGACGCGAAGCTTATTGTAGCTGAACTTGAAAACCTGCAAGGACCGAAGGTGGAAAAATGTCGCTCAGTCGCGTCCGACTCTGCAACCCCAGGGACTATACAGTCCAGGGAATTCTCCAGGCTGGAATACTGGCATGGGGTAGCCTTTCCCTTCTCCAGGGGAATCTTCCCAACCCAGGGATGGAAGCCAGGTCTCCCGCATTGCAGGCGGATTCTTTACCAGCTGAGCCACCAAGGAAGCCCAAGAATAGTGGAGTGGGGTAGCCTTTCCCTTCTCCAGGGGAATCTTCCCAACCCCAGGGATCGGACCCAGGTGTCCCGAATTTCAGGCAGATTCTTTTATCAGCTGAGCCACAAGAGAAGCCCTGTTTATAATTAAAAACAAAAACACCACACACAGGAACAGAAAGCAGAACAGAGGGCAGGGAAGGAAACACCTGAAGCTTGTTTGGTTCACGTTTAAAAAAAAGTGGCCGTTTCATTCATCATGAAGAAAAGCATTTTAAAGTTTTCCCTCTCTCCACGGCTGGTGACAGAGGTTGCAACTAGTGTCGGTCATATATGTCCAGTTTGTTTGTTTTCGGTAACTAAGTGTGACCGACTCTACGACTCTATGGACTGTAGCCTGCCAGGCTCCTCTGTCCGTGGGATTCTCCAGGCAAGAAGACTGGAGTGGGTTGCCATGCCCTCCTCCAGGGCATCTTCCCGGCCCAGGGATCGAACCCATGTCTCTCGCATTGGCAGGGGGATTCTTTACCACTGAACCGCCTGGGAAGCCGCCACGCCCGGCTTACCTGGAGCGAGATGAGGTCTCTCAGCGCCCCGTCGGGGATGCTGGGGATATCATTGCCATGGATCATGAGCAGCTCCAGCTTCGTCAGTCCGGCAAACGACGTTTCTGATAAAGCCTGTATGCTATTAAACCTAGAAAAGAAAAAAGAAAAAAAAAATTGAAATGGAAAGTCATTTCTGAAAAAAAAAAATCTTTGGGGCTGTCCCAACAGGAAAGAGCAGCTCTTTCTTTCAAAACAGGAAAGAGCCACTCTTTTTCTTTCAGTGATGAATGAGAACCCAAAAAAAATATCTGTGTGGGAATGAAAATCAGGAGCGCTCTGCCAATAATCGGTCATTCCCCGAGGGTTTTCCACCCTTTGCAGACTGCTAACAGGCAGCTCAGACCCTGAGTTCTATCTGTATTAGACACTGCTATTGTCTCTTTTCTTTTTTCCCAACAAAATGCACCATGCCAGCCTCCTTTTCTCCTTTGAGGTTGGACTTCCCTGGCAGCTCAGAAGGTGAAGAAGCCGCCTGCCGTGAAGGAGACCCGGGTTCGATCCCTGGGTGGGAAAGATCCCCTGGAGGAGGGCATGGCAACCCACTCCAGTCTTCTGGCCTGGAGGATCCCACGGACAGAGGAGCCTGGAAGGCTACCGTCCATGGAGTTACAAGAATGGGACACGACTGAACGACTAACACTCTCCAGAAACAGTGCTGTGAGATGACGAGTGATATTCTTCTACTATGTGTACTTAATGGTTTTTTTAATTTTCAATTGGAGGATCATTGCTTTACAATATCGTATTGGTTTCTGCCATACATCAACATGAATCAGACAATAAAAACGTGGCCCGTTGAATCAAGTTACAAATTAAGCCAGATGGACGTCCTATGTGTTGGTGCCATGAAACCCGTCCTTGTTTTTTTATTTTTTTTTTTATTTTTCTTTAATATGACACAAAACCATCTCAAGATACTATTGGCGGAAGGAGGCAAAAGAGTCATTTTGATATCTGTCTTTGCTTCCAATGGCAAAGCGTTTGCGTGCTCAGACGCTAAGCCATTGTCCCACTCTGTAACTCTATGGACTGTAGCCCGCCAGGCTCCTCTGTCCATGGGATGCCCCAGGCAAGGAGACTGGAGTGGGTGGCCATGCCCTCCTGCAGGGAATCTTCCTGACCCAGGGAATGAACCTTCGTCTCTTGTGTTTCCTGCACTGCAGGCAGATTCTTTACTGCTGAGCCACCGGGGAAGCCGGAGAGACAAAAGTGATCACAGATCAACTCTGTTCTCCTTTCTGCAAACTCGCAGAGCCCATTCGACCCTGATTCAAAGCAGCTTCAGCTCCTCTTCTGCATAAATTGGAAGACTGTGAAAAGGAAACGGGTTTTTAAATTGTAAAACAATTTAAAGATTATAAAAAGGAAACGGTTATTCCCTCTTCTGGCAAAGCCAATGTCTTTTCCCTGTGGAGTGATCATCATCGTGGTTAGATTTTTTTTCAGACAGTCAAGTTTGCCAAGCTTCTTTTTGTTTTTTTGGAGAGAGCTATTTCATGGTCCATTGCTATGGATTTTTGAAGTGTTTATTTCAGTCTTAACCGCCCTCTTCTACTGGACCTTCTAATCGGTAAAGGCAAGAATTTTTGAGGCTCTGTAGTCAAAGAGGACTTTGTCTTACCGGTCATTTTGTCTTACTAAAATGTCTATTCATCAAACCCTAAATAGCTTCATTGTTTTATAGGTGGGAGGATGTAGCTAGCATATTTTGCTGAAGAACTCCAAATGACTGTTTACTATTAGAATTGTGCAAATCATGGTTTAGTATGAAAATTTTATGAGTACCTATAATTCATGGCAATTGACACTTAGGTATAGAAAGTATATATGGGTATAGAAGAAAATTGAAACATAAAAATTCTACCTGAAATGCCGCACTAAAATATCTGTTTAGGGGACTTCCCTGGTGGTCCCAGGTGGTGCTAGTGAAAAAGAACGCACCTGCCAATGCAGGAGATGAAAGAGATGGGGCTTCGATCCCTGGGTCGGGAAGATCCCCTGGAGGAGGGCACGGCAACCCACTCCAGTGTTCTTGCCCGGAGAATCGCATGGACAGAGGAGCCTGGTGGGCTACAGTCCGTGGGGTCACAGAGAGTTGGACAAGACTGAGCAACTAACACTTGAACTTTCTGATGCTCCTTCCCAATGCAGGGGGCCCAGGTTCAATCCGTGTTCTGGGAACTAGACCCCACGTGCCTCAACTAAGAGTTGGCATGAGACAATTAAAGATCCTACATGTTGCAACCAAGGCCTGATGCAGCCACATAAATAAATACATTTAAAAAAATGTTTAAAAGACAGTGAAATTTTAAATAGGCAAAACCTGAAAGAACTCTTATTTCATCAAAGTCACGATTGCATCACACTGATGATTTACAGGGTCAAAGATGTGTCTCACTTATTCTATTTATTATTTTGTAACAACTGCTGAAATCTATTCAAATACTATCAGCATATTTATGCAAGCATCATATATTTTGCATCTGCCGTGTATTAAAGAACTGTTATGAATGGAAATTTATCAAGGAGCTGAAGCTGTCTCTGATGGTTCGTAATCAAGCTTTGTGACAGAGATTGGTACTGATGAATTAACTCAGATACTAGCCCCAAAGGACCACATGCAGTAGAGTTATAAATGTCCTCTTGATTCGGGCCACATCATGCAAGACACGGTGACCCCCACAAGAGTATACACACAGTCACGAACGTGCGCGCACACACCCCGCTTACACGAAAGACGAAACCCGCCCCCGCCGGCTGGCGAGGAGGCTGAAGATCGCTCGAAGGAATGTGATACAAACCCCAGATTGATTCTTTCCACATGTGGAGAAATCCCAGCGGGCACGGAAGCCAGCGAGCGGAACGTGCAGTGGACTTCGCTGGGGACGTAGCAGGCGCAGGGGTGGGGGCAGGCCAGCGCCACGTGGGGGCGTCCCCAGAGCAGAGTCAGGACCACGGAGAGAGCTCGCCACCGCGCCCACGTCGTCGGCATCGCGTCCGGCGGGGTCATCCCGGCACACCTGTTGGGGAGCCACGCAGAGCCAGGTGTCAGACAGCCCTTCCGGACCGCCAGCTGGTTATTTATTTATTTATTTTTTACCTGCATTGTGCATCAGGGTGCTAGGCTTCCCAAGGCGTCGGCGTGGGATATCTGGGTGACGCAAAGCGTGTGCGTGGAGCAACACAAAAATTTAAAAAAAAAATTTTTTTTGATCGTCGTTCGCCCCTCAGTTTAATGCAACTGCAGAAGACAGCCTTCACTCCTGACATCGATCTGACGACTCGGAAATGTCGCTGGGGTTGTAAGGGAGGGTATGAAATTGACAGGCCCCGTGGAGTGGGTAGCTGTTCCCTTCTCCAGGGGAATCTTCCCAACCCAGGGATCAAACCCAGGTCTCCCTCATGGCAGGCGGATTCTTTACCAGCTGAGCTACCAGGGAAGCCCAAGAATACTGGAGTGGGTAGCCTATCCCTTCTCCAGGGGACTTTTCTGATCCAGGAAGCCAACCAGGGTCTCCTGCCTTGCAGGCGGATTCTTTGTTGGCTGAGCTACCAGGGAAGCCCTGTCCATACTGACAAATACACAAATGGGTGTATATATACAAATATATATATTTGTATAAATGTATGAAAGGTGAAAGGAAAGGGTTAGTCAATCAGTCGTGTCCGATTCTTTGCAACCCCATGGACTGTAGCCCGCCAGGCTCCTCTGTCCATGGAATTCTCCAGCCAAGACTACTGGATTGGGTTCCCATTTCCTTCTCCAGGGAATCTTCCTGACCCAGGGGTCAAACCCAGATCTCCTGCATTGCAGGCAGATTCTTTAGTGTCTAAGCCAACCAGGGAAGTCCTATATGCATAAATATGTATTTGTAAAGATGTATATATACACACAAATATACAAATATACATATATGTAAATATGTGTTTGTACAAATGTATAATATAAGGGCTTCCCAGGTGACCCAGTGGTAAAGAACCTGCCTGCCAATGAAGGAAAGTCAGGAGACACAGGGGTCAATCCCTGGGTCACGAAGATCCCCTGGAGGAGAAAATGGCAACCCACTCCAGTGTTCTTGCCCAGAGAATCCCATGGACAGAGTAGCCTGGCGGGCTACAGTCCATGGGGTCACAAAAGAGTTGGACATGACTTAGCAACTAAACAATAATGTATATATACACACAAGTATATACTTGTATAAATGTGTGTATATATATATATATATTTGTGCTTATATAGAGAGATGAGAAGTTCCATGGACAGATGAGCCTGGTGGGCTATATAGACCATGGACTTGCAAAGAGTCAGACACGACTGAGCGACTAATACCCACACATATAGGGACGACAGATACATTCATGTTTCAAGTCATAAAAGTAACTTGTTATCTGTCCACCTCTAATGTTTATCTCTAGCCGTTACATACTGTACATAACTGAATAACAAGCTTCTCAGGAAATCCATTATGACCAGAAGTATTTCCTTCTTTTCATGGCATTCCTTAAAGTTTTCCTCATACCATCTTCAAGGGCTTATAGAGATGTTCACTAAAGCAGAATGTATTCCATTTATGTGGGTGTGTCTCCTCTCCTTAATTTTTTTTTCCCCCTTGGAAGAACCAAAATGCTGAGAGGGCAAAACATCATTGTTTACCAGGGAGCACATTTGGAGAAACCTCTGAAAAATCTGCCATGAGAGAAAGAAGCAAGGAATACAGGAATACGAAGAATCTAGAGACAAAAACGTCAGTAAGACCAAAAAAAAAAAAAAAGAGAGAGAGCGAGGAAGGAAGGAGAAAGGAGAGGAAAGAAGGGAGGTCAGAAGGAAAAGAGGGAAAGAGAAAAAAAGAGAAAAAGGGAAGGAAAAGATCAGATAAAATAATTAGGTTGCACCAGCCGCAACCTCCTTCAGAAAGCCAGTGACTATTTCTTCATGCATCAGTCATCAAATCGCACTTTCGCCAACTGTTGCATGAAGTTTATGGATCCGTAAGTAACCACAGAGGGAAGGTGGAGAAACACGATTAGAGAAACGCGCGCGTTCCCGACGGCTCCCTGCTCTGCGCGAACCCTGACTTCTGATGATAAACACTCCATTTGCTCCCGCGCTGTAGCGACACCCCAGATGCACAGTGTCTCCCGCCCTTTAGGGGACCTGGGAACAGACGCCTTCTGAAGCCCTGACGCGTTTCGTTTTTCAGCTGCTCCTAAACAGCTGACGGTGCAAGCAGCTTTGCAAACACCGACTCCGGGCGCCTCCTCTCCGCCTTGGAACCGACCGGCTTCTGCAGAGCTTTTTTCGGTTCTCCAGGCCCCTCACCCGCGCGCTTGACCCTCCACACAGGCTCATGTCCAGGCCCTGTGTCCGCAGGCGGACCTGGAACCCGGCGTCCCGAAGCCTCGCTCCCAGCGCTCGCTTTTCCACCCAGTATCCTCCCCTGCCCCCCGCAGAAGAGCGCAGAGATGCGCTCCCCCCTCCCCGGGGAACCCCAATCCCGAGGCCTCGCGGGGAAGCCTCCCTGAGCCTGCACGGTCTCCGGGCACGCCCGGCGAACCCCGGGAAGCTGGACTCGGGGCGCGAGGCGGTCGGCGGGAGTCCACCCGGCGGGGGAAGAGTCTGGAGGGGACGCGCGCGGCCTTTGCGCCCCTGGCCGGCTTCCAGCGCGCGCTCCGGACGCGCCCGGGCAGGCTGCGCCGTAACTTCACGAACTAGCTTTTCCGGAGCGCAGCTCGGGTTACTCCGAGGGTCTCCGAGGCCGGAGACTCAGACACCAAAGGGCGTATCTCCCCCAAACCACGGCTTCCCCAGCTTGCGCGCGGCTCAGAGACCCCTCCAACCCTCGCCACCCTCGCCGTCCCGCGGCAGAGGAAGGGGGTTGCTTTGCGTCTCCCCGCTTTGCAAGGCAAAAGAAGGCGGTGGGCGGGGGTTAGGGGTGGAGAGTCTTAGGGATCTGGAGAAACGGGGGAGACAGCCCTGCCACTGTGGTTTACCCCTCGCCACCAACGCAGGAGCGCAGCCGGTTACACTTGAGGGTCCGGTCGGGGGCTCCCAGGAAACCAGGGATGGATCGGGGAGCGGGCACTTTGGAAAGGGGACCTTAGTCTACTCTGTGCATCCTCCCGGATGATTTTGCTCAGCTTCTGTGTCGGATGGTGCTGTGCTGGGCTTGGTCGCTCAGCCGTGTCCGACCCTTGGCGACCCCGCGGAATTCCATGGAATTCTCCCAGGCCAGGATACTGGAGTGGGTTGCCATTGCCTTCTCCAGGGGGATCCTCCCCACCCAGGGATCGAACCCAGGTTCTCCCGCATGGCGGGCAGATTGTTTTACCCGCTGAACCACCAGGGAAGCCCGTTCTGGATGGCGGCTGGACCCTTAACGGAGCGCCAGGAAACATTTCCAGAAGTCTTCTTTGCCCTCGCCCCCTGCTCCCACCAAGGCAACACCGGTCCCCTTTTCAACTCTCTCCACCCCTTGCAGACAGAGCCCCCCACCCCCACCCCAGCCCCTCTCCCCAGCCACCGCCGGGGGCGCCCAGGCAGCCCTCGGTCCTCACCTGTCCGTCGGAAGCCGCGACCCACGGGAGCGGTGCGCCCAGAGCGTCCACCGGGCCGGGGCGCGCGAGTCACCGCCGGGGGTTGGCCGGGGCCATGTCCTTCTTCCCGGGGGGCGAGGCGAGGCGGCTCGGCTTCCCAGCGCGGCGCCCTTTTATTCCCGTCGCCGAGAGCCTTCCCCGAGAGCACGCCTCGGCCCAGCCCCACCCTGCCCCACCCCGGGGAGACGGGGCGCGGGGGACCCTGGCCGCGCCGCCGCCGCGCGCTCAGCCCTCCTCTCGGCTCCGCATGGCGCCGCGGCCCGGGTGGGCACGCCTCGTCCACGCCGGCGGGGCGAACCGCTGGGGCCCCGCGCACACACGGCCGGCTGGGGGAAGCTGGAAGGACTGGTGCGGGGGTCGGGGTGGGCGTGGGGAAGTATCCGGGCCCCCTCACTCCCGAGAGGAACTCCGGGGGGGTACCCGAGAGATGGAGAGAAACCCGGGAGCGCACAGCTCCCGAGGTTTGCGCCCGGAGCGCCCTTCCCAGCAAGAGTGGGAGGAAGACTGTCTTTCCTTTCAGGGCGGGGGAAGAGAGAAGGAATACGACTTGCGCTCCCCGAGGCGGGCTAGAGTTTTCTCTGGCGGCGCCTCCGGACCCCGAGCGCAGGCTGCAGGCAGCCGGGGGCGCCCGCCGGCATCTCCGCAGGAGCCGCAGGCTAGGCTGCAACCCGAGTCCCGGGCCACGCCCTCCCGCCTCTCCTCTGGCTCCTGGCAGCCACCATCCCTCCTCCAGCCTGAATCCTCCTGCCAAAAAAAAAAAAAAAGGTGGAATGCTTTCTTTCTTTCTTTTTTTTCCCTCGTCCCCCTTTGGAAAGCCTGAAGGGGCTGCGCCGGAATGAGCGCTTTGGGGAGCCCCAAGGTACTGGCTGCGGCAAGTGTGATGTTGGACTGGAAGGGAGGGCTGGGGAAATCGAGGCTGCAGAGGACCCTGCTGTCTGTAACGCAGAAGGGGAAGCGGGGAGAGAAGGACCTGTGTTGGTTTCCAGGCGGAAGGAGAACTGGGAAAACAGGGCAAGAGGTCAGGTGAGGACTGTCACCAGTGAGGCCACCTGGGCAGAGGTAAGACAGGATACGGGCAGTCACTGGGAAGATAGAAAGACAGGGTGAGCGCTGCAGAACGGATGCCTTCCAACTGTGGCGTTGGAGAAGGCTCTGGAGAGTCCCTTGGGCTGCAAGGAGATCCAACCAGCCCATCCTAAAGGAAATCAGTCCTGAATATTCATCGGAAGGACTGACGCTGAAACTCCAATCCTTTGGCCACCTGATGCGAAGAGCCGATGTACTAGAAAAGACCCTGGTGCTGGGAAAGATTGAGGGCAGGAGGAGAAGGGGACGACAGAGGATGAGATGGTGGGATGGCATCCCTGACTCCATGGACATGAGTTTGAGTAAACTCCGGGAGCTGGCGATGAACAGGGAGGCCAGGCGTGCTTCGGTCCACAGGGTCACAAAGAGTTGGACACGACTGAGCAACGACGTGATACTCTATGGTCCATACAGGTTGCTGCAGATGGCATTCTTTCTTTCTTTTTCATGGCTGAGTAATATTCCATTGCATACATGCGCCACAGGTTTTAAACATAAATCACTGGGCGTGGGCTCAGAAAGCAGTGAAGAGCGCTGGGATCAGGAAAGAGGTGATATGGTAGCAGAGTCATACTCTGTAGTTGAACTCATTTTTTTCCATCTGAGAAGGGAGGGTGTATAATCAGGCTACTTTAGTTGATTAATTTGTATTGAAGCATAGTTGCTTTATTGGATTGGCGTAAAGCTGCTGATGGACAGGGAAGCCTGGCGTGCTGCAGTCCACGGGGTCCCAAAGAGTCGCAAAGAGTCGGACACAACTGAACAACTAACACACACATTAGTCGCTTTTGGGCTTCCCAGGTGGCAAAAGTGCTAACGAACCTGCCTGTCAGCTTCTTTAAAGACTCCAGGTTCTTTCTGAACTCTTAAGGAGACTTAGTCCTGGGTTCGATCCCTGGAGCAGGAAGATCCCCCAGAGAAGGGCATGGCAGCCCACTCCAGTATTCCTGCCTGGAGAAGCCCCAGGGACAGAGGAGCCCGGCGAGCTACAGTCCAGGAGGTCACCAAGAGTCAGACACGACTTGAAGCGACTTAGCACACATCACCACATATTTACCCATCCCTCTGTGGATGGAATATGACTCAGCAATCCCACTCCTGGGCATCCACCCAGGGGGGGGGGGAAAAGAAACATAATTCAAAAAGATACATGGACCCCAAAGTTCATTGCAGCCGTGTTCACAATAGACAAGACAAGGAATCAGTGGTAAAGAGCATGGGGTTGCAAAGACTCGGACAGGAGTGAGTGATTTTCTGTTCTGTTGCTTAACAGGGGTTGTAAAAGTGAATGCTGCCTCCACGACTGGTACTCACTCTCCATCAACAGAAGGACAACTGACCTGCAATATTCTAGGGTGAGTGGACACAAAAGGGGGTGAAAAAAAAGAAGTCTGCACAGGAAATGTGTACTTGCCCAAGCTGGGGAATCCCAGGGGTAGACTGGTATCTTGATGGGGAGGCGGCATCTTTATTTAAGCAGAGAGAGACTTTGAGTAATGTTGCATGTGAAACTTGCCCCCCGGTCTGTCTAGGGGGAAGCCTTCAATGCAAATCCAAGCTACTGGCAGGCGCTCTGAGAATGGGGGGTTATTTTTGTGTCTCTTCTTTGCTTCATACCACAGTCGGTGGAAGTCTCCCGTTCCGTGGCATTCACTCAAATGTTCCCAGATTTTTCTCAACTGCGTATTTCAAAATGGAAAAGAAGAAGGACCCATCAGAGGGAACCTCCCAGATCTCCCGAGCTCAGTTGAATTATTTCTGCCAAACAGGCTGGAGAAATTCCTGGTCAGCTCGGAGGGTAGCCGCGCCCCCTCACGGACGTGAACTCAGACTGACCCATCATCGAGGGGGAGTTATGCGAAAAGGGATTTCTGGACAAAATGGAAAGTATTTTGCTATAAGTAAGTGCTCAGTCCCTGTCTGACTCTTTGCTACCCCATGGACTGTAGCCCGCCAGGCTCCTCTGTCCTTGGGGATTCTCCAGACAAGAAGACTGGAGTGGGTTGCCATGCCCTCCTCCAGGGGATCTTCCAGACCCAGGGATCGAACCCAGGTCTCCTGCATTGTAGATGACTTCTTCAGCACAAGCACCATTTGAGAAGCCCCAGGACACCAGTAATGTCCCTTATTTTCTTTAGCAATGTGTCTTTCACGAGCTGGGAAATCTGTGTGTAAACCCCATGGTCAGATGCCCACCAGGCTCCTGTATGCATGGGATTTTTTTTCTTTTAGGCAAGAATACTGGAGTGGGTTGCCATGCCCTCCTCCAGGGGATCTCCCCGACCCAGGGAGCGAAGCTGTGTCTCCTCTGTCTGCATCACCGCAGGTGGATTTTATCACCCCGTTGAGCCATCGGCGAAGCTGGTGAACTGGGATGAGCAGTCTCACTTACGGATGAGCTTGCAAAGAGTCATCCAAGTCACTCGGAAAACAGACAAGACAGTGAACCGCCAGGGGAGGTCCTGAGATTCGTGTTCTAAAGCAACCACCCACCTTCTTCCCTACGCGTCCTTCAAGAGCCTCTCAGACGAGCTGACTCTGTTTACTCAGCTCAACATCCTGTATGCTCAAGTGACATGCCTCAGGCTTATGTAACCGTCTTTCCGAGAGAGACTAAACATTTCCTGAAGGTGAAGGAAGTTAAAAAAAAAAAAAAAAAAAGCGAGGGACATGATCATATGTAAACTTCAACCCTGGGGCCAACACGCCTATGAAACACCTGCAGAATTATACATGTCGCTATATGGTGTATTTTGTGAAGGAACACAGATATAACAATTTACATACTTTCCGCATCTGGAAGCAGTCCATGCCTGCTCAGTCGCTTCCGTGGTGTCCGACTCTTTGTGACCCCGTGGACTGCAGCCCAACAGGCTCCTCTGTCTGTGGGATTCTCCAGGGAAAAGAAATACTGGAGTGGGCTGCCATGCCCTTCTCCAGGGGATCTTCCCCACCCAGCGATCGAACCTGAGTGTCTTGCATTAGCAGGCGGATTCTTTACCACTAGCGCCACCGGGGACGCCCCCAGAAACAATAGTCTGCGTGTATACTTGGGGGGCAGGGAGGGTGTGTGTGCTAAGTTAATTGGAAAAGTAATACACTGTGGCAATAGCAAGTTCAAGCTTGATGGGGGTGGGGGATGGTACAGACCCAGAGGAAGTCACATGACCTGGATCCTTCTGTAACTTTAGTGGTTAGGAGACCTACAGGCTTGCTGTTCAGTTGGTCAGCCGTGTCCAACTCTTTTCGGCCCCATGGACTGCAGCACGCCGGGCCTCCCTGTCCATCACCAACCCCTAGAACTTGCTCAAACTCGTGTCCGTCGAGTGGGTGATGCCATCCAACCATCTCATCCTCTGTCGTCCCCTTCTCCTCCTGCCTTCAGTCTTTCCCAGCATGAATAGATAGCCCATGGGCTGAACTCGGGACGGCTGCTGGTGCAGGAACCTTTGGAAGAACAGGTTAACTGTGCTTCAAAAGGAAATAAAATTCAATAGAGGGCAGTTTCCTATCTGCTTATATAGTTCCCCTCTGATTTTATCACCTCATCAAGGACTAAATTAATTCCCTACCACTCCTGCCAAGCTCCCAGCCAGACTACATAACTTGCCCGCCTCCCATGATACGGGCTTGAGTCTTTGAGAGGCAGGCCAAAATTCGTTACCTTCAGCCCTATAATTCCAAGTCTCTGTAAGCTTTGTGGGTCACGGGTATGCCCGCCCCCAGGGGACATGTAAGACGTCACAGAGTCCTTCATCTCCCTGTTGTTCAGTCACTCAGTCGTGTCCGACTCTCTGTGACCCCATGGACTGCAGCACGCCAGGCCTCCCTGTCCATCACAACTCCCGGAGCTTGCTCAAACTCATGCCCATCGAGTCGGCGATGCCATCCAACCATCTCATCCTCTGTCGTCCCCTTCTCCTCCCACCTTCAGTCTTTCCCAGCAGCAGCGTCTTTTTCAATGACTGTTCCTCTCCCTGGCTGTCTTTTAAATGTTTAAAAAAAAAAATCCCTTGCTTCCTGTGTTTTATTTACTGTAGGAATAAATACACGTCTGTGCGTGTCCTAGTTAAAAGCCTTGTACCTGCCATTGCTTTTCTATATTCTTTCAAAACGGGGTTTCCCTGATGGCCCAGGAGGGGAAGACTCTGCCTGCCAATGAGGGCACACAAGAGACGCAGGTTCCATCCCTGGGTCGGGAAGATCTCCTGGAGGAGGGCATGGCAGCCCACTCCGGTGTTTCTTTTCCCTGGAGAATCCCACAGACAGAGGAGCCTGGTGGGCTATAGTCCATGGGGTTGCAGAGAGTCAGACACGCCTGAGCTACAAACACTTAATGAATCAGAAGAATGTCCAAGAGCTGGTCACGCCCTCTTTGAACCCCATCGGTAAAAGGCCTCAGTACCCCTTCCTAGCGTTAAGACTGGCAGAACACATATATGAAGAAAACGCCCTTAGATGATCTGACTGTTTGAAGACAAAATAAAGAATAAATAAAAACGGAGTGGGAATGCATATTGGTACAGACGCTGTGGGCAGCTTCCTATCTGCTTATATAGTTCCCATCTGATTTTATCACCTCGTCAAGGGCTAAAAATAGAACTGCCAGGTAATTCAGCTGTCTCACTCCTAGGCATATATCCAGAGAAAACCATAATTTCATGCATCCCAAACTTCACAGCAGCACCATTTACAACAGCCAAGACATGGGAACAACCTGGACGTCCATCAAGAGATGAATGGATAAAGAAGACGTGCTATGTGTGTCCAACGGAATATGACTCAGTCATAAAAAAGAACGAAATAATGCCATAGGAGGCAACATGAGTGTCAGAGTAAGGGACGGACGTAGAGGGTGTCACAGGAAGTGAAATACGTCAGAAAAGGACCAATGTCGTTATGACGCCACGTAGATGCGGCATCTAAAATATGACACAGACGAACTGGTTCATAAAACAGAAGCAGACTCACAGGCATAGAAAATACGTTTATGGTAACCAGCGGGGAGGGCTTCCCTCGTAGCTCAGTCGGTAAAGAATCTACCTGCAATGCAGGAGACCCAGGTTCGATTCTTGGGTCGGGAAGATCGCCCTAGAGGAGGGCACGGCAACCCTGCCTTCCTGTATTCCTGCCTGGAGAACCCCAGGGACAGAGGAGCCTGGCGGGCTACAGTCCATGGGGGTCGCAGAGAGTCAGACACGACTGAGCGACTTAGCATGCACACATAGGTTGACAATAGAATGAATATCAGACCCTCTGGTGTCACAGAATAATAACAATTATTGCATCAACAGAATAGTCACAGTGGTTGTTCTCTTTATAGAATAATTACTCTATAACACTTATTTGAGGCAGATGGAGAAATTCTTCCAGGAAAGACAATAATGTGAAAAAATATATATTGTTGATAATATATTGCATTATATATTATAATTAATCAATATAATACTTTCTATATAATAACTACTCTATAAAAATTATAGAGTATTATTATTATACTGCTGCAATAATATATAATAATAGGTATTATTATAATGTATATTATTACTGTACTATATATACTTGTAATAATATTTATTATATATATCATATATATTATATACACATTGTAATAATACATACCATTATTGTATTATATATATTGTTGTATACACATTGTAATAATATATAGTATATTATTATATATAGACAGTAATAATATATATTATTATGCTGTATATTATCATATATACATTGTAATAATATACATATTTTTATATATATTATACATACATTGTACATAGTATTATCTTATATATTGCTACATAAACATTGTAATATAATTATTATATATGCATTGTAATAATATCTAATATTACTACATTATATATTATCTATATTGTAATATCTAGTATCATTGTTATATAGTATCATATATACATTGTAATAATATATATTATTGTTATATATAATATATACATTGTAATAATATACAGTATTGTATTATCATATATACATTGAAATAATATATAATATTAGTATATATATTATAATGGATGATTACTATATTGTATGTATACATTGCAATAATATATAGCATTATATTACATATTATATGTGATAATAATGTATAGTATTATTATATATGATATATAGTAATAATATATAGAAGTATAATTATATTATATATGGTAGAGATGTATATATATTATTATATATGGTAATAATATAGTAGTATATTACATATTATTATATATATCATAATATATAGTATTATTATATATGGTAATGTATAGTAGTATAATTATACATTATATACACAGTAATAATATATAGTAGTATATTATAGCATATGTATCGACATTGCCATGATGCATCGCGTTATTATTATCATATTGCTGTCTTTTGGTGGAAGGATTTCTCCGTCTGGCTCCAATCCCAGCGCGTTAGGAGTCGTGCCTTCAAACTGAACCTGCTCGCTGGCCCTGGTGTGTCCTCTCTCCTCCCATCTCCCGATCAGGAGGCAAACAGACGAACCATTCAACCCACAGGAAACAGAGGCTTTTCTTTGAAAGCAGAAATGCGGACCGAAAGTATTTTAAAACATTCCTCCCCAGATGTGACACTACCGTGTGCATCCGATGTTGCTTTGATTCCTTCCAGCCCCCTGCCTCCTGGGTGTTTCTTTAAAGGATGCCTTTTGCATTTGCAAACTATTAGAGGAAAATAGGAGCGACATCCTTTCAAAAGGCTGGAAACGTCTTTTGTTTTAGCTCTGGAGTCAGAGGTCACCTTTGATGTTCCAGAAATACTTTGAATCTTTAATTCGACTGCATGCAGAAGATAGGGAGGAGAGTGACATTTGAGACATTTTTATTGGAACTGTTTTTACAGAGGGACCACAACCCACACACAAATGTCTGCCATAATTTTACTACACGAAAAGTGTAAGTGAGTGTCAGTCACTCGTCTGTGTCCGCCTCTTTTGTGACCCTGTGGCCTGCAGCCCGCCAGGCTCTCCTCTGTCCATGGGATTCTCCAGGCAAGAATACTGAAGTGGGTTGCCGTTCCCTTCTCCAGGGGATCTTCCCGACCCAGGGAATCAAACTCAGGTCTCCTGCAATGCAGGCGGATTCCTTACCTTTTGAGCCACCCTCATATAATGTAAGACTATGCGATAAATGCAAAACATAACACATCTTCACGGAAAATGCAAACAGTGAAGATTCATGACAAGCACCAGACATCAATGGAATCACCCACAATCTACAGCGTGGCAGTGTGTAAATGAAAAAAAAAAACAAGAAATTTAAACTTAACAAAGAGAAGCAAATGCCTCTGCTTTGAGGATTCTGGCAAAGACCTCGAAAACTGCAGCTGTTCAGAGCAAATGCACATTTTCACTGTCACGGAGCAGGTAGATGAAAAGAACAGAGAAAGTGGTGGTCAAAAAAATACTATGATGAGAGGAGTTTCAAATTGAGTAAAGCAGATGGCAAGGGGCCACCGCTTAAGCCACTGTACATCTTGGAAGACAAATTCAAAAAGGAAGCCAATTTCCAAATTAAAAAAATAAAGCCATCGCGGAAAGAATGGTTCCTTTTTTTTTTTTCCCCTCCCCACTTTTTTTTTTTCTTGCTTCTTCTTGAGCTGTGCCTACTTGCCCCGTTACTGATCATCTGGGAATTTGTGGTGGCGAATTTTTTATGTACAATTTGTTTTTAAGAGTGCCATGATGCCCTGGAAAGGGAGTGGATGGTTTGCGGCTGTGGGGGGGGGGGCGGGGGAGGGAGCGGTGGTTAGCTTTGGTTTAGGGGGAGAAAAAAATGATGAAGCGTCAAAAGATTCTTTCTCAACACTGTTTT
The DNA here is from genome assembly GCF_019320065.1 of Cervus canadensis. NCBI lineage: Eukaryota > Metazoa > Chordata > Mammalia > Artiodactyla > Cervidae > Cervus > Cervus canadensis. Next base: position 6,540,927 of record NC_057419.1, read on the forward strand.
CTTTGAAAGAGGTTTCAGGTTCGTTTCTGGCTCATCATGGATGCTGTGTTAAATTAAAGGGTTGTGGGGGCAAGCGTCTATTAAAGAGATCTAAAAATAAAACAAAAATGCAGAGGCTGTGTCTCTCAGTCATGTGAAGGAGGTGCTTGGGGGTGGGGGGAGAAGGTTTTCGTGGATGGACTGCCTGGTAAGAGATTCTAATTTCAGGAGATACGGTATGACGTGTCATGCTTTGCAAGGAGAAAACCCCATAACATATGGATCTGAGAAATCTTACTAGGTTAGTGCTTCTAAAGTCTCAACGTTCTTTTGAGTCACCCAGGCGTCTTGGGACAGTACAGATTCTTACTTGGGAATATTCATTGGAAGGACTGATGCTGAAGCTGAAGCTCCAGTACTCTGGCCACCTGATGTGAAGAACGGACTCCTTGGAAAAGACCCTGATGCTGGGAAAGATTGAGGGCAGGAGGAGAAGGGGGCAAGAGAGGATGAGATGGTTGGATGGCATCACCGACTTGATGGACATGAGTTTGAGCAAGCTCCGGGAGTTGGTGATGGACAGGGAAGCCTGGCGTGCTGCGGTCCGTGGGGTCACAAAGAGTCAGACACAACTGAGCAACTGAACAAAGATGGCTCTGGTGCTAAAGAATCTGCCTGCAATGCAGGAGACGCAGGTTTGATCCCTGGGTGGGGAAGATCCCCTGGAGAAGGACATGACAACCCACTCCAGTATCCTTGCCTGGACAATCCCACAGATAGAGGAGCCTGGCGGGCTACCGTCCGTGGGGTCGCAGAGAGTCAGGCACAACAGAGATTCTTACTCGCCGTATCTGAAGCAGCGGCCCCAAAATTCTGCATTTCCCTCCCCTCCGAGGTGATACCGGTGCTCTGGGTCCATGGACCACAGATTTTGAGTGGCAGGTGCATTGAAACGAAATCTCCTGGATTGAGAACCTAGCCCTGGATTTGTTATTCAGATCCCCAGGTCACGTTACCATGTAGTCAGGGTCGCAAAACAAGAGACTGCAGCTTCCGTGGTGTCTCAGCAGTAACGAAGCCGCCCGCCAATGCAGGAGACACGGGCTCGATCCCTGGTCCGGGAAGATTCCCACGTGCCATGGGGCAACGAATCCCGGAAGCCGCAGCTACTGAAACCCTCGCGCCCTAGGAGGCCACAGTGCTCCACAAGAGAAGCCACCGCCGTGAGGAGTCCACACACCGCAACCAGAGAAGACCAAGGGCGGAAGAGCAGGCCACACAGAACTGAAGCCGCCTGATCTCTCTGCAGCTAAATGGCGCTGGGCTCAAAAAGGCAGGGCCGTCCGAAAACTCTGTCCTTCCGGAAAGAAGTGACTTCTTGTCCACGGCCGCCAGCGCTGCAGCAGAACGTGAAGAAACGGGTTTGCACAGGCTGTCTTGCGGAGAAACTACACATGGAGAAAGGTCCTTTGGTAAGTTCCCTGGCGGTCCGGAAGTTGAGACTCTTGCACTTCCAATGCAAGGGTCACGGGTTCGATCCCCGGTCAGAGAACTGACATCCCACATGCTTCAGGGCATGCCATTCTACATAAACAAAAAGAGTTTACAAATCTGTTTAAAAAGAGAGAAATATCTTTGGGCACTCTGGAGAAAGTACCAGCGAAGGACGTTTCCAGTTTCAAACTAGAGGGGGTGGTTAGGAATGGGCTTCTGCTGTGGCAGCTGCCCCGCTCCTGGTTTATTTGGGTGTCGGTCACTCAGCTGTGTCCAACTCTTTTTGACCCCATGGACTGTGGCCTGCCAGGGTCCTCTGTCCATGGGGATTCTCCAGGCAAGAATACAGGAGTGGGTTGCCATTTCTTCCCCCAGGGGTCTTCCCGACTCAGGGATCGAACCCAGGTCTCCCGCTTTGCAGGCAGCCTCTTTACCATCTGAGCCACCAGCTTTATGGTGGAACAAAAATGCAATAACTTTCTGTACCTCCCCCCCGACCCATCATTAACTATTCTTACTTGGATCATCATTTTGCTCCTCCCCTCCCCCACCTTGAGTTATAGTCTTCTCCTTGGAGGGAGCCGAAATAGAAAAAAAGCAAAGGCAAAAAAAAAAAAAAAGATTTCTAGCAAAAAGGTTCTGTTTCACACACACACACACACACACACACAAATCCACATTCATTTATGTGTTGAAAGAACTCCAAGATCCTGATGTGAAAACAGAAGAAAAGAAAAAGAAGCCCCACTTATAATGATGACGCTGAGCTCTTAAAGGCTTTCTTGTGCAGACAAGTGGCTTAAGAACTCAAGAGATGGAAGCCAAATCCTGCGTTCAGGCTGCAGGTCCCACTTGGATCATCCTCAGAGCTCCGAGTCACAAAAAATAATGCTCCCTGAAGCCATCAGCCCAGGACCGATCACACAGAGAGGACTTCCAAAAGCTACCACTGTGATGACTTGATAACACCCTCAGAAGTCGGTTCATTGCCGTCTTGATGTTTCACCCGTCCAACAATTAGCTCTTTTATTCCGCTTCTTAGCATTCCAGACATGCTGCCTATCGAGAAGACGTGGGGATAACTTAAAGATACGTGTGCACACACAGGCGGGGCCGCCGTGGAGATGTTGGAAACATCCCTGGAGAATTAACAGAATAACACATGCCAGGGAAAAAAAAAAAAAAGGACCAGCAATAGGAAAAGCAGAAAATAATGATTTATGAGAATCCGGGGCTTTTGCCAAAAATGACCTCAAGCAAGCAGCGCTTTAGGTAAATCATGTGTGGGAGGTTTCTGAGTGAAATATATCCAGTGTATGTGTTTGGGGCGGGGGAGGCAAAAGGTGAATTTGGGTGGGAGAGAGGCGTTAAGAGCGATGGGTTCCATGTCTGCATACGGCTGATTCACTTGGTTGTATAGCAGAGAGCAACATGACATTGTAAAGCAATTATACTTCATTTTAAACAAACAAAACAATAAAGTAACATGATGGCAGGGACGTCATCTCTCTTGTACCACAGAGCGGTCTGTCGCTGGCTTTGTGGTCAAAGACCCAGGGTCGACGGGGCCAGCCCACGCTATCTGCGTGAGCGCGGCCAAACACACAGTCTAGACGTGGAGATAGCGCTCTGATTAGAACCCGGCACGGAATCTCTGTAGGGAGTCCAGCTGCAAACATCAGGCTCCAGAGGCCGCCTGCCCTAGCTCACCTCCAGCAGACACAGGAAAACAGCTTAGGATGGCTGCTTTGGAAACCGGGAGCATATTTCCCTGGCAGGGGAGTTTCATTTGTCTGCTTGATCTTGGAGGGATTTTTTTTCTCAGGTGGGGTTGGTCCAAACTGTTCTGTCGGTCAGTCGTGCCTGCCTCTCTGCAACCCCGTGAACTGCAGCATGCCAGGCTTCTCTGTCCTTCAGTATTTCCCGGAGCTTGCTCAAACTCGTTCCCATCGAGTCGGGGATGCCATCCAACCATCTCATCCTCTGTCGTCCCCTTCTCCTCCCACCTCCAATCTTTCCCAGCATCACGGTCTGTTCTGACAAGTCTGTTCTTCGCATCAGGTGGCCAGAGTATTGGAGTTTCAGCTTCAGCATCAGTCCCTCCAATGAATATTCAGGGTTGATTTCCTTGAGGATGCACTGGCTGGATCTCCTTGCAGTCCAAGGGACTCTCAAGAGTCTTCTCCAGCAGCACAAATTCTAAAACATCAACTCTTTGGTGTTCAGCCTTCTTTATGGGCTATTTCTATCATATTCTTCACGCTCTATTGGTGTGATGTGTATCTGACAAAAATGGAAACCCACTCACGGCTTGACTTCAGTTGATCTTGTACTCTGTTATGATACCTCCTGCATGGCAGGCAGGTTCTTTACCGCTGAACCACCAGGGAAGTCCTTACCAGTCTTGTATTTAAAGAAAATGAGCCCCGAAGAGACAAAGTGATTAAACACAGGAAGCTGTCGGTCGGCTGGATTCAGAGTTCTTTTCTGAGACTGGAGACCGGAGGATGAGCAAAAAAAGAAAGGGATGGGAGTAGAGACTGAGGAAGGAGAGAAAGGGCAGACCAAGGGCAAGGATGCTACGAAGCAGAGGAGATGTGAGGGGGTCGCCCCGGGAAGGCAGGGAGGACCCCAGGAGACACTGACCACAGCGTTTCTGCTCCTGCTACTGGAATTCTTGGCTTTCCTCAGCCCACTCCCCGCCTGGGACTTCTGATCTCTTCCCTTGCATGCTTTTGTCCACTGCGTGGGAGGCGAGTTTCCGCTCCAGGAAAGTCGGTCCCGCCAGCGGTCGCCAGATTCTCGCCCGCAACATTTCCTGTGGCCTCCAGGAGACCACGACGCACAACTCGAATCCTTGTTGAGTTCTTTTAGGAAAAAGACAAATCTCCCTCACCTCCTTCCTGGGATTTCCCTGGTGAGGGGTGGGGGGTGGGGTAAGGGATGGATGCTGACTTCTTGTCCTCCCCTCCCTGGACCACGTCGTCTGTCCCTTTTCCTCCCCAGGAGGGCTGGCTGCTGTCCACATGAGAAGATGGATGGCCTGAAGCATCTGGCCGAGAGGTTCTCCAGAGCGTGGTCAGCAGGCTTGGGGCGGAACCCACGTTTGCAGCTCAGCTGCTGAGCCCAGAGTTGCTGACACCAGCGGGTTCTTCTGGGAAAACAACTGCTTCCCACAAACAGATTTTGGGGGGCAGAAAGGACCTTCCCTGTAAAGAAGGCTGAGTGCCGAGGTACTGATGCTTCTGAACTGTGCTGTTGGAAAAGGACTCTCAAGAGTCCCTTGGATTGCAATTGATGCTTCTGAACTGTGACATTGGAGAAAAGTCTCTTGAGACTTCCATGGACTGCAAGGAGATCTGACCAGTCCATCTTCAAAGAAATCAACCCTGAAGATCTCCTTGCTGTCCAAGGGACTCTCAAGAGTCTTCTCCAACATCACAGCTTGAAAGCATCCGTTCTTCTGTGCTCAGCCTTCTTTATGGTCCAACTCTCACATCCATACATGACTACTGGAAAAACCATAGCTTTGACTAGACGGACCTTTGTCGACAAACTGATGTCTCTGATTTTTAATATGCTGCCTAGGGTTGGTCATAGCTTTCCTTCCAAGCAGCAAGTGTCTTTTAATTTCATGGCTGCAGTCACTGTCTGCGCTTGATTTTTTGGAGGCAGTCACTTGGCCAAAATTCTCTTCTACACGAGGAAGCTCTCTCTCCTTAAGACTTTTCAGAGCTTGCCACGGCTCTTACAACGGATGATAGCGTTGACTCACAGTGGATGATATCATTGGCTCGATGCGTAAGATCCTAAATTGTGGTCCTTCTTTCCATCCCTGGTCTCACTCTTTTAACCCATCTCCCCTTTTGCCATGCCGTCCAGTCGCTGTCTCTCCTCCCCTTTCACCTTCGTCTGCTGGAGATCTTTGCACGTGTCATGTCTTCCGTGGGAGATCCATCTCCGGCCGGCCAGGCCAACCCACTCTCTCTGTTAACACGTTCTCCCCCAGCAACCTGTCGATTCGCCTCACAGCACCTACCCCAGTCGACTCATCTGATGTTCTCATGGCCCTGGCCGTGCTCACTTCGTAACCCGCCCAACCACCTAGCTTTGGATCTGGCATCGAGCAGGCATGTAACCGGAACAACAAGAATCTGACGGGTACAAGGGCTGCGCTGCGGAGCTGTTGAAAGAGTTCACTTATCAGGAACGGCCTGTCTTGGACGAGAAAGTTAAACAGGCAACCGCGTCCCTCAGGAGCTGCTCTGGTGGCCCCTGGTGATGATTCTCAAGAGCAGAGAACGTACTTGGGAAGCTCAGGCTCCACAGTTCGTGACTGCGTCTGAAGGGCTTCCTTATTCCACCCACGGAAACACACTGCATCTCATGCCTCTTTATTTTGTTTGTTCCGCATCTAAACACTGGCATCTGGAGCGTAAAGGATCAACGCTGTGCTTGTCTCAAATGATTTGAATGCTAATAACTGCCTAATTCTGTTCATGCCTCGGGGCTGACAAGCGTGTTGGGATCCATCTTCTCGAGCTGCCAGGAGTCAGGTTCCAGATGCCAAGTAGGGGGTGAGGTAGTTAATGAACGGTGAACATTCTTTCCCGGCTCGAATGGAACAGTTCTTTTCTTTAGATGTTCAAATGGAAGGATAGTTGATTTAACAGTGTTGCGTTAGCTTTGGGCATACAAAAAAGCGATTCAGTTAAGGATATATATATACATATATATCCATATATATATACATACCTGTCCGCAATGCGGGAGACATGGGTTCAATCCCTGGGTCTGGGAAGATCCCCTGGAGAACAGAATGGTTACCCACTCCAGTATTCTTGCCTGGAAACCTGATGAATCTCATGGACAGAGGAGCCAGGTGGGCTACCGTCCATGGGAGCCTCAAAGAGTTGGACATGAATAAGCAAGTAACACACACACACACACACATCATATAGGTTACTATAAGATACTGAATATAGTTCCCTGTGCTATATAGTAGGACCACGTTGCTTATCCTTCTTATATAAAGTAATGTGTATCTTCTAATTAAACTTCTAATTTAGCCCTCTCTCCCTTCCTTTTTGGGTTTCCCCGGTGGCTCAGATGGTAAAGAACTTGCCCACAATGCAAATTTTGGGTTTGATTCCAAGGGTCTGGAAGATCCCCTGGAGGAGGGCATGGTAACCCACTCCAGTATTCCTGCCTGAAGAATCCGATGGACGGAAGAGCCTCTTGGGCTACAGTCCACGGGGTGGCAAAGAGTCGGATATGAATGAGCGCCCAAGACTTTCTCCCTTCCTTTTCTTTGGCAACCAGAAATTTGTTTTCTAAGTCTGTGCATCTGTTTCTCTTTCGTAAATTAAGTTCATTTGTATTGCCTTTGATTCCTCTTCAGATTCTTTGAAAAGGAAGGCAACTTGGATCCACCATAGCTTTCTGGTTACATCCTGAAATGATGGGTTCCTGTTGTTCCATTTTCTCAAATGCTTCCACAGTGGTGTATGTTAGTGACTCTTGGAAGACGCAGCAGATGAAAAAAGGCTGTGGTATGTATGTGTATATTTGCATATGGAAGTCCATCAACATTAAATGTGTGTTTCTATGGTTGGTTTGGATCTAACAGATGAGTGGATAAAGAAGTTGTGGTACATATATACAGTGAAATATTGTGTGTGCATGTGTGCTAAATCACTAAGTCAAGACCCTCTCTTTGCAACCCCATGGACTGTAGCCCGCCAGGCTCCTCTCTCCATGATATCCTCCAGGCAAGAACACTGGAGTGGGTTGCCATGCCCTTCCCCAGTGGACCTTCTTGACCCTGGGAATCAAACATGGGTCTCCTGCACTGGCAGGCAGATTCTTTACCACCGAGACACCTGGGAATAGCTAAAAAAAAAACAAAAACAGAACACTAAAATTGTTTAACACTTGCAGGCGTGTTTGGCTGGTGTGTGCCAAAAAGACCTATTCATTCATTTCTGTCTTCCAGGCAACAGTCACATGAAAGTTGCAAGCCTACTCCTGCAAAAGTTTCTATTCTAATCCCCTGCAAGATGGGGGAGAGCCAGGTGGTTTCATCTCTGTCACAGAGGGATTTTCTTTTTCACTGACACAACCAACCATTGAAATCAATCATCTTCTAGCACAAGGCGTCCTTTGAAGGTGGGACAAGCTTTGTTGGTGTCCCAGTGTTGTGATGGTGAATTTTTCTCGACAGTCCCTTTGGGGGTAGAGAGCAAATTTGGCAGGTGCTGCCCATACATTAATTAATATGTGAGTTCATTCACTGCAAATCAATAAATGAATGCATTCAGGGCAAAGAGGAGTACCTGCCAATGTTATCCATCTCAAGGGTTTTAACAACTGTGTTTACCTTGGCAACAAACTGCAATTATTTTTCTGGGGAAATTTTTGTTCCCTAAAGAGATAATTTCCAGACTCTTTCCATGCAAGTTTTTTTTTTTTTAACTTTGTTGAGTCTTCATTGCCAGTCGTGGTGAGCGGGGGCTACTCTCCAGCTGGGGTTGGCAGGCTTATCATTGCTGTGGTTTCTCTCGTTGTGGAGCAGAGGGTCTAGGTACTCATCTTGTCAGGACCCCAGTCCTATGGGATCAGGGCCCACCCCAGTGACCTCATTCCACCTTCATCCCTGCTTCGAAGACTCTCATCTCCTAATACAGCCTCATTCTCAGGCCCTGAGGGTCAGAGCTTCAAGGTAAGGATTTTGCAGGGGACAGAATTCAGCCCACAGTAAGCTTCTTCTCTATAAACATTATGGTCCTTGGCCCATTTATTTTTTTAAACAATTTTTGGCTGCACCAAAGGGATCTTGACTTCTCTGGTGGTTCAGTGGTTAAAAAAAAAAAAAAAAAGAATCCGCCTGCCAATGCAGGAGATGCAGCTTTGATCCCTGGGTCGGGAAGATCCCCCGGAGAAGGGCATGGCAACCCACTCCAGTATTCATGCCTGGAGAATCCCATGGACAGAGGGGCCTGATGGGCTCTAGTCCATGCAGTCACAAAACAGTTGGACACGACTGAGCATACACACACACACACACACACACACACACACAGACACACACACACAGGAATTTTAGTTCTCCAACCATGGATCACACGTGTGCCCCCTGCCGAGAAGCATGGATTCTTAATAGTGGACCACCCCAAAGTCGCCCCATTAATTTCCCAGACTCAGATACCAGATACACACACACACACTTTGGTAGAAATACCCACGGGATAAACAGAACCTAATTAGCAATTTTATTTTTAGCTTGACAGTTACTCCTGGATTCACTGTTGAGGGCATTCGGCCCTCCAGAATATCTCGATGTGAGGTGGTCAACGAACTCACTGACGTTGTTTAGTCGCTAAGTCGTGTCCAACTCTTTAAGACTCACCAAAAGACATTTTCTTCACGAGCTTATGTGCAAACGCCTGTAAACTGGTGAAGAAGGGTCTGGATTTTGTCTTATATTTTATGATCTTGAAGTAAAAGTCACTTCAGTGCTCAGTAAATTCTAAGAAAATGAAGAACAGCCGTAAAAGACAGGCGATTGATGAAGAACGTCTAATGGGAGATACACCTGTTTTTCCAGGAGAGATTAATTCTGCTTCCTCCACGTTCGGGTAAAAGGATAATATCCCCGAAGAATGAAAATGCACATGGACTTTCTCTGTTTCTTGGAGTTCCTGTCTAGCAGGGTTAAGAAATCTGGAAAAGTGAATTCTCTGGCCACTGAACTGATAATTGCAAGGGAAGTATACGTAGAACCACATGTATGGGCCTCTCACCCAATCCACATTTCGGAAGACAATTCTTTTATTTCTTTTTTTAAACATAAATTTAACTGAAATATTGCCACTCATTCAAGAGCCCAGTCTTTAAAGAAAGTGAAACTATGCTTTGAGTGTGTGAAAGTGAAAGTCGCTCAGTCGTGTCCCCGTGCGACCCTGTGGACTATACAGTCCATGGAATTCTCCAGGTCAGAAGACTGCAGTGATAGCCCTTCCCGTCTCCAGGGGATCTTCCCAACCCAGGAATCGAACCCAGGTCTCCCACATTGCAGGCAGATTCTTTACCAACTGGGCTCACGGAAGCCCACTTGAGTGCATACCATTGCTAACTAATCCCATTTTCACGCTGATAAAGATACAGTGCTTAAGTGGCTTGCCAAATTTAAACAGTCCCTTGAGATTCACCTTAGGCTTTAATTCAGGATCAGTGACTCTACCAGGGCACTTTTGCCAAGACTCTTCCGATCTGCCATTTGTTGTTGTTCAGTCGATAAGTCACGTCCGACCCTTTGCAACCCCACAGACTGCAGCACACCAGGCTTCCTTGTCCTTCCCCATCTGCTGGAGCTTGCTCAAACTCATGTCCATCGAGTCGGTGATGCCATCCGACCATCTCATCCTCTGTCGTCCCCTTCTCCTCCCGCCCTCAATCTTTCCCAGCATCAGCGTTTTTCCAATGAGTCAGCTCTTTGCATGAGGTGGCCAAAGTATTGGAGCTTCAGCTTCAGCATCAGTCCTTCCAATGGATATTCAGGACTGATTTCCTTTAGGAGGGACCGGTTTGATCTCCTTGCAGTCCAAGGGATTAACTGTTCACAGCAGCACAACTGATGATAGCCAAGACGTGGAAATGCAACCAGACTGGTCCAAGTTATTGATGCCCTAGACACGCAGGAGGGCTGTGGAAACGGTGATGCCCCAGTGGGGGTTAGAAAGTGGAGATTCGGGGGCCACGGTTTCAGATGCGGTGGTGGTGTTCAGCACGCTAGGGGTGGCCCCGGAAAAGGAAGAGCTGAGGGACGTCAAGGGAAAGATGATTTGGGGTTCATGAAATCAAAGGGGACTGAGGGGTGGCAGGCCTGGCAACCCACTCCAGCATTCTGGCCTGGAGAATCCCGTGGACAGAAGAGAGCCTGGCGGGCTACAGCCCGTAGGATCGCAAGGAGTTAGACACGACCGAAATCCCTTTGCACGCACACACATTGAAGACGACTCAGGGGGAGCAGGTCTGAGCTTTTACAAACTTCACAAAACATTAGAATCCTAACGACCCAACCTGAATACCACTGGCGTTCTCAGCTGGCCCAGAGAAGCCATAAAAATAACTGAAGGCATTTCTAAGGTTACCGGAGACACAAGAATCTGTTTTCTTCATTCCTCTGGCATTCGGGGTAAGTGTACTTTATTACGATCAAGACTGTCAGTCTAACTTCGTGTGCCAGTAACATCATATATATATATTTTTCCCCCTTTGTGTAAAATATATAAATTTTAACAAGAAAGCACACTGACATGATAGATTATGAAAATACTTTAGGAAGAGAAAACTCGTTAAATTATTTTCTGGGAGTGCTTTTTGGACATGCCTTCGTAACCAGAAAGAAAAATAGGTGACACCATGCCAAGAGAGCTGGAAAAAAAAAAAAAAATTAGGATGGGGAAGATGAAAATTCAGAGTTTGGATTCTGTTCACGGTAAACGAAGGCACATACCTTTTGACAAGTCTAACTCTTAGAGAAAAACTTTCTCTTTTAGAGTCTTTGTAATCCAGGAAGAGAATTTAAAAAAAAAAAAAAATGAAGCCTGGTTGAGTTCTTCTTCATCAGTAAATAGATCCGAGGTCATGACAACAGCTAAGTGTTTGGAAGCCAAGTGGCTTCAGATGGTATAATCTTAATGAAGTGCCATCCAGTGTTTCATCTCGGCAAATGCTTCTTACTAGTATGTAGTAGCTGAGTCTCAGCTAGACCAGAAAGTGTGTTTGTGTTGGCAGAGATGAGCCCGGGACTGTACAGCCCATGGGCTTCTCCAAGGCCAGGATACTGGAGTGGGGAGCCTTTCCCGTCTCCAGGGGGATCTTCCCAACCCGGGGATGGAACCCAGGTCTCCCACATTGCAGGCGGATTCTTTACCAGCTGAGCCACGAGGGAAGCCCCTCTCTGTGTATATGTACATATATATATATATATATATATACATACATATATATGTGCTCCTGAGAAAAAGGAAGAAATACACACACACTCTTGTAGAGATTGCTAGTCTAGTGTCAGTCACTCAGCCATGTCTGACTCTTTGCGACCCCATGGACTGTAGCCCCACCAGGCTCCTCTGTCCATGGGATTCTCCAGGCAAGGATACTGGAGTGGGTTGCCATGCCTTCCTCCAAGCGATCTTCCCGGCCCAGGGACCAAACCCACGTCTCCTGCATTGGCAGGTGGATTCTTTCCCACCAGGGAAACCCATGGCAAGTGTTTAATGGAGCTTTCAGAATGTAATACACATTCATAATGGTTTGATGACATTTGGTAAAATAGGAATATTATTTTCTCTGCATAATCTTTAAAAAGCCCTGGTCAGATTGCTACCTTAAAACTGAGATAATTTTTTTTTTAAATACACAGTTTAGATGGGTTTCTGCAATGGTATGTTTTGGCGTTCTCTGTGGACGGTTGTGACCGGGAACTGACAAAGCCAGGTGGTGTCAGGTTAGACAAAGGAGCCGTGGTGTTCATGGAAGTTTATTTTTCAAAACATTTTCACTGGAGTATAACTGCCTTGGGCTTCACAGGTGTCGCTAGTGGTAAAGAACCCGCCTGTCAAGGCAGGAGACATAAGAGACACGTCTTATGGGTCTGGCGGGTTCGATCCCTGGTTTGGGAAGACCCCCTGGAGGAGGGCATGGCAACCCACTCCAGTATTCTTGCCTGGAGAATCCCACGGACAGAGGAGCCTGGAGGGCTGCAGTCCATGGGGTCGCAAAGAGTGGGTCACGACTTAGCACACACGGACGCATAGTTGCTCTAGAGTATTCAGTTTCCACCGTCCAGCAGAGTGAATCAGCTACGTGCACACATAGACCCCCTCTCTTCTGCATTTCCTTCCCATTTAGGCCACCACAGAGTTCCTTCTGCCGCGCAGTAGCTTTTGGTTAGTTATCTCTTTTATACAGAGTCTCAATAGTGTATACACGTCCGTCTCCATCTCCCAATTCATCCCACCCCCTCATATGTTTCCTCTCTACCTCTGTCTCTCTATTTCTGCTTTGCAAATAAAGATCCGTAGGTACCCATTTTTTCGGTCTGCACACATATGCATTCATATACGGTATTTGTTTTTCCTCCGCCTGGCTGCCTTCACTCTGCGTGACAGACGCCGGGTCCATCCAGGTCTCTGCAAAGGACCCGATTTTGTGTTTCATGGAAGTGTCAAAGCCTGCTTTGCACCGGGTGAACAAGAGGGCATTCTGCTCAAATTGCTCATTGACACGGAGTCTTGGAGGTTCCAGTTTTTACACGTCCCATGCAGACAGGATACGAGCTATGCCCTGCTATAGAGGGAACCAATTAGTTCTGCGTGGTGTCAGCAGGCATCTGTGCTAATGACGGAAAAGCTACGGAAATATCCCGCGTTAAGCTCCGCTTGTCATGGGCACGTAGGAACTTGGCCTTCAGGGCACATGAATGGAAACAGAGCTTCCTTTGCTTTTAATAAATGTCTTTAAAAGCACTGAATATACCTAGATAAAGCTACAATGATAATCACTGTCAGGTTAAAAAAAAAAAAAACAGAGATTTGCCATATAGTTTTTAACTTCTATCTTTTGAAAAGTATTTTTTTCCTTTTTTTTTTCACTGTGGGGAAATAAGTTGCTATTTAGTACGTTCAATGCAAAGCCGTGTCTCTTTGTGACCCTGTGGACGGCAGCACACCAGGCCTCCCTGTCCTTCACCGTCTCCCGGAGTTTGTTCAAAGTCATGTCCATTGAGTTGGTGATGCCATCCAACCATCTCATCCTCTGTCGTCCCCTTCTCCTCCTGCCCTCAATCTTTGCCAGCATCAGGGTCTTTTCCAAAGAGTTGGCTCTTCACATCAGGTGGCCAAAGGACTGGAGCTTCAGCTTCAGCATCAGTCCTTCCAGTGAATATTCAGGGTTGATGTCCTTTAGGAATGGACTGGTTAGATCTCCTTGCAGTCCAAGGGACTCTCAAGAGTCTTCTCCAGAAGACGGTGGATAGCTATGTTCTAACGCCAAGCCCAAGACTCACTTCTGAAATACAGTTAGTCCCCTACGTATGAACCTTCAAGTTGCAAACTTTCAAAGATTCAAACGTGCATTTCCTCCAAGGCAGGAATGAGAGACATCACCGATTGCACTCCGTCTCCTATTACTTTGGGTACCCAGGTAACTTTGTTGGACTTACGAACAAAGTGGACTTATGAATGTGCTCTTGGAATGGAATTCCTTTGCAGGCAGACGACTTACATTAGTCTTAAGCACGCTTGACATTTTGCATGGATGTCACTGGCTTATTTATCCCACAGAGAGACTGTAAAAACATGAAATAGTAAAATGAGGAGGTGTTCAGAGATGTTAAAAAGACAGTAAAATAGAGTGCTGTTCAATTTACCCCTGACACTTTAATAAAATACGTTCAGTGACAGAAGCTGTCACACCACAAACACCAAATACTGTGTTTAGCACAAAATCCTATTTTGCAATTTCCATTGAAATCCTCTCCCGATACTGTGAATAAATAAGCTATTCTAGGCAATCCGTATCTGCTAAAAACATTATTTAAAAAAAAATGTCTTCAGGTATAAACAGAAATTGTTTTTCCTATTCAAAAGTATTTGTAAGAATCAGGACAAATGTATGTATGGGTTACGGTAATAAAAAGAGTCATTTCTTGGAGGAAAACACCTCATTCCTAGGTGTGCAGTGCACGGATTTTATAAATGGTGGGATTTTGATGCTAGAGGTAGGACCCGAAATGTGCCATCTTGCATTACCGTTTCTTCTGAGGTGATGTCTAGATGGATTTGGTAAGATGCATATACAAATTTTCTTACCTTCTATGGTTCTTATTCTGGCTTGCGTCTGCTTGTTGCATTCTGTACAGAATACACGAGAGTCCCTTGGACCACAAGGACATCAAACCACTCAATGCTAAAGGAAATATACCCTGAATATTCCTTGGAAGGACTGATGCTGAAGCTGAAGCTCCAATCCTTTGGCCACCTGATGTGAAGAGCTGACTCACTGGAAAAGACCCTGATGCTGGGAAAGATTGAGGGCAGGAGGAGAAGGGGACGACAGAGGAGATGGTTGGATGGCATCACCGACTCAATGGACATGAGTTTGAGCAAACTCCAGGAGATGGTGAAGGACAGGGAGGCCTGGTGTGCTGCAGTCTGTGGGGTCACAAAGAGTCAGACACGACTGAGCGACTGAACAAAACCAAAGGATACGAGATGGGATTGCTCGATGAAAGAGTCGCAAAGTTAAAGTGAAAATTACAGGAGGCTATAAGTCCAAAGAAGGTAGCAATGAACCCAACAGAAAGTTAAGTAGCAAGTGGAAGTCGTTCACTCGTGTCCAATTCGACCCCAGGGACCGTAGCCCACCAGGCTCCTCTGTCCATGGGATTCTCCAGGCAAGACTACTGGAGTGGGTTGCCATGCCCTCCTCCAGGGGATCTTCCCAACCTTGGGATCCAACCTCTGTCTCCTGCACGGCAGGTAGCTTCTGTATCATATGTGCTACTAGGGAAATCCAAGAGCCTCCCTATTTTTAAAATTAATTTATTTTTACTCGAAGGATAATTGCTTTACAATTTTGTGTTGGTTTCTGCCATACAACATGAATCAGCCATAGGTATACATATATCCGAAGAATTGATGCTTTGGAACTGTGGTGTTGGAGAAGACTCTTGAGAGTTCCTTGGACAGCAAGGCAATCCAACCAGTCCATCGTAAAGGAAATCAGTCCTGAGGATTCGTTGGAAGGACAGATGCTGAAGCTGAAACTCCAATCCTTTGGCCACCTGATGAGAAGAACTGACTCACTGGAAAAGACCCTGATGCTGGGAAAGATTGAAGGTGGGAGGAAAAGGGGACGACGTACGATGAGATGGTTGGATGGCATCACCGACTCGATGGACATGAGTTTGAGTAAACTCCGGGAGTTGGTGATGGACAGGGAGGCCTGACATGCTGCAGTCCATGGGGTCGCAAAGAGCCAGACATGACTGAGCGACTGAACTGAACTGATACATATATCCCCTCCGTGCTGAACCTAATTTTGGTTGGTTTTCTTTCTTTAAGGCAAGACACGGCTTCCCTGGTGGCTCAGCGGTAAGGAATCTGCCTGCCCAACGCAGAGGACGTTGTGTTCCATCCCTGGCCCGGGAAGATCACACTTGTCAACGGGGCAACCAAGCCCGTGTACCAGAACTACTGTGCCGGGGAGCCTCGGCCACTGAGCCCGTGGGCTGCAACGACTGAAGCCCGCCCGCCCTAGAGCCTCTGTCTGCAACAAGAGACGCCACCGCAATGAGAAGCTTGCAGGCACACCTCGGCTAGAGAGTAGCCCCTGATGGCCGCAGCTAGAGAAAAGCCGACAAGGAAGGAAGAGCCAGCGCGGCCAAAAATAAACAAGCCGATATACATGAAAGGGACAAGGTGTCTAGCAGACTTTCCAAACAGGTTAGCTCTTTTTTTTCTAAGTCTATACATATAACACAGGCAGTAGGATTTTATAGTTTTCCTACTGAGAACCGCAGAAACACAGTGTTAGGTAGTATTAGCATGTGAAGCCAGGAAAGACTTTATTTGATGTCAGTGCTAAAGACTCCCTGGTAGCTCAGACGGTAAAGTGTCTGCCCGCAATGCGAGAGACCTGGGTTCAATCCCTGGGTTGGGAAGATCCCCTGGAGAAGGCAATGGCACCCCACTCCAGTACTCTTGCCTGGAGAATCCCATGGACGGAGGAGCCTGGTAGGCTACAGTCCATGGGGTCGCAAAGAGTCAGACACGACGGAACAACTTCACTTTCACTTTCCACTTTCATGCATTGGAGAAGGAACTGGCAACCCACTCCAGTGTCCTTGCCTGGAGAATCCCAGGGACGGGGGAGCCTGGTGGGCTGCAGTCCATGGGGCTGCAAAGAGTCGGACACGACTGAGCGACTTCACAGGCAGTGCTAAAGAACCCGCCTGGCCAAAGCAGGCAGTAGGAGATATGAGACATGGGTTCGATCCCTGGGTCGGGAAGATCCCCTGGAGGAGGAGGCCATGGCCACCCACTCCAGGATCCTTGCCTGGAGAATCCCATGGACAGAGGAGCCTGGCGGGCTGCAGTCCACAGGGTCGCAGAGAGTCAGACGTAACTGAGGTGATTTCGCACAGCACACAGCATGTAAAAATAATTGTACCTTTTCCCAAAGTAGAATGAGAATGTATAATAATCTCTATTCCTATATGGTCAAGTACAGACTTAACGAACCACCCACTTAATGATTCTACGTGGGAATCTTACACATGGGCTTCTTTTAGAGTAAAACCCGGGTCGTGTTTCATGACAAAAAGGGACGGTCAAAGGCCCAGGGATCTGGAGAAGGAAATGGCAACCCACTCCAGTATTCTTGCCTGTAGAAATCCCACAGACGGAGGAGGCGGGTGGGCTCCAGTCCGTGGGGTCACAGAGAGTCAGACACGACTTATCGCCAACCACAAAATACCAGCTATGTGGCTTCTTCCCTTTCAGATAAGCTTCTTCCCGAGTTCTTGGAGTCTTGTGTAATCTGGGACTCATTCACTATTCCCCCGTCAAAACCAGACCCTGAGGTTTCCTGCCTGTTTTAGAACGCCTACATGGCCGTCTCTTGGCTTGAAGACCATTTATCTTATATTGTCTTCACAAGAAGGCTAACTGGTGTTGGGGGAGGGCGTAGGAACCGTGGTTTGTATAACCTGACCCACTCCGGCAGTCACGACCTTTTAGCTTTCTGTAAGGTCCTCGGTTGAGCTTTCAGCACTTTGCAAGACGTGGCCATAAGCAACGTCCTATCCCAACTCCAGATCGCCGTGTTGGGCTCATAATACCCATTGGTATTTCCTCACGCAAATCCCAGCAACCCCGGCAGTGGCTAGAAGTGAAATGAAGACCGCTGCCGTGAACAGTCTAGGAAAAGACAGTCTCACAGTTTTGTAACTAAAAGCAAACTACAGGGTGGAGAATGGATATCAGCTTCACTGTCCACTTAGATTCTGGACACTGACTAGTCAGCTTCCACATTAAGGAAAGTTGGTCTAGTTATTGCAGAATAAAAAGAAACCAACTCTGGAAAAAAAAAAAAAGAAAAAAGATCAGGGCATCAAACCCAGGTCTCCTGCATTGCAGGCAGATGGGTTATCGTCTGAGCCAGGAGGGAAGCCCTAAATTCCCCCCGGCCTTCTGTTTTATGTGCCGTGATGTGTATGTTTGCACGCGGCTCTCCCTAATTCATCTTGCCCTCCCCTTTCCACCCTCTGGGTCCACAAGTCTGTTGTCTATGTCTGCGTCTCCATCGCTGCCCTGCCTATAGGCTCTGTCTTATGAGTGAGCCACTGGTGTGAAATGACACGTGTCTCCAAGTCCCTCAAAGCCTGGGATGGGAGACGCCATGTGAGTTCTCTCAATGGGGACCATAACCACAGGAAGAGATGCACGCCCAAGCCGGGACAAGTGAGACCTGCCCTCACCCCAACTGTCCCCTCTGTCCCTCTCTTTCCTGGGAACCCCGACAGACTCAAGGACATGCTCTTGGGAGGGAAGTGCAGAGGAACGAAAAAAAAAAAAAAACACGCAAGCACGGTTTCGGCTTCCTTTGGCAAGCATCAAGTGAATTCTTCCCCGGCCTCCGGAATGATTCCCAGAGAGGAGGGCTGCATTCTTTGACGGGGAGACGAGAATTAAAAAGTGCTGACCTCAGTGGGTCTGTACAAACCCCAGCTCCCCATGGAGACGGGTGGGTTGAACTGGGGTTTTGGGCCAAATTCCTGGGTTGAAATCCTGCCCCCCCACCTCCCCGACCAGGGACCTAACGATGTGACTGTATTTGGAGATGAGGGTCTTTAAACGGGGGCGGAGGGGGAGGCGGGGATGAAGGTCAAATGAGGTCACAGGGGTGGGTCCTGGCCCCATAGGGCTGGGGTCCTTATAAGAAGAGGTGAGGATGCAGACACCCATAGGGATGAGCACGTTGAGGACCACAGCTGTCTACACGCCCAAGACAGGGTCCAGCCCTGCCCACACCTGGCTCTCAGATTCCACATAGATGCATCAATATTTGATATTTCTTTTTTTTTTAATGGGAGGATAATTACTTTACAATGCTGTTGTTATTTGCAGCTTGACAACAACACGAAATCAGCTATGACTGTACCTAGATCCCCTCCCTCTTGAGACTTCCTCCCACCCCCCGCATCCACCCCTCCTCCAGCTTCCTAGGCTGGACAGGAGCTTCCCACTTGCTGTCTATTTCACACACGGTGGAGTGTACATGTCAGGGCTACTCTCTGAATGCGTCCCCTCCTCCTTTTCTATTTAAAAAAAAAAATTATTTTTATGGGATCAGAGTTGCTTTTACCACGCTGGGTTAATTTCTGCTGTACCGTGAAGTGAATCAGCTCCACGGATCCAAGCATCTCCTCGTATTGGGGATTTCCTTTCCATTGAGGGGACCACAGAGCCCTGTGCTGTGAAGCAGGTTCTGATTACTCATCTGTTCTATCGACAGTATCCATGGCATCTGTGTGTCCATTCCAACCTCCCAATGTATCCCACCCACTCCGTTCATATGTCTGTTCTCTACGTCTAGAGCGTCTCCATTTCTCCTTTGAAGACAGGTTCATCTGGACCATGCTCATCGACAACTCTGATTTTCCACTTATTTTTTGTTTGTTTGTTTGGTTTTGCGTGAAGTGGTACCTCACCGTGTTTTTTTATCTGCGTTGCCCTGACGACGACGGCTGTTGAACATCTCATCGTGTGTTTCGGGGCTTTCCCTGGTGGCTCAGACGGTAAAGCGTCTGCCTGCAAGGCGGGAGACCTGGGTTCGGGTTCCACCCCTGGGTCAGGAAGAGCCCCTGGAGGAGGAAACAGCAATCCACTCCAGTACTATGCGCCTGGGAAATTCCATGGATGGAGGAGCCTGGCGGGCTACAGTCCACGGGGTCGCAAAGACTCGGACACGACTGAGCGACTTGACTTTCACGGATTTATCAGCCATTCGTACGGCTTTGCACACACACTTATTGGAGTCCTTTGCCCGTTTTTAAAAATCGGGTTGTCTTTGTTTTGCTGTTGCTGTTCCCTTGGAGAAGTTCTATACATATCGTAGATAGGAATCTCTTATTAGATCCACAGTTTGCAAATATTTTGCCCCAATTCTGGGAGTTGTCTTTTCCTTCTCTTGAGTGTCTTTTGATGCACAAGTTTCTAGTTGGGGTGCAGTCCCATTTATTTATTTTTGTTTCTTCTCTTGCCTTTGCTTTAGGGTCATGGGCTTCCCTGGCGGCTCAGACGGTAAAGAATCTGCCTGCAATGCAGGAGACTCCAGTTTGATCCCTGGGTCGGGAAGATCCCCTGGAGAAGGGAATGTCTACCACTACAGTGTTCGTGCCTGGAGAATCCCCATGGACAGAGAAGCCTGGCGGGGCTACAGTCCAGGCGGTTGCAAAGAGTTGCACATGACCGAAGGGGACGACAGAGGAGGAGATGGTTGGATGGCATCACCGACTCCATGGACACAAGGAGTTTGAGGAAGCTTCAGGAGTTGGGGTTGGACAGGGAGGCCTGGCGTGTTGGGGTCCATGGGGTCGCAAAGAGTTGGACACGACGGAGCAACTGGACTGAACTGAGCGTAACGTGCACCCAGAGTGTAAAACGTAAGCTCTGGTTGGACGTCTGTCTGCCCAGGAATCCCTGGGTCCCATCAACTGCCCAGACACTGTTACAGCACTGTTCCCCCTTCTTTAGCTGTGCTACAGTTCATGGCCAAGAAGACAGCGTTCCCCGGGAGGCAGCAAGACCCCGCTGATTCAGGCAGAAGTACAAGCGGTCACCGAAGACCCTTCCTTCACTCCCCAGGAAGTGACTCAACAGGAGACCTTCTAACAATAGATCCACTGCACTTACCATCAGCCAACCATGACAGATGCTCCCAGCATCAGTTCGGGAAACTTCTCTGAGTGTGTTTTTTTTTTTTTTTTAATCTTTCCAAGTTTTTTTCTTTTTCCAGAGCAGTGAGTAAGTCTGGACTGCCAGCTAGACCCTCTTTGTCGCTCCAACACGTTATCTTAAAAGAGGATGCTTTTGCAAAAACAACACTTTCCGACAGGCTCTGTCCGCCCCCCACCCCACCCCAGCTGGTGATATTTGGAGATTTCACAAGGACGATGTGAACGCCCCTGGGGAGGGTTTTTGGCTACAAAGGCGGGTAGATAAGAGCGATAAAGAGTGTAAGATCTCCTCCCAACTTTCTGCAGACACCACAGGCTTTAGACACGGCGCTCTGCCTGCCTTTTCCAGACCCAGTTACGTCACCTCCCCTGGAAGGGCTGGGACGCAGCTGTCTGCCCAGAGGCGCAGAGTGGAGTGCAAACCTCCAAGATGATAAATCTCCAAGCTTACTGTGTCTGATACCTGAGCTGTCTGCCCACACCATCCGTCCCAGGCAAGGACTCATTCCTGCCTCGTGACTTTCAGGGACTGTGTTTCCGTGGAGACAGGGTGGGGGGGACGACTTAAAATAGGTGAGAGTTGCAAGTTGAGATTTTGCTCTTGGCGCTGGTCGGTCGCTCAGTCGTGTCCAACCCTTTGCGACCCCATGGACTGCAACACGCCAGGCTCCTCTGTCCATGGGATTCTCCAGGCAAGAATACTGGAGCGGGTTGCCATTCCCTTCTCCAGGGGATCTTCCCAACCGTGGAATTGAACCTGGGTCTCCTGTACTGCAGGCAGATTATTTATGGACCGAGACAGCAGGGAATCCCTGATGCAAAGCTGTGTTATCTGTGGGACAGAGCCACCCATTGCGTACTTAAGAAACATTCACATTAAGAGCTGAGAGTTATGTTTCATTTGGCGGGAATTTTTAGGACTTTAAGCCTGGAAGGTGGCATGTCAAGTTGCCCTGAGGGAACTGCTCCAAGGAGGCAAAGGGAGGAATCAGATGATATAGAAGTTTTGCAAGGAAGGGCAGGTAGTCTGAGCATCAGACGATGATTCTTAACGGAAGGAAGATCAGATAGCTCAAGTTAGGGAATTTTGTGCTTTTCTGTTTACAGGAAGATGCAAGGGTCTGGGCTCGCTGAAATCATTCCTGTGATCTGTACCACAGCTCCCGAGGAGCCTCCAGCTGGCTCAGTGGTAAAGAGCCCACCTGCCAGTCTAGGAGATGCAAGAGACACGGGCTCGGTCCCTGGGTCCGGAAGATCCGCCGGAGGAGGAGACGGCGACCCACTCCTGTATTCTTGCCTGGAGAATCCCATGGACAGAGGAGCCTGGCGGGCTACAGTCCGTGGAGTCACAAAAGAGTCAGACACGATTGAGCGCACAGCTATGTGGGACCAGTATCCTGTGTCTCTGAATCCTGAGTTTCCTCAGGGCTCTCCGTGGGGAGCAGCCAGAGTCTGACGGCTGGTGGACAGCAGGTGTTCCTTCTTGGCTGAGTTTACTCAGGGCTCACCAGCGCACCATCCATGGTGGTTGCAAGAGCTGATGACTCAGGGCAGTTCAGTCGCTCAGTCGTGTCCGATGCTTTGCGACCCCGTGGACTGCAGCACGCCAGGCTTCCGTGTCCATCACCAACTCCCAGACTTCGCTCAAACTCATGTCCATCAAGTCGGTGACGCCATCCAAGCATCTCATCCTCTGTCGTCCCGTTCTCCTCCCGCCCTCAATCTTTCCCAGCATCAGGGTCTTTTCCAATGAGTTAGTTCTTCCCATCAGGTGGCCAAAGTATTGGAATTTTAGCATCAGTCCTTCCAAAGAATATTCAGGATTGATTTCCTTTAGGATGGACTGGTTGGATCTCCTTGCGGTCCAAGGGACTCTCAAGAGTCTTCTCCAACACCACAGATCAAAAGCATTAATTCTGATGACCGTGACACCCTTTCTTTAGTGATAAAGCAGGAAACATTCCATTTCACACCATGGATCTCCTGGTTCTGAGTTTAAGCACATGTGACATTTGGAAGGGCACAGAATCTGTTCCTTATCTCTCTCAGAGGTCACCGTGAGCTATAGGAGGATGGTGGATAGAAGTGATGAATTTGGGCTTCATCACTGTCTGTATTTGTGTGTGTTTGTGAGATAGCATTCATTTTAGATGAGATTAACCAGCGTGCACATGGAGATATCCAATGTCATCTTAACGCCCTGGAGACAAACCCGTTGGCAATAACCAACCTCATATTTATAGATGGCATGCATTGCTGTGGATGTGTTTACTGCCTGAAATTTCAGATATGATCTCTAGGCACTGAAGTTAAGTTCTCATTTATCTGTCAGGACATTTATCCGGGTAAACATTTTTTTTTTTCCCCTCTTGGAAATATGTTTGAAGGTGTGGAGTAACTCAGGATTTATGTTAACATAAACCTGTCACATTGTCCTTTCAAAAGTCTCTGTTCTCAACATAAAAACAAATGCCGTTGAGATGTGCTGTGAGCTTCACCAACGAGGGACATTCTGAGGACCTCTTTCTTGTTATCTGGAACAGCATTTGGGGAGTGGAAAAGTATGCAGGAAAAACACAGGTGAGAAGGAGACTGCTTTTCAAAAACTTTTTGTCTTGTACTGGGGTACAGCTGACTAACAGTTTTGTGGTACGTTCGGGGGTCAGCAAAGGGGACTCAAACATACACATGTATCTGTTCTCCCCCAAACTCCCCTTCCATCCCGGCTGCCATGTGACATTGAGCAGAGTTCCCTGTGCTGTCCAGCAGGTCCTTGCTGGTTCTCCATGGTAAATACATCAGCATGTTCATGTCCATCCCAGACTCCCTGACTATCCCTTCCCCCATCCTTCCCCCTGGTGACCATAAGGTTATTACAGAGTATTGAGCAGACTTCCCTGTGCTGTCCAGCAGGTCCTTGCTGGTTCTCCGTGTTAAACACAGCAGTGTGTCCATGTCCATCCCAGACTCCCTGACTATCCCTTCCCCCATCCTTCCCCCTGGTGACCATAAGGTTATTACAGAGTATTGAGCAGAGTTCCCTGTGCTGTCCAGCAGGTCCTTGCTGGTTCTCCATGTTAAATACAGCAGTGTGTCCATGTCCATCCCAGACTCCCTGACTATCCCTTCCCCCATCCTTCCCCCCCTGGTGACCATAAGGTTATTACAGAGTATTGAGCAGAGTTCCCTGTGCTGTCCAGCAGGTCCTTGCTGGTTCTCCATGGTAAATACAGCAGTGTCTCCATGTCCATCCCAGACTCCCTGACTATCCCTTCCCCCATCCTTCCCCGTGGTGACCATCAGGTTATTACAGAGTATTGAGCAGAGTTCCCTGTGCTGTCCGGCAGGTCCTTGCTGGTTCTCCATGTTAAATACAGCAGTGTGTCCATGTCCATCCCAGACTCCCTGACTATCCCTTCCCCCATCCTTCCCCCAGCAACCATAAGTTCTGTTTTCTAAGTAACTTACTTTGCATCATGTCTTCTTAGATTCCATATATAAGGGATGTCATACAATATTTCTCCAAAAGACACGACACTGTTTTCAAGGATACACAGAGA
Source organism: Cervus canadensis (assembly GCF_019320065.1). NCBI lineage: Eukaryota > Metazoa > Chordata > Mammalia > Artiodactyla > Cervidae > Cervus > Cervus canadensis. The sequence continues at coordinate 6,564,990 of NC_057419.1, forward strand.
CAGGTACACGTACATATGTTCACGAACACATACATGGATAAAGTCATGCAGTGACATGCGCATGCCCACAGTGACACGGCAGTACATGTACAGACGTGCATTCACTCAGAAACATGCAGAAACACATGCACGCATATAGATGCACACAGATGCATGCACACACACACTTACACACAAACCTAAACACATGCATGCATGCACACATGCACACAAACACACGTGCACACACACACACACACACACACACACATAAACACATTCTGAAACACACACATACAGTCAGACACACAAATAGGGTCAGAACCAAATGGGGGATGTGGCAGAAGGGGGCCGTGGCTGGGACCGCCTGCGACAAAGAACCAGGAGGCTAGCATGCTGCACCCTGCAATGCAGGGGACCCGGGTTCGATCCCTGGGTCGGGAAGATCCCCTGGAGGAGGGATGGCAACCCACTCCAGTGTTCTTGCCTGGAAAATCCCATGGACAGAGGAGCCTGGTGGGCTACAGTCCACAGGGGTCGCAAAGAGTCAGACACGACTGAGTGACCAACACTTCAGTTTTCACTGACTTGGCCGGGAGGCCGTGCAGAGACTGCGTGTCCCTGACTACGATGTTTGGGGGGGGTTCTGGCCCCGCCCCCAGGAGCAAGGGAAAGCTCCCAGGGACGTGTGCAGGCTGTGATTCTTCATTCCTCAGCGTTTCTTTTGCCCACAGGACCAGAGAATGTGTGTCTCACTGGTTTCCTTTACGTGGGTGCTGGGGTGGGTGATGTTCTGTAATGAATTCCACCTGCCTGGACCCGGTCAGGCTTCGACCCGCTGCCCTCCCGGGTGTTAGCGCTGTGCTGTGGTTCACGGCGGGAGGTGACGCCGTAATAAAATGCTCCCAGAATGGACATTTGAAAGATTAACGGTGCAGGAGGACAGCGTCACACAGAGAGAGGAAGGGCTCAGGCACACGTGGGCGGCTGCCGTTCTGTGGTGGAGTTTTAGTTCTGGGCGAACGGAACCCTACGTATGACGGACCTCCTGGGGCTTTGCATGAGCTTCGTGTTTTCACGTCTCAAATTTTAAAGAGCATGGTTTCAAAATACATGCATTCATGGCCCCAACGTAACTACCACATCAGCATGAGACAGATCTAGAAAATACCTATCATTAGATATATCTATCTATCGTTCTAAGTACCTACTTATCATGTCTACCTACCTACCTACCTATCAATCTACCTACCTACCAATAATATCTACCTACCTACCTACCTACTGATCACATCTATCTACCTACCTACTTACCTACCTATCACATCTATCTATCCTTCTAGTTACCTACCTACCTATCAATCTATCTACCTACCAATAATATCTACCTACCTACTGATCACATCTATCTACCTACCTACTGATCACATCTATCTACTTACCTACTTACCTACCTATCTCATCTATCTATCCTTCTATTTACCTACCTACCTCCCTACCTACCGATCACATCTATCTACCTACCTACCTACCTGTCATAACTATCTATGTACCTATCACATCTATCTATCCTTCTATTGACCTACCTACCTATCACATCTATCTATCTATGTATCTATCTTTCTACCTAACCTAACCTATGACATCTATCTGTGTATGTACATGGAACAACAGGCTGGATCCAAATCGGGAAAAGAGTACATCAAGGCTGTATATTGTCACCCTGCTTATTTAACTTATATGCAGAGTATATCATGCGAAATGCCAGGCTGGAGGAAGCACAAGCTGGGATCAAGATTGCCGGGAGAAATATCAATAACCTCAGATATGCAGATGACACCACCCTTCCAGCAGAAAGCAAAGAGGAGCTAAAGAGCCTCCTGATGAAAGTGGAAAGAGGAGAGTGAAAAAGTTGACTTAAAGCTCAACATTCAGAAAACGAAGATCATGGCATCTGGTCCCATCACTTCATGGGAAATAGATGGGGAAACAGTGGAAACAGTGTCAGACTTTATTTTTTTTGGGCTCCAACATCACTGCAGATGGTGACTGCAGCCATGAAATTCAAAGATGTTTGCTCCTTGGAAGAAAAGGCTATGATCAACCTATATAGCATATTAAAAAGAAGAGATGTTACTTGGCAGACAAAGGTCCATCTAGTCAAAGCTATGATTTTTCCAGTAGTCATGTATGGATGTGAGAGTTGGACCATAAAGAAAGCTGAGCGTCAAAGAATTGATGCTTTTGAACTGTGGTGTTGGAGAAGACTCTTGAGAGTCCCTTGGACTGCAAGGAGATCCAACCAGTCCATCCTGAAGGAAATCAGTCCTGAATGGTCATTGGAAGGACTGATGCTGAAGCTGAAACTCCAACACTTTGGCCAGTGAATACTCCAATACTTTTAGTCACAGAGAGAGAAAGGGCTGAAGTCACTGAAGAACTGACTCATTGGAAAAGATCCTGAGGCTGGGAAAGATTGAAGGCAGGAGGAGAAGGGGGCGACAGACGATGAGATGGTTGGATGGCATCAGCAACTCGATGGACATGAGTTTGAGCAAACTCCGTGAGATGGTGATGGACAAGGAGGCCTGGCGTGCTGCAGTCCATGGGGTTGCAAAGAGTTAGACACGACTAAGCGACTGGACTGAACTGAGGTATGTATCTATCCTTCCACCTACCTAAATATGACATCTATCTATGTATCTATCGTTCTATCTACCTACCTACCTGTCATATCTTTCTATCTACCCTCCTGCCTATCACATCTATCTATGTATCTATCTACCTACTTTTGACATCTATCCATCTACGTATCTTTCTATCTACCCACCTATGACATCTATCTATCTATGTATCTGTCTATCTGCTTACCTACATATCATGTCTGTGTATCTATCTACCTATGGATGGATGGATAGATTATATGGAGAGAGATAGAAGATAGGTAAATAGATCAGGGTAGGTAGATATATACTTAGATGATGGATGGATAATAGATAAATGATGTATAGATATCTATCATCTAAGTATCTACCTGGCTACCTCGATCTATTTACCTATCTTCTCTCTCTCTCCATATAATCTATCCATTCATCCATCCGTTAATCTGTTTTTCATCCATTTTCATCCAGTCTATCTGTCCATTCATCCGTATCTATGTATCTATATATCTATCCATCTTTCACCTCTCTTTCTCCACCCATTCATATACCCATCTATTCATCCACCTATTCATCCATTCATCCATCAATACCTATCTATCTAGTAATATCATCAACCTACTTATCGTCTCCATTATCTTTCTGTTTCTCTATTTAGCTATTCTAACATGTATGTATAAACTAAAACTGTCTCTATTTTATCTATCATCTACCTACATCTATCATCTACATACTTATTTGTCCATCACCTGTCTCTATCACCTTTTCATTATTTATCACCTATTAAGCATTTATCATCTATCTGGGCTTCCCTGCTAGGTCAGTTGGTAAAGAATCCGCCTGCAATGCAGGAGACCCTGGTTTAATCCCTGGGTCGGGAAGATGGACAGGCTGGAGATGGGACAGGCTACCCACTCCAGTATTCTTGGGCTTTCCTGGTGGTTCAGCCGGTAAAGAATCCGCCTGCAAGGCGGGAGACCTGGGTTTGATCCCTGGGTTGGGAAGATTCCCCTGGAGAACGGGAAAGGCTACCCACTCCAGTGTTCTGGCCTGGAGAATCCCATGGACGGAGGAGGCTGGTGGGCTACAGCCCGTGGGGTCGCGAAAGAGTCAGACACGACTTAGCGACTATGCAACAAATGCCTCAAGCTGACTGCAGTGCAACATATCTGATGAGTACACGCCTCCCTGAATCTCCAGCTGCTTTTTCTATTACATTTGTCTGTGACACACACCTGTGGCACCATTCAGGACCAAGGAGTCAGGAAAAGAAGGACCTTCCCTGTGTGTGCAGGAAACGACCGCTTCCCGTGCAGGAGGGGACAAGGAAGGCTGTGACTTACATCTTCAAGCTACCACCATCTTTGGAACAAACAACTATATTTAAACCCAATGCATGCAGGGGGAAAAAAAAATACATGTTAAAATATACATCTAAGAGTTATGGAGAAACAATGTCTGATTGTCACGACTTCTGGTTCACACCCATCTAATGTAATTTCTCTGACAATCACAGGAAGGAAACTCAGCTTTAGAATTTCCCTGGGAGCACAGGAGTGACTTTAGAATAAAACTGCTTTAAAGTCCCTTGACAGGAGTGAGTTAAGAACCATGCTTTTAACTCTCGAGGAAAATAACTTTTGACTCGGGATACACAAAAGTACCTAGTTAGACGTTTACGAACCAGCATGAGTGCTCTCCTAACAGAAAGACTTCCAAGAAAACCCCTCTTTTCTGATGTGCATTTGCTTTCCCTACTGGAAACTCTTCTTGAAATTTCCTCGCCAGACACTTTAGAATCTCTGAGTTGACACTGAGCTAGTAGGGTTTGTCTGGGGACCCTTGGACTTCCCATAAAGAGGGGTCTCCAGGCTTTCATGAGTAAAGCGTCCCTGCCAGACCTTAACTGTGAGTCTACTCCCAATTTTGTCCTTATTACAGCATCACCGACTCGATGGACATGAGTTTGAATAAACTCCAGGAGTTGGTGATGGACAGGGAGGCCTGGAGTGCTGCAGTCCATGGGGTCGCAGAGAGTCAGACACGACTGAGCGACTGAACTGATGTGATTTGGGGCAATTCGAGTAACTTCTGAATGTGAGATCGTCCCCATGTCTTATTTCCTAATTTCTCCCTCTCCAATTGCATCCAAACAGTGGGGATGCACTTTGCTGCAGCTGAAATTCAAATCTTCCACCTCTAGTGAAGTGATGCGGAGTGCAAGTCACTCAGTCGCGTCCGACTCTTTGCAACCCCATGGATGATACAGTCCATGGGGTTCTCCAGGCCAGAATACTGGAGTGGGTAGTGTTTCCCTTCTCCAGTGGATCCCCCCAACCCAGGGATCGAACCCAGGTCTCCCGCATTGCAGACGGATTCTTTACCATCTGAGCCACCAGGGAAACCCAAGAATACTGGAGTGGGTAGCCTTTGCCTTCTCCAGCAGATCTTCCCAATCCAGGAATCGAACCGGGGTCTCCTGCATTGCAGGCAGATTCTTTACCAGCTGAGCCACCAGGGAAACACACTCCACCTCTAGCGTGTTCCCTTAATCTTCATCAGATTCCCTATTTTTGTTTCTTTTCCCTGATGGCGTTGATAACAAGCAGAGAACTGACCCTACTCAAAAATCGTAATGTGGGCTTCCCCGCTGGCTCAGTAGATAGATAGCAAGATAACGGGTTTGAGCCCTGGTCCAGGAAGATCCCACCTACCTCGGAGCAACTGAGTCGGTGCACCACCAACTACCCAGCCTCTGCTCTGGGGCCTGGGAGTGGCAACTCCTGGAGCCCATGCGACCTACAGTCCAAGCTCCACAGTAAGAGAGACCACCGCAATGAGAAGCCTGCAAGGCCCAACCAGAGAAATCCCCCCACACACAGGAGTGAAGACCCAGCACAGACAAAATAAATAAAAGAGTTAAAATATTTTAAAAAATCATACTGGGTAAGGTCTGTATGGGCAGAACCAAGGGGCCGTCTGGTCTACCATCTGACTTGTAACGTTCCCTGCAGGACTCTGTGTGGAAGAAATGAATCACTGCCTCACCTTCGGGCTGTCTCCCTTCCCGAAGCAGAAAGCATCCTACGTGCGATACGGTTCGAGCATCCACGGGATCTTCCCGTTTCCTGCAGAAGTGTTGTGTGTGTTCGGTCCTGCCTGACTCTTTGCAACCCCACGGACTGCAGCCTGCCAGGCTCCTCTGTCCATGGGGTCTCCCAGGCAAGAACACTGGAGTGGGGCACTCCCTGACCCAGGGATTGAGGCTGTGTCTCTTGACTCTCTCTGAATTGGCAGGTGGGTTCTTTACCACTAATGCCGTCTGGGAAGCCCTTCAAGATCCCATTTCCATCTTTACTCAACTTCTGCCCACAAGCAGCACGTTGACCTGTATGCACGAGGTGATCAAACGGTTATTTGTGCAATTGGTGTGCTGAATTCCAAGCCCTGTCTCATCTGATGAATGAATCCATTTCACATTCACCCAAGGAGCTGACATCATAATCAGTAAGAGCTCTCAGTTTCATTTTTTCCCCATCTTTTTTTTTTTTTAGTCCTCCAAATTCAATGGAACCACTCCTAATCTTGGGAAAAATTGAAGGTAGGAAGAGAAGGGGATGTCAGAGGATGAGATGGTTGGGTGGCATCATTGACTCAACGCACATGAGCTTGAGCAAACTCCAAGAGATGGTGAAGGGCAGGGAAGCCTGGTGTGCTGCAGTCCATGGGGTTGCAAAGAGTTGGACATGAGTCAGCAACTGAACAATGATGAGAAGGAGAAAGTTAACTTTATTTTCTTTGGACAACATCTCTCTCTTATTTTCTTGGTTGTCAGCGGCCAACATATTCTGTTCTCTGAAATATTCACAGCTCCTTTCCCCTTTGGGAGTGGGGAAGTGCATTCATTGCTATGTTCCCAGGTTCACTGTTTCTCCTGTTTCAGCATCTTTTTTTCGGTTCACAAACACTGCTTAGCAACAGTGACAAGTTCGGTTCAACATTCCAATCTGTTTTAATAATCCTTTCTGACTTTTCTCAAGTAAGCGAGAGATGGTTAAGTGCTTCCAGACCTGGGAATGTGCTCTGCTGCGAATATCCTAGGAGAAATGCTGAATATTCTTGGGTTTTTCCCCGAAATCCAGCTCATGGTCTCTGGTGGAGGCTGAGTATGCTTACTGGAAAAGAAGATTAGATGCATTCGGCCAGAGCAGCTTGCTCCCCGAGCTATTTCATTGTCATCTTTGGCAAAAGATCAAGTGATGTGTGTCAAGGTGACTTCTAACTAGCCACTAGCAAGATCCAATCTCTCTAGTTCTTTTCTGAGGACGCCCCCATTTTCCTGCCTTAAAACTCTGTGAATCAAGTGACACATATATACCCATGGCTGATTCATGTCAATGTATGGCAAAAACCACTGCCATGCTGTAAAGTCATTAGCCTCCAATTCAAATAAATAAACTAAAAAACAAAAAACTTTGTAAATCAATTGAATTTTGGTCTTCTGTTCTGTTTCTTTTCCTCTTTCTGTAACCTTGCCCCTTTTGGGGAAAAGTTCTTTTTTTTTTTTCCCCCCGGCTTTCATTATTTGGTCTTAGACATAATAAAAAAAATAAACCACATCCATTTTCTGCCAAGTATACCAAAACAAGATTTTCTTCTTTCACAGTTGTACTCAATTGCCTCAAAGTTACACACATAATGTACAATTAGAAAACCACCGCAGTTGAAAAGAAGATGAAAATGCTCCAGGCTCCTCCTTGTAGCTAAAAACAAAAAAATAACTCTTACGTAAAATATCTGCTGGTAAATTAAGACCAGGTTTCGTATTATTTTGGTTGATTCTAAGTCAGAGGCCGTAAGTCAAATCCTGAAAACTTATATCCCTTCTCCGAAATTTCTGCTGACCTCTAAAATTCCTCATCCTGAGTCTAAAAAGTTGTAAAGTAAGTCTACAGAAAACTGCAATGTATCCATTTTGATTCCCAGCACGGAATACTCGAACAAACTCAATTTGACAGGTCAGAAGTTCCTCATGTATTTTTCTAGTCTCTGAAATTCTATTTCCATATCACTTTTCTTAGAGAAGCAATTCAATGATTTACATTTCCTTGTAAGAAAAATCTACTCCAATTAGCATTTCTTTCTTTCTTTTCGGTGGTGACACATAGCATGTGGGATCTTAGTTCCCTGACCAGGAATTGAACCCATGTTCAATGCAGTGGAAGCCCAGAGTCCTAGCCACTGGACCATGAAGGAAGTCTACATTCATCCTAATTAACAGGACTGTGATCACAGCCATAAAATTAAAAGACGCTTACTGCTTGGAAGAAAAGCTATGACCAACCTAGACAGCATGTTAAAGAGCAGAGACATCATTTTGCTGACAAAGGTCCATCTAGTCAAAGTTTTGTTTTTTTACAGTAGTCATGTACGGATGTGAGAGCTGGACCACAAAGAAGGCTGAGCGCCGAAGAACTGGTGCTTTTGAACTGTGGCGTTGGAGAAGACTCTTGAGAGTCTCTTGGACAGCAAGGCGATCAAACCACTCGGCTCTAAAGGAAATCAATCCTGAATATTCATTGGAAGGGCTGATGCTGAAGCTGAAACTCCAATATTTTGGCCACCTGATGCAAAGAGAGCTGACTCATCAGAAAAGACCCTGATGCTGGGAAAGATTGAGGGCAGGAGGAGAAGGGGATGGCAGAGGATGAGAAGGTTGGATGGCATCATTGACTCAATGGACATGAATTCGATCAAAGTCCAGGAGATGGTGAAGGACAGGGAAGCCTGGCATGCTGTAGTCCATGGGGTCGCAAAGAGTCGGACACGATGAGCAACTTAACAACAGCGACAACCAGAAGGACAAGTCAAAACCAATGAGCTTGCGGAATCCCTTACACATTTCCAGTTCTACTGGTCCATTTCACAGATTGTTGTAACTTTTTCTTTTGGCAGGGCAGTGGGTAGGTGGGTGGGTGGGCGTCCAGTAAGGCAATTGTTTTTACAAGAGCAGCGAGACTACAGCATCTCAAATAAAAGTGTCAAATGCAGAAAAGTCAAGGTATTGCCAACTGGATGCAAGATCTGCACCGGTTGTGACCATCCTAAACAGAGGAAGTGATTGGTGGGGGCAGGGAATCCAGAAATTGCTTTTAGGCTACTGCCTGTAGTGGTATTAGGAAACACAGAAACGTTCATTCATTTGTTCCAGACGTGTCCTCGAATGTACCATACAGTTCTGTCTCCACCCCCACAGCTGAGTCAGAACTCCGGAATCTCTCTATCTGTCCATCGAAGGATGCTGACCCCAAATCAATGCGAGATCTCGCTGTGCCAAGGAATTTCTAGGAGGGGCACAGCGCATCCACTTCAGAAGGAGAGAGCAAAACAAGAAGAAGAGGAAAGACGCACCCAGAGAGATCCTGGGAGCTGCCACCATCTGGTTTCGATTCCGGGGCTCTGTATTTATTTTCGGTGTGGAACTTGTCATTTTCCAAGTGGCTGGCGGGTGAAAGATTCTCATTCAGGCGACCCTTCTTGTAACGGGCAACATTGTGGCTGTCGTTCCCAAGACTGCATCCCAGGGTTCCATGAAAATACAATGATAGTAGGACAACCTCTGTCTCCCAGGTCTCTTCAGAGCCTTGCAAAAATCCTTCTGAATGGATCCCACGTGTTCTAGGGGGGCTAAGGTATATCATTTGAAAAGACCCCGATGCTGGGAAAGATTGAAGATGGGAGGAGAAGGGGACCACAGAGGATGAGATGGTTGGATGGCATCACCGACTCAATGGACATGAGTTTGGATAAACTCCGGCCGTTGGTGATGGACAGGGAGGTCTGGCGTTCTGCAGTCCATGGGGTCGCAAAGAGTCGGACACGACTGAGCGACTGAACTGAACTGAACTGAAGGTATATCAGGCTCTGGCAGGAGGGCGAGAGAGCTTGGAAGAATCCCATTTCCCCCTCACCCCGCCCAGAGCCTACTCACTATGTCAAGTCCCTTAGATTCCATGCAGTGGTCAAAAAGTCAATTAACTCACAATAAAGATGAGCTTGAAAGTGTTAAGTCGCTCAGTCGTGTGTGAGTCTTTGCAACCCCACGGACTGTAGCCCCCCAGGCTCCTGGGTCCCTGGGATTCTCCCGGCAAGGATACTGGAGTGGGTTGCCACGTCCTCCTCCAGGGGATCTTCCCGACTGAGGGATCAGACCTGGGTATCCTATATCTGCTGCTTTGGCAGACTCTGAGCTACCTGGGAAGCGACATCAACTTAGTAAAACGTCAAGTGACCTTCGAGTTTAACAACAAGAGGGAACCAACACAGGATATTCATGATATTTTAAGACTGCTGCGTGACGGACATCTTCTAATCTGTGCAGGTTTCTATTTCCGCACAACTTCTGTGGCTCAGAATCGGCTGCTTTCTTAACACCTTCGGGGACTTGTTTCAGGAGTAACCCGTCTGAGTGAGTGAGGAGAGCTATAGTTTCTTGAAAATTCCCAGCTTTTCAAACCTCATCTCTGCGCTGATAACTAAATTTTCTGCACGGCCCGTCCCACCACCCAGCCACCTGCCTCATGGAGCGTGGGGTCTGCCCCTGTGTTACCCACCCCAACTTGTCATAAATTCTAAACTCCGATGTTTAAAACATAGACTTCAAAACCTAGGGGAAAACACATGATTCAAGAGCTCGGAATCTACATTTCGTAAACATTTTGCCGGCCTTCCTGGTGTCAGGCAGCTGGGGACCTGAGCCTCAAATCTAAGACGGTAATGAAGACCTGATTTTCCTGCCAATGAAGTGTCATGCTGCGCTAAGTCACTTCAGTCATGTCCAACTCTTTGCGACCCCATGGACTGTAGCCCGCCAGGCTCCTCTGTCCATGAGATGCTCCAGGCAAGAACACTGGAGTGGGTTGACACGCCCTCCTCCAGGGGATCTTCCCAACCCAGCGATCGACCTTCCCCAACCCTCATCTCTAAAGTCTCTTGCGTTGGCAAGCAGGCTCTTTACCGCCTGGGAAGCCCCACCAATGATGGGACCTTAACATTAAAAAAAGAGCAAAAAACCCACAACGTTTCTGGTTCTTCATTTTCTCCTCTGAGTCAGAGCATCTCCAAAGCTTCTTTCAAGTCTAGAGACACATGACGACCATTCTAACACTGAAGAGCAGAACGTGGACGTCTCTGGGGGTTCAGTGGATAAGAATCTGCCGCCAGTGCAAGGGACACAGGTTCGATCCCTGGTCTGGGAAGATCCCAGATGCCACGTGGCAGCTAATTCCGTGTGCCACAAGTACTGAAGTCTGAGCCCCAGAGCCCAGTGACCCTCACTGAGAGAAGCCCCTGCAGTGGGAAGTCCAGGAACCACACCCGGAGAGGAGCCCCCGCTTCCTGCTGCTAGAGAAAGCCCAGGGGAACACACAGCATGCCCAAAAAATAATCAGTTAAAGAAAACAACTGTCTTTGGTCATCCGATGTGAAGAACGGGACCCCTTGGAAAAGACCATGATGCTGGGGAAGATTGAAGGCAGGAGGAGAAGGGGACGGCAGAGGGTGAGATGGTTGGATGGCATCACTGACTCGATGGACGTGAGTTTGAGTAAGCTCTGGGAGTTGGTGATGGACAGGGAGGCCTGGCATGCTGCGGTCCATGGGGTCACAAAGAGTCAGACACGACGGAGCGACTGAACTAAAGAAGAAAAAAAAGGGTAGAAAAATGGACACATTTTCTTTATCTTGTTTTTCTCCCCTTCTGCCATTTTTAATCTTTGACATTTAAGTTATTAAGATCATTAAGTTATGATTATTACATTATTTCAATTTATTTTATTTAATTAATTTATTATTTATTTTAATTTAATTTATTATTAAATATATTTATTTTAATTATTAAGTTATTAAAACTTATTAATATTCAAATGGTGTTGCAAAAATTCTGTAAAGCAATTATCCTTCAATTAAAAAAATAAATTTAAAAAGGTGTTATTTAAAAAATAAATTAATAAAAAAATAAATTAAAAAATAGTAGAAGGGGGTCTCTCATATGTTTTTAAGATTTTAATATGTATGAGGGGAACATTTACTAATGCACAAATTATTCAGATTAGCTGACTTTTGCACATTAACAGACCTTGGAATCATTTCATCATTTCCTTTGTATTTCTTCCCCCCAGACTCCTGTAACTCTGTTCTTAATTATAGGTAATTCATAATATGATATTAGTTTCAGGTGTAAACAAAGTGATTCAAAATTTTGTAGTCTTTGCTTCATTGATTGTTATTGTTAAGTACTGACTGTGTTCCCTTTGATGTACATACAGTATATCCTTGCATCTTATCTGTTTTATACATAACTTTGTATCTGTCAATCCCCTGTCCCATCTTGCCCCCCTCCCCTTCCTCTCCCCACTGGGAACCACTAGTAAATTCTGTCTCTCTGTGAGTCCGCTTCTTATTTGTTATATTTAGTTTGTATTGCTTTTTAGAGTCCACATTTAAGTGATATCATATGATATTTGTCTTTCTCTGGCTCACTTCACTCAGTAATGGTAACCAACCTCAACGTCCATCCACATTGCTGCAAATGGCATTATTTCACTGTTTTTGGGGGCTGGCTAACATCCCATGGTCTATATATACGTACCATATCATCCCTATCCATTCCTCCTCTGATGGATATTTAAGTTGCTTCCACGTCCTGCCGACTGTGAATGGTGCTGCTCTGAATACTGGGGTGTCAACGTGTCTTTTTTGAATGAAGAGTCTTGTCTGGATATATGCCCAAGAGTGGGACCGCATGACAAAAACGTCCATCAAAATTAAAGGATGCCTGCTCCTTGGAAGAAAGGCTATGGCAAACCTAGACAGTGCCATTCGAAAGCAGAGACATCATTTGCCGACAAAGCTCCGCACAAACCTATGGCTACTTTTCTCCAGTGGTCATGTACAGATGTGAGAGTTGGACCACAGAGAAGGCTGAGCACCAAAGAATGGATGCTTTTGAACTGTGTTGGTGGAGAAGACTCTTGAGAGTCCCTTGGGCTGCAAGGAGATCCAACCAGTCCATCCTAAACATCAGTCCTGGGTGTTCACTGGAAGGACTGATGCTGAAGCTGAAACGCCAACACTTTGGCCACCTGATGAGAAAAGCTGGCTCATCGGAAAAGACCACGATCTTCGCAGAGACTGAAGGCGGGAGGAGAAGGGGATGACAGAGGATGAGATGGCTGGATGGTATCACTGACTCGATGGACATGAGTCTGAGCAAGCTCCGGGAGTTGGTGATGGACAGGGAAGCCTGGCGTGCTGCAGTCCACGGGGTCACGAAGACTTGGACACAGCCGAGCAGCTGAACAAAACTTACCTTGCCCCAAGTCCCATCTCTGAGTTCTTCTTTGGGGCTGTCTTCTTGTATCCTGTCCCCTCATGTCCACCCACCAATACAGCGCATGAATCCCTTCCACCCTGCCTCTCCTATTCTGCCATAATGATGTTTCCTTCTGTGAGTTCTCAGCAGCAGCAAAATCCGTTCCCCTCTCTCTCTGAGGGCAGAAATACCCGTGACGTCTCTGCCCAAGAGCTGCGCATTCACGCCGTCCCCATCAGTCACAAGGTCAGCGGATGCAGTCGAGCCTTGCAGCTTCTGTCCTCCTCGGCCTTGGAAACAGAACCCGTCATCTGAGATCCGTGTCTGCCTCTCACGGCTTCCCCTCGTTGGCTGCTGGCTCTGTGACTTTTCATCACACGCCGGTTCTGGGAGGATCATTCCTTCCCCACGTTTGACGGAAGCTCTTCCCTGTATTTCCATTTCTTCCTGACGGCTGAACCCCGCGCTCTGAGCCGGGAACATCTGGAATCCCACGCCCTCTCAAGAGAACCTGTTCCACAGTGACTACGTTCTCAATACAGAAAAGGAAGACCAGGCCACCACACCTCGTTTATTACGCGAGCGGAAAGCTGGAAAGCCACAGGCGTGTAAGCCTGAGCTAACTCACTTCGGTCGTGTCCGACTCATCGCCGTTTACGATCAGAATATTCTTGGCTGGGTTCCCAGAGGCTGGTTTTTTCCCTGGGGAGACAGACACTGGGAGACAGAATGTTTCTTTTCTTTTCTTTTTTGTTGGCCGCTCGGCCCGGCATGTGAGATCTGAGTTCCCTGACCAGGGATTGAACCCGTGTCCCCTGGAGTGGATGTGCAGAGTCTTAACCACTGGCCCACCAGGAAAGCTCCCCCCCCCCCCCGCCCCACACACCAGAGCATTTTTTCAGCTTTCCACTCTACTCTGCGGCAGACTCCAGAAGCGGTTTTTCCCACGGAACAAATGATATGCCCCATCAAAAAAATTGTTTTTTTTTTTTTTATATATCACGAGATATATTTTGATATATTACCAGATATATTTTGATATCTCATAAGAGAGACATTCAAATGCTTTCCAGTGACCGTAAAAGTAAAACTAAAAAATAAACACATTCCGTATTCTTCACGATCTTTAAAGTAAAACCTCTGTTAATTTTGCCAGCGAGGATGCATGGTAAACTTACGTACCCTGAAGTATTGTTTTCATTATACTGGAAAGTGGAAAATTATACTTAGAAAGCTGTGTCCTACCTGAAAAGGATGAGACAGCTGCCCACTTATCAAGAGTCTTCTCCAACACCACAGTTCAAAAGCATCAATTCTTCGGCGCTCAGCTTTCTTTATAGTCCAACTCTCACATCCATACATGACCACTGGTAAAACCATAGTCTTGACCAGACAGACCTTTGTTGGCAAAGTAATTTCTCCGCTTTTTAATATGCTGTCTAGGTTGGTCATAGCTTTTCTTCCAAGGAGTAAGCGTCTTTGAATTTCATGGCTGCAGTCACCATCTGCAGTGATTTTGGAGCCCCCCAAAATAAAGTCTCTCACTGTTTCCCCATCTATTCACCATGATGTGATAGGACAAAATGCTCTTAGTTTTCTGAATGTTGAGTTTTAAGCCAAGGTTTTCACTCTCCTCTTTCACTTTCATCAAGAGGCTCTTTAGTTCTTCCTCACTTTCTGCCATAAGGGTGGTGTCATCTGCATACCTGAGGTTATTGATATTTCTCCCGGCAACCTTGATTCCAGCTTGTGCTTCATCCAGCCCGGCATTTCTCATGATGAACTCTGCTATAAATTGTCACCTTATTTAACTTGTGCAGAGTACCAAACTGTAAGAAGTCCCAATAGATACAACCTTGAGGTTAACTACAATAAGAATATGCCTTTTATATTTCATCAGCAGGAACATATACCAAGGATCCATATATAAATACGGGTTTTAGGAGAATGGATCTTCCTCAGAAAAAAACCTAAAAATAATGTCACTGTATGACCCAGTAATTCCGCTCCTGGGCATGTATCTGCAGAAAGTGAAAACACAAATTCAAAAAGACACATACGTTCCCAAGTTCACAGCAGCACTTTTTACAACAGCCGGGACGTGGAGGCAACGTGTGTCCATCCACAGAGGAATTGAAAGAGAAAATGTGGTACATAGATACCACAGTGGAATATTACTCAGCCATGAAAAAGAATTATGCCATTTGCAGCAACACGGATAGACCCAGAGATGATCACACTCCGTGAAGTCAGACAGACATCCTGTGATATTACTTATATGTGGGGGTCTAAAAAGTAAAACAGATAAATATAGTAAGACAGAAACACACTCACAGATCTAGGGAACAAACTAGGGGTGACCAGTGGGGTGAGGGAATGGGGGAGAGGAGAGACAGGGTCAGGGATTAACAGGTAAATCTACTATGTGTAAGGGGGCTTCCCTGATAGCTCGGTTGGTAAAGAATCCGCCTGCAATGCAGGAGACCCCGGTTCGATTCCTGGGTTGGGAAGATCCCCTGGAGAAGGGTTAGCCTACCCACGCCAGTATTCCTGGGCTTCTCTGGTGGTTCAGCTGGATAAAGAATCCGCCTGCAATGTGGGAGACCTATGTATAAGGGCTTCCCCGGTAAAAGGTCTGACTACCACATCAGGAGATGCAAGAGATGCAGGTTTGACCCCTGGGTTGGGAAGGTCCCCTGGAGAAGGAAATGGCAACCCACTCTAGTATTGTTGCCTGGAGAATCCCAGGGACAGAGGAACCTTGCAGGCCACAGTCCATGGGGTCACAAAGAGTCGGACATGACTAAGCCCACAGCATATACCCCCCCCACACACACACAGTCTACACATAAAATAAATAAGCTACAAGGATAGTTCAACACAGGGAACATGGCCAATATTTTACAGTAACTATAAATGGACTATAATCTATAAAAATTTCAAATCACACACACCAGAAACTAATATAACGTAATCAGTGATACCGCAATAAAATTTTTTTTCTGGTTTTCAGGCGGCAGGAGTTGTATAAGATTGGCGGATGATACCAAAGCTCTCTTTCGGTATTCCTTCTCAAGCCTACCCTTAGAAGTGCCCGGAGCTGCTCACGAGAATAGCATAAGTTCCTTTCTCAGCCCTCGTGGTCCCTCTCCAGGGAAAACAGAAATAAAGTGGACACAGGGAACAAAAATCAATTGGTTGACCCCGGCGTGTGATACAGTGGGGGCCCAAGAATTCTCTCCAGTGAGTGACCAGTGAATGCACAGACCGCGGTCCGTGAAGGAGCGGGTAACACAGGATTAACCAAACTTTGACAGAGACTCAGAGACGTAATTCCCTATTTCTTATGCTCCATCCTCCATTTTTCCTGCTCATTGACAGTACGTTCACACTTTAGACAGACAGAAGACATCACCACTTAGCCTAAAGATTCACTTATCCTAAAGAGGCACAACCTATCCCATCCTCCGACTTAACAAGACAGATAAAGCAGCAATTTTACTGCTTAAAGATTTCCCACGCAAATACACGTGAGTGTTTCGCTTCTGTAACGCTGTCTAGCGGATACACAGAAGTGTTACTTAGTAGGGGAAAAAAATATCAAAGCAGCTGGAAAAAAATCCAGAAACAATGGCTTGTATAAAATCTCACAGAATCTGGCTTTAAACGCTTCCCAGTACCTCATTAATACTGGTAGCAGCCATCCCGAAGCCAGTTCACAAAGAAACCTAAGAAACATGATCTGAACATTGTAAAAACCCTGAAAAGCTTTTTTCCAAAAATGCAATGTGGAACTTAAAATGCTGTCTGTATTTCTAGTAGCAAATTTACTAAGACACCAACCCAAATATTTAGCTTCATATGGTACAGCGTTTGCTATATAAATACCTGTCTGGAGCAGCAAGAGAAAAAAAAAAAAAAGGTTATTTTATGGAGAAATGATAAGTAAAGGAATTCACTGTTTGCTGTTTGCATTTGCCATGTATTCTCATGGACCAAAGAGTCTGCCAGCAAACGCAAAAATAGTATTACTGAAAATGAGATCCAGATCGACTTATCTTGGCGGTCAGAGTAAATGTGGGCTTTTCAAACCATAATTTCAAAATTTTCTGAACCAATCATTCATCTGTACTTTTTTTTACAACGGAAATTATTAAATATGAAATTATTAAATATGAAAAGTGGCAAAGACAAGAAAAAAAAAAGCCCAGCGTTTATCTAAATGGTATAGTCATTCCTTACTTTTCCATAGGTCATATGCTCCTGAAATCATAAATTCACACCCTCGACCAACCTGAGAGATATCTCCAGAATTCAAAGTCAACTAAATTATCAGAGGGACCGAGGAATGTGAACCTAATTTTTTGAATATGGACAGGACATTTTAGTCCCTAAAAGTAGGATCTTTATTATATTTCCAGCACAACACGGGCCCTGATACATAGAAGACATACATGATCTGGGTACTATGCTGACTCCGCACGCCCGTCTAACACAGTATTTAGAACCGCTACGATGTTTTAATAGCAACGAAGAAGAATATGCTCACTATTTGAAAACAGAGCTTGAGGATCGAAACACGGAATTTGGGGAAAGCTTCAAGCCGTGATCCTTTCACCTCCAGGCAAGAGTGCTATGTTATATCTGCACTCCACGCCCAACTCTGGTACGTTGGACAACGTTTACCGATCCTTAAGATTTTTTTTCCCTTTAAAAAAAAACAAAACTCCTTATTGAATGCTGCTTCTGCTTTACGGTTTGGGTTTTTTGGCCCAGAGGCATGTGAGATCTCAGCTCCCCCCAGCCAGAGATGAACCCTGCACCCCACCCCACCCCCACATTGGAAGGGAAAGTCCCAAGCGCTGAATTGCCGGTGGTAACTGATTCTGATTGATGGCATTTGAGGAGAAGACCTGTCTGTTGAAAAACAAAAATCTGCCAACAGGAAAAAAAAAAAAAAAAGCTTAAAAAAATAAAAAGAAGAAGTTTCCTGAGAGCAAAACCGCAGCCACATTCTCTGAAAGCTTTATGTATTTATTTTTCTTTTGCTGCGCTAAGACAGACACTGTTATTTCCATAGTCTTGCCACTTCCCCCCTCTACATCTGCCAAAGTGAAAATGAAGGCAGATGGAGGTTTCTGAGTTTATACTTGACGAGGCATGTTGAGCAAGTCCTAGGCTCCTTGTCTCTTTAAAAAATGTGATTTCCTTACCCTTGTACATCATTAACGGGAGTGTTAAGTTGGTACTGCCACTATGGAGAAGAGAATGGAGGTTCTCTAGAAAACTAAACGTGCATCCGGATGTCCACAGAAGCACTATTTACGACCGCCAAGACGTGGAATTGACCCAAGTGTCCGCTGACAGATGAACGGATAAGGAAGATGTGGTACACACACACAGCGGAAAAGTACTCAGCCATGAAAAAGAACGAAACCACGCCATCTGCAGCGACGTGGATGGGTCCAGAGACCATCATATTACGAGAGGCAAGTTAAAGACAAGGGTCATAAGGTATCACGTACACGCAGAATCTAAAAGGTCATATAAATGAATTTACAAAACAGAAACAGGCTCACACAGATAGAAGACACACGTATGTTTGCCAAAGCGGAAGGGGAGGGAGGGATAAATTTAGAGATTATGATTCGCAGATACACAGTAGCATAGTAAAACAGAAAATAAGGACCCTATATATACTGAACTACATCCAGTATCCTGTAATATTGGAAAGGATATACACACACATATATATGTAATGATGTATAAAGGAAAAGAATCTGAGCAAGTATATATATGTTTGTGTGTATATATATTCAGTTAATATATATTCTTACACATATACTTTACAGATTTTTCCCATTTAAAGTTATTACATATTACATATATAGTATGTGTATATATATACATATATATATATATTCTTATATATCTATTCTTACACATGCACACACACATATATACAGCTACATATATATTCTTATGTACCTATTCTTATACACACACACGTATATATACACACTTTTCCAGATTTTTTTCCATTATAGGTTATTACATATTCCATATATGTGTGTGCATGTATATTTATATATTCAGTTACATATATATTCTTATATATAATGTTACACATATATATACACTTTTCACATTTGCCCAATATAGATTATTACATATTACATATATGTGTATATATATTCAGTTACATATATATTCTTATATATACTGTTATACATATATATACACATTTCACATTTGCCCAATATAGATTATTACATATATGTGTATATATATTCAGTTACATATATATTCTTATATATACTGTTACACATATATATACACTTTTCACATTTGCCCAATATAGATTATTACATATTACATATATGTGTATATATATTCAGTTACATATATATTCTTATATATACTGTTATACATATATATACACATTTCACATTTTCCCAATATAGATTATTACATATATGTGTATATATATTCAGTTACATATATATTCTTATATATACTGTTACACATATATATACACTTTTCACATTTGCCCAATATAGATTATTACATATTACATATATGTGTATATATATTCAGTTACATATATATTCTTATATATACTGTTATACATATATATACACATTTCACATTTGCCCAATATAGATTATTACATATATGTGTATATATATTCAGTTACATATATATTCTTATATATACTGTTACACATATATATACACTTTTCACATTTGCCCAATATAGATTATTACATATTACATATATGTGTATATATATTCAGTTACATATATATTCTTATATATACTGTTATACATATATATACACATTTCACATTTTCCCAATATAGATTATTACATATATGTGTATATATATTCAGTTACATATATACACACATATGCATACTTTTCAGATTCTTTTCCATTATAGATTATTACATATACATATGTGTACACACATATATATTCAGTTACATATATGTTCTTATATATATACTTTTTCAGATTCTTTTCCACTATTGGTTATTACATATTACATATACGTGTCTATATATATATATTCAGTTACATATATTAAGGATATAATTATATATATTTCTTTTACATATATAAGAATATACATATAGTGTATATATGTTATGTACATAACTGAATAGATATACACTTTTCAGTTTCTTTTTCATTATAGGTAATTACAAGATACTGGATACAGTTCAATATCTGTTAGGCCCTTCTTGTTTATTTTATAAACAATAGTAGAGCTGATTTACAATGTTTCAAGTGCAGACCTAAGTGCTTCAGTTACATATATATCCTTTTATATATATATTCAGCTACATAAGTGTTCTTTTACATATATTCAATTACATGATATACTCTTTTACATTCAGCTACATATATTCTTTTATATATATATGTATTCTGCTACACATAAATCCTTATATATACATTCAGTTCAATTCAGTTCAGTCTCTGTCGTGTCTGACTCTCTGTGACCCCATGGACCGCAGCACGCCAGGCCTCCCCGTCCATCACCAACTCCCGGAGCTTACTCAAACTCATGTCCGTCGAGTCGGTGATGCCATCCAACCATCTCATCCTCTGTCGTCCCCTTCTCCTCCCGCCCTCAATCTTTCCCAGCATCAGGGTGTTTTCTAACCAATCAATTCTTCTCATCAGGTGGCCAAAGTATTGGAGTTTCAGCTTCAACGTCAATCCTTCCAATGAATATAAACTGAATATATGTATTCAGTTACATATATATTCTTTGACATATATATATGTAACTTAATCACTTTGCCATACACTGGAAACATTATAAATCAGCTCTACTTCAATAAAAAATAAAAATTAAAGAAAAAACAACCACCAACGTGATCTCTTCCTGTAGAAGGTCGATTAATGTAAACTCTGAGATCCATCCTGGCCACCTCACAAAGAATGCCCCGTTCCAACAGCCCTCCCCTCCATCTAAACTGAAAACATCAAACGGTCTCTTCTGCTCCTGGTCGGGAAAGCATTCTTCAACTGTCCTCCCGTGAAGGATCACCAGAGGAACGCATCTTTTAGTGTTACCCCCCAGAAATAACTTGGCAGCGGAAGACGTGGAAGAGAAAGCTGAATTTGCTGACGATGGCGTGTGGGCTCCAAAGAGCGATGATTTGTCTCTGAGGTCTGGCAGTGCGCTTGAGGAGGTCAACTCTCTTGTTTACATGCTTTAGAGTTTGTGTGATCACACAGTTCATACAACAGCTGCTAGAGGGACACGGGTAGTTCTTTGGGAGCTTTATCATCAGCATGGATGTTGACGTACGAGGCTCCGAGGAAGAGGAAGGGGCTCATTCAGAAAAAGCAACTCCAGCCTTGTTCCACCGACAAAAGCTCTGGACTGTCTGTGACTCACGGGCGCCGCTCATACTTCTTGTGACATCGCTTCTCTTGGGCGGCAGCAAGATGAAGTGTGTCTGAAAGGCTGTGAATTGTCTAAGCTTATGTTGCTACTGCTGTTCCGTCGCCAAGTCGTGTCCGACTCTTTGAGACCCCGTGGGCTGCAGCACACCAGGCTTCCCTGTCCGGCACCAACTCCCGGAGCTTGCTCAAACTCAGGTCCATCGCGCCGGTGATGCCATCCAACCATCCCATCCACTGCCATCCCCTTCTCCTCCTGCCTTCAATCTTTCCCAGCATCAGAGTCTCAGCTTACACTCTCTGCATAACCCAAGTTGTCAGCAACGCCGGGGGTGTTCCTTTCCTGCAGCTGTCGTGAGAAGAGACCATAAGAGGGGTTCGCGAGAGAACAAAAGGTTATTCCCTTGCAGCTCTGGAACGCAGAAGTCCGAGATCAAGGGGTTGGAACGCTTGGTTTCCTCCAGAACTTCTTGGGAAGAATGTGGTCCAGCACCCAGCCACCCTCTCACTTCCCTCCGCATCCCTCTCACCACACGGCATCCATGAGCTGATGGTGGCCGCAGGCAATCTGTGGCATTCCTTGCCTTGTAGACGTCATCACTCCCATCTCTGTTTCCATAGTTACACACCTTTCTAAGCCTTCTCCTCTGTCTTTTTTGTAAAATCCAGAAGTGCACCGTTTTTTGTTGGTGTTGCTAAGTTTTTGTATTGTACTGGGGGCTTCCCTGTTGGCTCAGACAGTAAAGAATCTGCCTGCAATGCAGGAGACCCTGGTTCGATCCCCGGGTGGAGAAGATCCCCTGGAGGAGGGAATGGTAACCAGTATTTCTGCCTGGAGAATCCCATGGACAGAGGAGCCTGGTGGGCTACTGTCCGTGGCATCACAGAGTCAGACACAACTTTACTTTGCCAACAAAGGTCCGTCTAGTCAAAACTGTGGCTTTTCCAGTGATCATGTATGGATGTGAGAGTTGAATCATAAAGAAAGCAGAGCGTGGAAGAATTGTTGCTTTGGAACTGTGGTGTTGGAGAAGACTCTTGAGAGTCCCTTGGACTGCAAGGAGATCCAACCAGTCCATCCTAAAGGAAATCAGTCCTCAATATTCACTGGAAGGATGGATGCTGAAGCGGAAGCTCCATTTCTTTGGCCACGTCATGCGGAGAGCTGACTCATTTGAAAAGACCCTGATGCTGGGAAAGATTGAAGGCGGGAGGAGAAGGGGACGACAGAGGATGAGATGGTTGGATGGCATCACCGACTCGATGGGCATGGGCTTGAGCAAGCTCCGGGAGTTGCTGATGGACAGGGAGGCCTGGCGCGCTGCAGTCCACGGGGTCGCAAAGAGTCGGACACAACTGAGCAACTGAATTGAGTGAAGCAACCAACGCACGTAGCCAATTAACAACGCTATGGTGGTTTCAGATGGACAGCAAAGGGACTCAGTCATATACATGCATCTATTCATTCTCCCCCAAACCCGCGCCCCGCCCCATTCAGGCGCCCACACGACATTGAGCAGAGTTCCCCGCGCTGTGCCATGGTAGGTCCTTGCTGATTATCTATTTTTAAAGAAATTCCTTATATGAGAATCAAAAAAGAAATGGTGCAAATGAGCTTACTCACAAAACAGAAAGAGACTCACTGAACTAGAGGATGAGCTTATGGTTACAAGTGGGGAAGGGTGGGGAGAAGGGCTAGTCAGGGAGTCTGGGATGGACATGGGGATTTACTGCTGGATTTACCACGGAGAACCAGCAAGGACCTGCTGGACAGCACAGGGAACTCTGCTCAATACCCTGTAATAACCTCATGGTCACCAGGGGGAATGATGGGGAACGGGATAGTCAGGGAGTCTGGGATGGACATGGACACACTGCTGGATTTAACATGGAGAACAAGCAAGGACCCGCTGGACAGCACAGGGAACTCTGCTCAATACCCTGTAATAACCTTATGGTCACCAGGGGGAAGGATGGGGGAAGGGATAGTCAGGGAGTCTGGGATGGACATGGACACACGGCTGTGTTTCATATGGAGAACCAGCAAGGACCTGCTGGACAGCACAGGGAAGTCTGCTCAATGTCACGTGGCAGCCTGGATGGGAGGGGAGTCTGGGGGAGCATGGATACGTGTCCACGTATGCCTGAGTCCCTTCGCTGTCCACCGCAAACCATCACTACGTTGTTAATCAGCTATGCTGTTTTCCAGTCGCTCAGTTATCTCCGACTCTCTGCGACCCCGTGGACTGCAGCACACCAGGCCTCCCTGTCCATCACCATCTCCCGGAGCTTGCTCAAGCTCATGTCCATCGAGTCGGTGACGCCACCCAACCATCTCATCCTCTGTCACTCTCTTCTCCTCTCGGCTACACCCCAACACAACATGAGAAGTTTTTTAAAACAGACACAAACAGTTCAATAAGAGGTGATGGACATCCATATGAAAACAACTATGGAGGAAATGAGAACCAGAAAGGTCCCTGGGCTCTCTCCACGTCACTTGGCAATATCTGTCTCCATCTAACACAGACTGCAGGCTTCCCTGCTGGCTTAGAGGGTAAAGCGTCTGCCTGCAATGTGGAAGACCCGGGTTCGACCCCTGGGTCGGGAAGATCCCCTAGAGAAGGAAATGGCAACCCACTCCAGTACTCTTGCCTGGAAAATCCCATGGACGGAGGAGCCTGGTCGGCTACAGTCCAGGGGGGTCACAAAGAGTCGGACACGACTGAGCGGCAACAGACAAGAGAGAACGCAGGATGAAGCAGAAAGCACAGGAATGGCCCAGCAGTCGTTCGGAACGTTATACACAAACGCTTTGTTAAACTGCTCATGACCCCCGTCGACCAGCCCTGCTCTCCACCGTCGGCCGCAACGTACTTTGGCAGCACCAAAATACACTTGAGATTTCTCATGGAAAAAGTGAGTGTAGAAAAGGTACAGCGTCATCCAACTCAAGAAACGGTCTATCTGTTACGAGAGATCTTGCCCATGAAGATAAACACATGAATGCTGGTCAACAGGAATGGGTTCAGCAGTTATTATCTTACGAAACACCGGGGTGCATCCTTATCACTGGTTGTTGTTATAGTTCGGGATCAGTCATGTCCGACTCTTTGTGACCCCATGGACCGCAGCACGCCAGGCCTCCCTGTCCATCACCAACTCCCGGAGTTTAGTCAAACTCTTGTCCATCGAGTCGCTGATGCCATCCAACCATCTCATCCTCTGTCGTCCCCTTCTCCTCCCGCCTTCAATCTTTCCCTGCATCAGGGTCTTTTCCAATGACTCACTTCTTTGCATCAGGTGACCAAAGTATTGGACCTTTAGCATCAGCCCTTCCGATGAATAATCAGGGTTGATTACCTTTAGGAAACCAGAACTAGATTGGTTACCAAGATTTTGTAGGCTGAGCGAATCCACCTCATTATGGTGGAAGCCTCATGTTCAAGAAAAATCGCAAATGGGGTGCATCAAGTTTTGTTTCAGATTTAACTCCAGTCTTGAAACTTGCCTGCCAAGTTTTGAGACCTCTAAATGACACAAAGAGACATAAAATGCTGGTTGCCTAATATCAGAGAAGAGACATCTGTGATGAGTCACGGATTGACCTATCTTGTTATAGGATTCTTACAAGGATAACCGTTCATTAGCTCTAATTAGATGCTTATCAGTGAGACATATGCATCCTCAGAGTGTCCAAACACAGATGGAGTCCCTGCTGCTTGCCATGTGGATTTCTCTCTGATAAGATCCTAGGTGACTCCGCAGGGCATAAAGTCTGCTGTGGTTTGAAATGTAAGTCACATAGACACTGGGGGTGCTAAGGCATACATTAGAAGCTCTTGCAATATTTGTGGGTGCACTCGATCCTAAAAGAAATCAGTCCTGAATATTCATGGGAAGGACTGATGCTGAAGCTGAAGCTCCAGTACTTTGGCCACCTGATGTGAGGAGCTGACTCCTTGGAAAAGCCCCTGATGCAGGGAACGACTGAAGGCAGGAGGAGAAGGGGGCGACAGAGGATGAGATGGTTGGATGGCATCACTGACTCGATGGACATGAGTTTGAACAAACTCTGGGAGATGGTGAGGGACAGGAAGGCCTGGCATGCGGCAGTCCATGCAGAGTTGGACACGACTGAGTGACTGAACTGAACCGGTACAGTGTCTGGGGCCCCAGGTGGCTCTGGGGGGTAAACGCTCCCCCCAACAATGCTAGAGACACAGGCAGATGTGGGTTCGATCCCTGGGTTGGGAAGATCCCCGGAGGAAGGTATGGCAACCCACTCAGTATTCTTGCCTGGAGAATCCCATGGACAGAGGAGCCTGGAGGGCCATACAGTCCACAGGCTCTCGAAGAGTTGGACACGACCCAAGCAACTGAGCACGCTTAAAGATTCATTCATTAGATGCTCACTGATAAGCATCTAATTAGAGCTAATGAACTGTACTGCTTAAAGATTCTAGGTGCTGTGAGTCTCTCAGCTGAATAGACTGCGATGACTATTTCTAGCAGACTCTGCAAAAACGTGTTATCTGGCCTTTTCTATCTGGACTTGACATGCAATTACAAACTGTCCATCTTTCGAAGTTAAAAGAACTCTGGGGTCTAGGGGAGTTAAGTCTGAGATGCATGGGGCGGTTAAAACAGGTGCTTGACAAAACCAAATGAGACCACACCCTTCACACACACACGTGTAGCTCGTGGCACTGGATTGGGAAGCCGGCGGTTTCATTTCTGGAAAAGAAGCGAGGAATCCTCTTTTGCCCGAGGTGGTCACCTGTGTCATTTTAAAATTCGGCCGAGTTTGAATTTTTTTTTTCTTATTTTATTGCTTCATCGAAGGATAGTTGATGTACCACGTTGTATTAGCTTTGGGTGCACAGAAAAGGGATTCGGTTATACATATATATATATATATATATGCATATTTGCTTCCGTATTATTTTCCATCATAGGGGATTACACGGTATTGATTATGGTTCCCCGTGCTATGCAGTAGGTCTGTTTATTTCATTAATATATATATAGTCGTGTGTCTCTGCTAATTCAAAACTCCTAATTCTCCCCCTCCTTTTGTCATCTGGTAACCATACGCTTGTTTTCTATGTGTCTGCTTCTGTTTTATAAGTTCTTTTATATTATTTTTTAAAAATTCCACATATGGGAGAAGGAAATGGCAACCCACTCCAGTATTCTTGCCTGGAAAATCCCATGGACGGAGGAGCCTGGTGGTCTGCAGTCCATGGGGTCGCAAGAGTCGGACACAGAGGCTAAACCAGCACCACCGATTTGTTTTTTGGAACTAAAAGTGTCCATCAAAGTGACAGCACTTCAAAGATTTAATTGGAAAGTGTTTTAAATTGGCTTTTTTAAACGATGGAGAGAGAGAGACAGAGAGACAGAGGTCTCCATCAGTAAGTCTCACCTAATGGGCAATGGAGGTTTTCTGGGCAAAGTCTCTGTAAATAGTAGCTTCATTTGCTACCTAAAATACCGTTGCGTTTGGTGGTATAAAGATTGTATTTTATTTTCAACCAAATTTAATATAGTTAGTGACTAGAACTAATATTAACAATTGACACTAAATATTTTTCTGGAATTTAAAAAAAAAAGAAAAAAATTCCACATATAAGTGATATCACATGCTATTTGTCTTTCTGAGTCTGACCCACTTCACTTAGCAACGATCATCTCTAGGTCCAGCCAGATTGCTGCAAATGACATTGTTTCACTGTCTTTGACGGCTGAGAAGCAACCTGTGTCCATCGATATATGAATGGATTAAAAAAAAAAAAGGTGCAGTATGTTTATATGGTTAATTATTAATATTAGTTAATATTAATTAATTAACTTAAATATAAGTTAATTTATATAAATATAAATAATTTATATAATTTATAATATACATTATATTTATATATTATATATAAAGTTTATAATAAATATAAACTTAAATATTAACTTAATATAAATTAATTAACTTAAATATAAGTTAATATTACTCAGCCGTAACAAAGGAATGAAATAAGCCTCCACATTCTTTACCTGAACATTTATACGGTGGAATATTATTCAGCCGTAACAAAGGAATGAAATAAGGCCCTGCGTTCTTTGCCTGGCCATCTATGCCTTGGAATATGACTCAGC
This sequence comes from Cervus canadensis, assembly GCF_019320065.1. Taxonomy (NCBI): domain Eukaryota; kingdom Metazoa; phylum Chordata; class Mammalia; order Artiodactyla; family Cervidae; genus Cervus; species Cervus canadensis. The sequence continues at coordinate 6,592,571 of NC_057419.1, forward strand.
CGTAACAAAGGAATGAAATAAGACTGCGTTCTTTACCTGAGCATTTATACCTTGGAATATGACTCAGCCATAACAAAGGAATGAAATAAGGCCCTGCATTCTTTTCGTGAACTGGGCATGTCACAGGAGTGGGGGGACCCCCTTCCCAAGTCCGAGAGTGGGATCTCGCCTGACGCTCAGAAAAGAATTGTCCGAGAAGACACAGCAGCTGCCCAAGCAGAGACGTGATTGGGAAGGGGCGCCCGGATGGAGACCCGCGAGCGTCAGAAGCCCCGGAGAAACGTCTCTGCCTCCTGGCTCACAGCCCCAGGTTTTACGGAGATGAGATTACTTTCTGGGTTTTCTCCGCCCCGTCATTCTGACCCGGGGTACATGCATCGCTCGGCCAAGAAGGATGCCCGAGAGAAGGATTCTGGGAAATGCTGAGACATGTGGCGTCTCCTTCTGACCTTTCCCGAACTCTCCCGGTAGGGGGATGGCTTGTCGGGTCCGAGCTCCTTCCCAGGAAGACCTCCCGTCGTAAAATTAACGCACACACACGATTACCACGGTGCCCGGCCAGCGGATTCGGCCAGCGTGCATCCCTGAGACAGGAACACAGATTTTTATGAACCTCGCAGCCCCGAGGGGGCGACCAGTTCCTCCAAACTATGTGACCGTAACGGGGAGATGGAAAAGGTGTTGCTTCCTCAGCCGTGAAGGCAGAAGAACACAGGGAAACCTCCTGGGGCCCTTTAGGAATTTTGGTGTGGCATCAAGGCTGTCTGCATTCTGCATTGTCTGGCCAACTTGGCTGCATCCTTTCACTTTTTTTTTCAGATCCTTCACTTAATCCATATTTGGATGTTGCCAGTGATGTTTCAGGAAGACTGTAGAATATTATTAGAACGCACATATTTCGCAGCGAAAATCATACCTTTTGTTTGTTAACACATTGTAAGATGCATGCACACACTCACACACACACACATTATGAAGGTTAATTTTCTGTGTCTTGACTGGCCCACAAAGTGCCCAGATATTTGGTAAAACATGATTCTGCCTGTGTCTGGTAGAGAGTGTTTCTGAATGAGATTCACATTTTTAAAATTTTTCACACTGAAGTGCAGTTTATTTATAATGTTGCCATCCCCCGTGGCTCAGACGGTACAGAATCTGCCTGCAATGCAGGACGGCTGGGTTCTATCCCTGGATCAGGAAGACGGATCCCTGGAGGAGGGCATGGCAACCCACTCCAGTGTTCTTGCCTGGAGGATCCCATGGGCAGAGGAGCCTGGCGGGGCCATAAAGAGTCAGACACGACTGAGTGATGAACATTTTCATTTTCACTGGAGTTTCATAGTTGATTTACAATGTTGTGTTAGCTTCCAGCGTACAGCAAAGTGGTTCAGTTACACATCTATGCTCTTTCAGATTCTTTCCCACTAACGGGTTATTACAGGATATCGAACGTAGCTCCCCGTGGCCTACAGTAGGGCCTGTGGGATGAGATTAACACTGGAGCCGGGAGACAGAGTCAAGCAGACTGCCCTCCCCAGGGCGGGTGGGCCTGGTCCGACCAGTTGACGGCCTGCTCCAACAGGGCAGGGACACACGCCTATGGATCTGGGCACTGGGGCAGAGGAGGATGTGATCCAAGACTCCATGGAGGAACCTCTTGTGCTCCTACCGCAGGGGATGTGGGTTGGATCCCTGGTTGGGGAAAACGTCACATGCCACGCCGCGACCTAGCCTGTGCGTCCAGCTGTCAGCCCAGGCACCCAGAGCTGCTACACAACCAGAGAAGACACCGGAATAAGAAACACACGCACCACAGTGAGAAACCCGTGCACCCACTCACCACAACCAAGAGTTGCTCCCGCTCGCCACGACCGCAGAGAGCCCCCAAACGGCAGCAAAGAGCCAGCGCAACCAAAAACAAATAAAAATTATAAAAGAAACATAAAATAGAATCCACGAGGGCGTGGCTTGTATCTTGAGCCAACTCGCTTCACGTCTGTACCACATGCCATTCTGCAATCATTTCACACTCGGCATATCCCACCCTGCCGCCCACAAACACACGGGTGGATTGCAGGTTTCAATATCAGAGACGTGACTCCGAGAACAGGCTAACACGTGGACAGACAGGCAAGGGATTCTCCAGAGTTGCTACCCATGAGGGCAACTTCTGGGTCACCTTCAGCTTTGCAAGATGTCGCCCAGCGGACTTCCAAAGCGATTGTACCAACGCACAGTCCTGGCGGCAAGGGACGAGAGCTATCACCGTTTGCACAAGCACCAGCAGAGGGTTTGGACCCAAGGGCAGAGGGCTTGCCTGCTGACTCAGAGGGTAAAGAATGAGTCTGCAACACAGATGACCTGGGTTCGATCCCTGGGCCGGGAAGACCCCCTGGAGAAGGGAACAGCTACGAACTCCAGCCTTCTTGCCTGGAGAATCCCCCTTGGACAGAGGAGCCTGAAGGGCTTACAGTCCACGGGGTCGCAAAGAGTCGGACACGAACGACCAGCTAACACGTTCATTTTCACAGTCGCTGCTCACTGATAGCATGCTCAGTGATACCACACCGAGATGAGCATCTCAGCTTGAGGACACATCCCACCTGCTCTTAAGGGTTCGACGTGTCTTGTGTGGTGACGTTCCGGCCAGGGGAAGGATGCACTCCGTGGAAACCTCCCGTGGGTGGTAAGCGTGCATGTGTTTCAGCTGTTTCAGCTGGATGGCGTTCAAGCAACAGACACACAAACACCAACAGCAAGGAAGCAACAAATGAAAACAGGGGGGACCTTGGGAGGCAGGTGTTGAAGATGGCACAGGACCAGTTTGGCAAGGATGCTGGGCCTGTCACTCACCACTTGGAAGCAGTCGACCCAAGCAGGAACACCTGGAGCGGATGAGTCATTGAAACGAGAAGTCGGCTGCGACTTACTGCGGTAAGTTGACAAAATTCTGGGGCGTCTTTGTCAAAGCAGTTGGCATCACTCTCACCAAGAAAGCCCCTGACGTCTTAAGTGGTTCCATCTCTTGGGCTTTGCTGGTGGTTCAGCGGGTAAAGAATCTGCCTGCAAGGCAGGAGACCCGGGTTCAGTCTCTGGGTTGGCAAGATTCCCTGGAGGACGAAATGACAACCCACTCCAGTATTCTGCCCTGGAGAATCCCATGGATTGAGGAGCCTGGTGGGCTAGAGTCCATGGGGTCGCAGAGAGTCAAACATGACTGAGCGACTCACGCCTTCTTTTCCTGCACCTCCAAAGATAGCAAGCTGCATCCCAAAGAAAGTGTCTCATTTTCAAACATGACTGGTTCACTTTTCCATGGGTTACTCACCTACCTGAGTCCTCTTTTGGGAAGCCTGATTCTGCTTCTCCTTTGCTCACCTAGAAAATGTAAAATAAATGTAAGGAAACATGAGAATATGCACATTGTTGGTGTTGTTTAGTCTCTAAGTCCTGTCCGACTCTTTGCAACCCTGTGGACTGTAGCCCACCAGGCTCCTCTGTCCATGGGATTCTCCAGGCAAGAATACTGGAGTGTGTTGCCATGCCCTCCTCCAGGGGATCTTCCCAACCCAGGGATCACACCTGGGTCTCCTGTATTGCAGGTGGATTCTTTCCTATCTGAGTCACTAGGGTCTGTGTGCATATAAATATATCGTAGACTTCTAAAGCTATCCTATGCAGCTGGTGTAGGAGCAGGCGTACATAAACATATATACCAATTTGGGGCAATTTTACAGCATTTAGCTCTTTCATATCTGGGGTTTTTAGAACTTCTAGGGAGCACCATGTCCAGGATAAATGGATTTGTACCCTGACTCTGAAGGACACTCGACTGGTGTACAGAATTTTCTGTGGGTATCCATGTACCTTTGTTGCTGAGGATGTTTTTGTTCACTCGCTCAGCCATGCCCACCTCTTTGCGACCCCACAGACTGCAGTACGCCAGGCCTCCCTGTCCATCACCATCTCCCAGAGCTTGCTCAAACTCACGTCCATCCAGTTGGTGATACCATCCAACCATCTCATCTTCTGTTGTCCCCTTCTCCTCCCGCCCTCAATGTTTCCCAGCATCAGGGACTTTTCCAATGAGTCAGTTCTTCGCATCAGGTGGCCAAAGAATCAGAGCGTCAGCATCAGTTCTTACAGTGAATATTCAGGGCTGATCTCCTTTAGGATGGACTGGTTGGATCTCCTTGCAGTCCAAGGGACTCTCAAGAGTCTTCTCCAACGCCCCTGGGGGCTTCGATTATCCTCGGAGACCCCTGGCTGGTGAGAAGAGGCAGCTTCCTTTCTCTGTCCAACGGGCATCTGTGAAACAGCTTGACTTGTAATGAATGCAAAACCATCTCAGCGAGAGGAAAAAAATAGAACCTTAAAAAAAAAAAAAAAAAAAAGGGATTTCAGTTCCGGATGCTCTGATCTCCTGACAATCTGAGACCTGAAGTCATAGACTGATCATCCCACTCGGCGTCTGAGGTTTCGACGTCTCCATAAAAAGTCACTGATCCTGACCTCCCAGTTCACAGACCACAGGTATTAAGGATGTTTGCACAAGACGAGGCTGCCAGAAAACTCACACACGTGTGCAGCGGACTTGGCTCGGATGCGGGAAAAAGAGGCTGTCTAAACACGGCCCCCTCACATGCTGCAGAGGGCCAACCGTTGCTGAAACAGTTGGAGTCCCTTCGTGGAGCTCACAGGAGGTACGCCTGCCGCAGAACCACATGGGTTCTGGGTGCTGTGCAGTGCTGGGCTTTGTCCAAGCAGCCTGGGACACGGAGCCAGTAACTTTCAGTCCTCTCTTGTCCAGGCAGGCAAGTGGGAAGGGGTCACCTGCCTGCAAGTGGCAGACGGTGGGAGGTCTGGGCCTCCGAAATCATGGGAGCCAACTACTCAGAAGAGATTCCATCTCTCTCTGTAGACGGATGGATGGATATGACGGATGGATGGATAGATATGATGGATGGATGGATGGATGGATAGATAGAGATGATGGATAGACAAGATATGATGGATAGATGTATAGGTAGATATGATGGATGGATGGATGGATAAATATGATGGATGGATGGATAGATACATAAAAAGACAGCTAGATAGATGATAGGTTGGTGTTGCAAGTTGTGTCTGACTCTTTGCAACCCCATGGACTGCAGCACGCCAGGCCTCCCTGTCCATCACAGTCTCCCGGAGCTTGCTCAAACTCAGGTCCATCGAGTCAGTGATGCCATCCAACCATCTCATCCTCTGTCGTCCCCTTCTCCTCCGGCCCTCAATCTTTCCCAAGCATCAGGGTCTTTTCTAATCACTCGGGTCTTTCCATCAGGTGGCCAAAGAATCGGAGTTTCAGATGAGTCCTTCCAATGGATATTCAGGACTGATTTCCTTTAGGATGGACTGGTTGGATCTCCTTGCAGTCCAAGGGACTCTCAAGGGTCTTCTCCAACACCACAGACGGCGGACTGATGTCAATGTCTGGCAAAACCACTACAATATTGTAAAGTAAGTAGCCTCCAATTAAAATTAATTAATTACTTAACATTGTAAAAAATTAATTAATTAAAAAAAAGCATCTATTCTTCAGTGCTCAGCTTTCTTCATGGTCCAACTCTCACATTTGTACATGACTACTAGAAAAACTCTAGCTTGACTATACAGACCTTTGTCTGCAAAGTGACGTCCTAGCATTTGAATACGCTGTCTGGGTTTGTTGTAGTTTTCCTTCCTGGGAATTTCAGCAGAAACCTTAAGAAACAAGTAGTTGCTCCTTGTTTGTGGCACTGGGATGACACCTTTTCCTGCGGAAGTCTCGTATGGAGGACTCCACAGACGTCATCCCCTGATGCTTTTCCACCTTTGGGGACACCTCGTCTGCAACGCTTACGCCACCCCTGACAGACCCCACCTGTTGCCATCAACAGGCATGTCCCTAAAGAAATCCCCTTTTCCCTGTATTAGTCATGTTAGTCGCTCAGTTGTGTCCGACTCTTTGCGACCCCATGAAATTAAAAGACGCTTGCTCCCTGGAAGGAAAGTTATGACCCACCTAGACAGCATATTAAAAAGCAGAGACATCACTTTGTCGACAAAGGTCCGTCTAGTCAAGGCTATGGTTTTTCCAGTGGTCATGTATGGATGTGAGATTTGGACCATAACGAAAGCTGAGCGCTGAAAAACTGATGCTTTTGAACTGTGGTGTTCATTGGAGGGATTGATGTTGAAGCTGAAACTCCAATACTTCAGCCAACTGATGCAAAGAGCTGACTCACTGGAAAAGACCCTGATGCTGGGAGAGATTGAGGGTGGGAGGAGAAGGGGACGACAGAGGATGAGATGGTTGGATGGCATCACCGACTCGATGGACATGAGTTTGGGTAGACTCTGGGAGTTGGTGAAGGACAGGGAAGCCTGGTGTGCTGAGGTTCATGGGGTCTCAAATAGTCAGACACGAATGAGTGACTGAACTGGACTAGACTGTAGCTTGCCTGGTTCCTCTGTCCGTGGGATTCTCCAGGCAGGAATCCTGGAGTGGGTTGTCATGCCCTCCTCCAGGGGATCTTCCCGACCCAGGGACTTTTCCCCTGTCAGTAGCATCACACAGCCATACTCTGCACAGCTTTCACGGGTGTGAGTCATCTCCTTTTGGAAGCCTCGGTCCATCCCTCTTCCTCCCTCAGAGCATCCAGGCCACCGTGCCCGCTCCCTGCCAAACTCCCACAAATGGAGATAATCCTAATTGCTACATGGATTACCGTAAATTCCCATTTCGCAAGAACTTAAACCCGGAGGGCAGCCCTGGAGCCCAGAGGGACAGCATCGTGGGTGATTTAGGAGCAGCATTAAGGAGGTGATTGATGGGGAAACATCTCCAAGCAGGGAGCTGAGAGGATGCAGGCGGGATTGTGGAAGCGGCTGTGGCGTCAGGAAGGAGACAAAACATGAAGCGCAAGCATCGTCTCTAGGGTTCGTGGGCGTCTCGGGTCCCAGAGACGAGATATGTAGGTATTAGATGATAGGTAGGTAGGCAGATAGGTAGATAGCAGATAGATCCATATGAGAGGTAGACAGACAGACAGACAGGTAATAAGACAGATGATAGGTAGATATGATAGGTAGGTAGATGGGCTTCCCTGGAAGCTCAGTTGGTAAAGAATCAGCCTGCAATGCAGGAGACCCCAGTTCAATGCCTGGCTCGGGACGATCCCCTGGAGAAGGGAGAGGCTACCCACTCCAGTATTCTTGGGCTTCCCTTGTGGCTTAGACGGTAAAGAATCTGCCTGCAATGTGGGAGACCTGGGTTCGATCCCTGAGTTTCGAAGATCCCCGGGAGGAGGAAATGGCAACCCACTCCAGTATTCTGGCCTGGAGAATCCCATGGACAGAGGAGCCTGGCGGGCCACAGTCCATGGGGTCACAAAGAGTTGGACGCAGCTAAGCATACCCAGGCACAAAGGTAGACAGACACACAGATTAGATTAGATAGACAGACAGATAGATAGATAAGACATATGGTAGCTAAGATGATAGATATGATAGGTAGGTAGACAGACAAACAGACCCACAGACAGATAGATAAGATAAATGACAATTAAGGTGAATAACAGGTATGATACACAGGTGAAGTGAAATGAAAGTCGCTCAGTCGTGTCTGACTCTTTGCGACCCCGGTGGACTATACCGTCCATGGAGTTCTCCAGGCCAGAATACTGGAGTGGGTAGCCTTTCCCTTCTCCAGGAGATCTTCCCAACCTAGAGACTGAACCCAGGCCTCCCCCATCAGTAAAGAAATCCAGGGAGATTCTTTACTAGCTGAGCCACACGGGAAGCCCGATACACAGGTAGGTAGGTATTCATAGATAGGTAGACAGACAAATAGAGAGATAGATGGATAGATAGATAGATGCTAGGCAAGATGACAGATAGATGTGGTAGGTGGGTAGTTCGGTAGATAAGATAGATGATAGATAAGACAGATGATAGACAGATAGATACAATAGGTAGGGAGGTAGAGAGACATACAGACAGACAGAGAAGAGAGACCGATAAGATAGATGATAGAAAAAAAAAAGATAGATGATAGATAAGACAGATGATAGACAGATAGATACACTAGGTAGGGAGGTAGATAGACATACAGACAGACAGAGAAGAGAGGCCGACAGATAGAGACAAAGGGAGAATCATCAACACACACCAGAGGTCACACCCCCTCTTGGTCTAAGCAGGTGTCATCTCCTGCTAATAAGGCAAGATGGGCTCTCCTCCCAGAGTCTCAACGACGAGAACATCACCTCCTAGGTGCAGGCAGCCGTTGGTAGTCATTCCAGATACAAGAGGGAGGGGCTGGGGGAAAAGAACCATCGGTTTCCTACAACTCCTATGAGTAAGTGAAAGCCGCTCAGTCATGTCCAACCATCTGCGACCCCAGGGACTGCAGCCCCGCCAGGCTCCTCTGTCCAGGGGATTCTCCAGGCACGGATACTGGAGTGGGTTGCCATGCCCTCCTCCAGGGGAATCTTCCCGACCCAGGGGGAGGGAACCCACGTCTCCTGCATGGACAGGTGGATGCTTTACCCCCGAGCCACCTGGGACGTCTTGTAGATCAAACTTAGAAACCTGATGCGTTAAAAATTCTCAGTTTGCTGGCACACCCACTTCAGCAGAACTGATGACACCCCCTTGCCCCCACCACCACCATAAATAGTAATGACGCCTCTGAAAGCAACCCCTAGTCCCCGTGAGCGAGGGGGCTTCACACCACCTCCTACTGCGTCTCGCCTGCCCGCAGGAGACGACCACGTGCTTCTCGTTTGCTCCTGGAAGAAAAACGTCTCCAGGCTGTTAGTAACGGAGCTCCAGGCTTTCCACACGGAAAGGATGATCTGGAGCTCCAACGCGTTTGGAAAATCACTCTCAAGGCTGACCTCGCCCGTCGTCGACGTCTTCTGGCAGAGGGTGTTCCAGTTCCGCTCGGCAGACACACCAGACCGACGTGGAAGGCTGTGTGCTCTCCGCCGACGCGGAGGAGCGCCGACCTGGATCTGAAGGTTGAGTGTCTGTTTCCAGTTCTCTGCCGGTGACCTGCCTCGATCCCTCGGCATTTCCAGAGCCTCCCGGTTCCCAGGCAACAGCCCGGGCAGGGCGGGTGTCTGGATGGACAAGGACTTCCCGGAGGGTCAGAGTTCAGCAATCAAGGACCAGAAGGGTTCAGGAGACATCATGGTTCCATTCTGAGAGCACGTTTGCAAAGGCTGTCCCTCCTCATGGTCACCTTCACGCTCGCTTTTCAAACCTGGTGTGCATCCGGAAAAAAAGGGCACGCTGATTCGAAAAGATAACACGCGCCTCGATGTTCACGGCAGCACGGTGTACAACAGTGAAAACACGGAAGTTAGCACCTGAGTGTCCATCAGCAGATGAAGGGATTAGGAAGATGTGGTGCATATGTGCGGTGGAATATTACGCAGCCATGAAAAAGAACAGAGTCACGCCATCCGCGGCAACGTGGGTCAACCTAGGGAATATCACACTACGTGAAGGCAGACAGAGAACGACAAATACTCTACGTTGTCACTTAAATGCGGAATCTAAGAAGGAAATAAAACAAATGAACAAATATGCCAACACAGAAAGAGACCCACAGATATTGCCAGTGGGGAGAGGGAAGGGGTAAAGGCAAGATAGCTGATGGGGAATACAAGGGACAAGCTACTATGTACAAAATAGATAAGTTAGAAGGATACATTGTACTTGCAATAATACGCTAAAGGATGCGCTAAAGGGGAATAGAGGCAATATTTTATAATAACCTTAAATGGAGTGTGAAAGTGAAAGTGAAGTTGCTCAGTCATGTCTGACTCTTTGCAAACCTGTGGACTGTAGCCCACCAGGCTCCTCCGTCTATGGGATTCTCCAGGCCAGGAGTGGGTTGATATTTCCTTCTCCAGGGGATCTTTCCAACCCAGGGGTCGAACCCAGGTCTCCCGCATTGCAGGCAGACGCTTCAACCTCTGAGCCATCTGTAACAATTACGAATCACTATGTCGTGCGCCTTAAAGTAATATAAGATTGCAAACCAACTATGCCTCCATAAAAAACTAAATCGTAAATACATAAAAGCCAAAATAACAAAATAAAATTCTAACCTTGAATAGCTGGGATTTTCAGGCAGGGCTGAGCTCTGCAAAGACTTCTCCCAAAAAACATCACGTTCCCAGATTCTAGAGACTGGGACCTGATGTGTTTTCGGACACGGACTCAGGCCATGAGAGAAACAAGCTGTCACAATTTTGAAGGGTTACGCTTTTTTAATGAGTACCAGTCCCATCACTGTTTAGCGAAGACGGGCGCGTGGCTGGGTCGTGACCGTCTGTTTCTCTGCTGGAACGCAAACAAAACAGGGTCAGAATGAAAACGACCTTCGGGAGTTTGCCCTTCAGCATCTACAGACGTGTCTGAGAGGCCCCGGGGGGACAAGGCAGGATCCGTTGTGGCTGTTTAGTCACTCAGTCGTGCCCGACTCTTTGCGACCCCGGGGACTGTAGCCCCGCCAGGCTCCTCTGTCCATGGGGATTCCCCGGGCAAGGATACTGGAGCGCGTTGCCATGTCCTCCTCCAGGGCATCTTCCTGATCCACGGCTCGAACCCACCTCTCTTGCGCCTCCTGCATTGGCAGGCAGGTTCTTTACCAACTGTAAGTAAGCATGCGTGCCACAACTACTGAAGCCCACACACCCCAGAGCTCTCGTTCCACACGACGAGAAACCCCCTCGACGAGAAACCCATGCACCCCAACTAGAGAGTCGGTCGTCCCCAGTCACCGCAACTAGAGGAAGGCCCACGGACAGCAAATGAACAGCACAGCCAACAATAACCAGATATAAAAGGCAAAGGACTGTGAACTCTCCAAGCAAAAAAAGAAAATCTTTAACAGCCTCTGAAAGACAGCAACACCTTCAAGATAACCAGCTTCTCTCAAAGTAGCAAATAAAACACTGCTACGGAAGAAGCTGGAGGAGGAAATGGCCACCCACTCCAGTATTTCTGCCTGGAAGAGTCCCCCGGACCGGGGAGCCTGGCGGGCTACAGTCCACGGGGGTTGCAGAGAGTTGGACACAACACACACGCAAACCAAAGTGAGAAAGATGAACAAATCCTAAAAGATTCTGACAGGATTCCAAGGGAAACACTCTCTTTCTTTTTAAACTTCTCACATCTGGAGCTTCCAGAATCTGTCCATTGAGCATATTTCAAAAATAATGGACGCATCCGCAGCCTCTCCATATGAATTCAAGATGCCCTGATGAGGTGCTGTAGGCTTGGCTCTCGTTCCTTGAGAGAGGACGGTTTATTGAAGAGGAGGGAACGTCTTATACAAAGAGTGTAAGAGCTCATCTTATGAATTTTCCCTCTATCTTTTCATATCTCCAGATAATTCAAAGAGACGGGTCAATATTACTATTATTTTTTTAATAACAGTTTCACCGACAGCCTTAGGTCTCTCATAAAAACTCCTTTGGTGCGGGGAAGGAAAATTTCCATCATTAATAAAAAGCATATGGGTGGGATGACATCAATCTGACTCCTGCAGGGCAATAAGGACTTTGGGAATTCTGTGCAGTTAAAAAAAAAAAAAGAAGAAGAAGGAAGCAAAGAGAAAGAGGAGAAGCCACAGCTTCTAACTTAAGACGCTTAGTTAGCACAGAGGAGGATAAAAGCCAGCAAGGAGGACCTCTTGCGATCGTTATCAAGGCCGATGAGAATGGGGACCACTGTCGGCCACGCTGTCGTCTTCAGGACCTCAGCATCACTCAGGGTGCACCACGCCCGTCTTAGACTGCGAGCTGCCGGCAGGGTCTTCCTAAGTCATACGTCCAGCGTTGAGCGCCCGGCCGCCCCTCCCAGACCCCAGAGTCCTCCTTTCCTTCCAGGCTCCCCATCCGCCCACGTCATGACTCACGTCTTGACCACAGACGTCTCCTGCCTTGCCCTCCACCGCTTGCCACCCACTCCTTGCCGGGTGGGGCGTCTCCCCGACACCCTGCTCTGCCCTTTTCTCCTCCGGCGCTCCCATCAACAACGCTACAATAAATACCAGATGTCGGATGGGGCTGGACTTTAAAAAAAAAAAAAGAAAGAAAGAAAATTTAAAAGAACATTGTCACAAACAGGTCTGCTGGCAAAAGCCACCTCATGGACGGTGGTTGGTTCCGTTTGTCCCAGACTGACCCTTCTGTTGAAGATGGTCTCACAGCATAAGAAGCTACGGAGAGAGTTCTCTTCATCTTTTGCTTATTCTTTTCTTTCTTTTTCTTTTTTTTTTAATTGCAAAGTGAGAGTGAACGTCGCTCAGGGGTGTCTGACTCTTTGCCACCCCATAGACTATACAGCCCATGGAATTCTCCAGGCCAGAATACTGCAGTGGGTAGCCTTTCCCTTCTCCAGGCGATCTTCCCCACCCAGGGATCGAACCCAAGTCTCCCACATTGCAGGTGGATTCTTTACCGGCTGAGCCACAAGAGAAGCCCAAGAATACTGGAGTGGGGAGCCTATCCCTTCTCCAGGGGATCTTCCCAACCCAGGAATCAAACCAGGGGTCTCCTGCATTGCAGCCGCATTCTTTACCAACTAAGCCACCAGGGAAGCCCTTAATGGGAGGAGATCTACCATATGAGCCAGCCATCCCACTCCTGCGCATATAACCCTGAGAAAACCACACCTCACCAAGACACATTTACCCCAAGGTTCACAATTTATGACAGTCAAGACATGGACGCAACCCAAGCGTCCATCGACAGAGGAAGAGGTGAAAAAGATGTGGTGGGTTTATACGATGGAATATTACTCGGCCCTGAAAAGGGATGCAACTGAGTAATGTGTAGCGATGTGGACGGACCTAAAGTCTGTCATACAGAGTGAAGTAAGTCACAAACGGAAAGACAGTCATGGATCAACATGCATTTGTGGAATCCAGAAAAACAGGACAGGTGAGCCTTCTTCTCTACTTCTCATTCTTTTTAAAAGCACTTGTTAGGGGAGTTCTGTGGCAACCCAGTGGTTAGGACTCTGACCCTTCACTGTTATGGCCTGGGTTCAATACCTGGTTGGGGAACTAAGATTCTGCAAGCCTTGGGGTAGGCAAAAAAAAATTTTTTTAATAAAAATTGTGATAAATAATTCAACATGTGAGATTAATTATAGAGTGCTCATTACTTAGAGAACTGGCGAACCAGAAATACAATGGAAAAAGGTGTTCCTCCAAAGAGCCTTTTGAAAGATACCCAGAAGGTTATGTTGTAAAACTGTAGCAAGAATCCAACGAACGCCCCAGACAGAAGAAATAGAATGGAAGAGGAGGAAAGAGAGACTATGTGCGCCCGTTAACAGCTGAAAATTCCCCCCAAATTGAAGAATCATATTAAAGGCTAAATCAGACCAACCCAAGCAGGTCTAACCATCCTTAAATCTGATCTGTTGCTCAGTCGTGTCCGTCTCTTTGTGACCCCGTGGCCTGCAGCACACGAGGCTTCCTCCCCTGTCCTTCACTACCTCCCAGAGTTTGCTCAAACTCACGTCCAACAGACTCAGTGGTGCATCTAATCAAAGCCTAGCTGGAGGTTATCGAGCGAATATAATGCTGGTAGAAAGACAGCGTCACGAAAGGAAGGCATCTTTCTCACATTACGGTCTCGAGATGCTCAGAACCCAGGGGAGTACTCTGTTCCGAGGTACGGAGCAGACATGGGGTGTTTGGAGCCCGGAGCACCTCGTGTGAAGAGTGGCCGTCACAGTCAAGAATTCCAAGTCGGGTCCTGAAGAGTGTGCTCGTGGGCCGGCCCCCGGTGGGGGCCCAGTGGTGAAGAATCCGCCTGCCAGCGCAATGGACGCAGGTCCGATTCCTGGTCCGGGAAGACCCCACATGCTGTGGAGCAACAGAGCCTGGGTGCTCTGTAACAGAAGATGCCACCGCAGTGAGAACCCTGCATACCACAAGTGGAGAAGAATCCCTGCACGCTGCAACTAGAGAAAGCCCTTGAGCAGCAACGAACACCCAGCACAACCAAAAATAAAGGGTAAAACCTTAAGGAAAGGGAGTGTGTTTTTAACAACCCCCCCCCCCAAAAAAAACCCAGTGGGTCCAGAAAGATAAAGGAAGGACATTCTAGTGATCTAGATGTTCTAGTGCCTCTTGATCTGGCCCGATCCTTGGGACAGACTTGAATTTACAACAGACTCTACAGAAGGTGACGGAGTTTGCAACGAGCCCAACCATCGTCCAACCCAAGAGCAGAATGTCTGGCCATCCAGATCATCACAACATCTGACGGGCTGCCCTGGAGACAAGTGATTCTGGAAATTTTTTACACACAGCTGGTCAATCCCTGCTCTGACCTTTGGAAACTGACCACAGGAGGCTTGGACCAGGAGCTGGTATCCGTACGGGGGAAAAGTCTCAGTGACGGGGTAAGGGGAGCCAGACTTGTCTGCTAAGTCATTCAGAACCTTGGATCAGTCCAAGGCCTGTCTGATGTGCAACGTCTTTTCAAGTATTTCCTTTGCATCAATGATAGACTCTGCACTATTTCATTGCTTGAAGGGAACAAGAAAATGCAAACACATTTAGGTAGGCAAGAAAAATTAAAAAAAAAAAACAAAAACCACATTTTGGAAAGATAAATCCCAAATCCAGCATTCTATGAGTAATTCACTTGAAAAGGGGCCAGTCAAATGGGGAATTAGGGATATTCTGAGATCATCTGAGGATAAAGCATGCTTGGCTTTTAAGATGTTCGGTTTGTTTTGAAAGAAGAGGGTTTTGTTGAAAGCATCCAGATAATTGCACTTGATCTGAAATTCCCATGTGCGATCCTGTTTATAGATGATAAAAGCATTCACTATCTCCATGTGCGTTGTCAGGCAGACTCTAGTTTCTAGAAACCTCAGATCTGTAAAGGAAGATAACCTCATGTGTCGGAAGAGCTATAAACAGGTGGGCTCTGTTCACCTCTAAAGGAAAAGAAAAAGTTTCCTTAGCAACTCGAACCCCAGAAGCTCAACTTGGACCAATCGTGGCCGACGTGTTCTGCTCCTTAAATGACAGTTCGTGTGGCTAAATACTGCTGCCAACCAACTTGTTTGGGATCTTAACAGTCAACGCGAAAGGAAATCAACCCTGAATACCCATTGGAAGGACTGATGCTGAAGCTGAAACTCCAATGCTTTGGCCACCTGATGCGAAGAGCTGACTCACTGGAAAAGACTGTGATGCTGGGAGAGACAGAAGGCAGGAGGAGAAGGGGATGACAGAGGATGAGATGGCTGGATGGCATCACCGACTCGATGGACATGAGTTTGGGTAAACTCCGGGAGTTGGTGAAGGACAGGGAGGCCTGGCGTGCTGCGGTCCATGGGGTCGCAAAGAGTCGGACACGACTGTAGGGAATCGGCATGCATGAACGCACAGTGCTCTGCTGATACCTTTTAAAGCACCGTTAAATTTCAGGGTATTAGGTCTGTCCTCTGCTCGACACCAGTATGTGCGTAAACACATTCACGGGATGATTTTTCAACATGCCGAGTGTTTAAAGAGTTTCCCCTCTGTCACAGGCTGAAGTCATGATTTAGGATAACTGGCGAGTACACATTTCAAAAAGAAAAAGAAAAAAAAAATCATTATTTACCCTCCAGAAGAATATCCGCTGCACAAATGCACTCCATTTCACTTCAAAGAGCCAAGTCAAAAATGGGGAAGATTTGTTTCTGACATAAACGGGTGCTGGGTTTAGTAGAAGGAGTTGAGAAAGCTTGGACGTAAGGAAAAGTCTTAGGTTGACGGTTATTCAGTCACTCAGTCGAGTCCGACTCTTTGCCACCCTATGAACTGTAGTCCTCCGGGCACCTCGTGTCCATGGGATTCTCCAGGTCAGAATACTGAAGCAGGTTGCCATTTCCTCCTCCCGGGCATCTTCCAGACCCAGGGATCGACCCTGGGTCTCCCGGGTCTCTGGCATTGCAGGCAGGTCCCTTACCCGCCGAAATGTGTAACTAAATCACGTTGTTGTACACCCGAAACTAAACACAACGTTCCACGCCAACTGTACTTCAATGAAGTTAGGAGAAACAACAAGGCTTTTCTCTACGATGAATTTGGACCGAATCACACTTTCTTATGTGAACAAGATGACAACATCCAGATGCTAAGAGACAGATGAGAGAGTCGAAGAGACGGCAGCCACTGGCTCTTCCTAATATATAAAGACACGTCACTAACCTCTTAGGAGACTGGGTAAGCCGTAAAGTCACCTACATCCTGGGACAGGCTTGTACCATCTCCCACTGACGCCTACGGGAACAGAAGCAGAGAGATCAGGGAACGTGGCCAAGTTTCCACAAGCCCTAAGTGCGGACACCCTTACAAGAGCGGGTCTGCAATACCGCGAAGACAGGGGAACACTCCAGTTTCCAACTGACCACGCCAGAGACTTCAGGGGAAAGAGACTTTTCTCAGGGCTTTCTTACCCTTAAAATTTTCAGTCGCCCGCGTTTAAATCACCAGTGCAATTTCCATCGGACCGTCTGAATCTCCGGTGGACGTGGCGTTCGGGTCTGAGCGCCCCGTAAAGTAGGGCGCGTTTATGGCGATCGATGTTCTCGGAAGGAAAATGCTGGAGGTCAGATGCCAACGAAACACAAAGTGAGCACATGTGTGCTGAGTCGAGAGTATCCTGCTTTTGTGGGGTTTTTGTTTTTTTATTTCTGCAGTAACGTAGCAATGCTCTCAGACGCTCTGGATGGCTCTGTCCACCTGTCTAGTACTTGATGAGCTCGGACAAGGCATCTTAAGCCACCCACCTTCAACCCAACGCACGTGTGAACTGCAAAGACGTGGGCCTTTATTTTACCGGCCAAATGCTGCTGTGCTTTCCCACTGAGGTCCGTGCGTCCTGGCCAATAACAAGCACATCCCAGGTGTGAGAAGAACCAGGTGCCGCCAGACGCCTAGACCCTCCCCCCGGGGCACGTGTGCAAATGCGGACACGCCGATTCCGAGGAGGCTGTTTCAAAATGTCACTTCATGTAAAAACAACGAAGAACACGTTTAGAAGGTAGCAAAACGCAGCGGACACGCAAAGAAAGTCCAGCCCCATCCGTGACCCAGAGAATGTGATGAAAAGGGAAAGCCAGTCTGGAACAATCACAGAAAAGAAAAAAAAAATGGGGAACCTACACTGTTTTTATTCAAGAGCGAGAGTTTGGAAATGGTCTGAAGCCCTGGGACCACCGCCTAAAATTTTCCACTTTCCTCAGCCAGACTAGAAACTGCATTAAATATTTTGTTTTTAAAAAAAAAAGTTTTTTTTTTTTTTTGCACCAAGAAAAATACGTCCATCAGTTCATCATAGCGTGTCATGAAGCACAGGCAGAATGGAAAAATCAGAAGCCAGACATGGCTTCTCAGCTGCTGCCCAAATGCAAACAAAATGAGCCAGGTTTGCAGGTGAGACATTAAGATTTCCAGGAGGCACCAACACTTCTGGTCCTCATTTGAGCTGGAAGGAAGGGACTGGCTACCTTGAATGTCTTCAAGGTTGGGTCTTTCCTCCGCAACAGCACCAAGTCTCCGGAAAAAACATTATTTCAAGCATCGCTTTACTGCCAAATAAGCTAAGAAGCCACAGAGCGGTCAAATTCCTGGGGGCATGGAGACCACGCTTGGAGACGTTGCCAGAGTTGTCATAATAAAGTACTCCAGATGAGGCGGGCCGAAACAACAACTATTTGTGTCTCCAAAACCAGGCCATCCTAAAGGAAATCAACCCTGAAAATTCACTGGAAGGACTGATGCTGAAGCTCCAATCGTCTGGACACCTGAAGCGAAGAGCCAACTCATTGGAAAAGACCCTGATGCTGGGAAAGATTGAAGGTGGGAGGAGAAGGGGACGATGGAGGATGAGATGGTTGGATGGCATCACCGACTTGATGGACATGAGTTTGAGTAAACTTCGGGAGTTGGTGATGGACAGGGAGGCCTGGCGTGCTGCGGTCCGTGGGGTCGCAGAGAGTGGGACACGACTAAGCGACTCAACAGCAGCAACAAATTTATTTCTCTGGTTGTGCTTGGACTCAGTTGAAGTATTTAGGATCTTCGATCTTAGCTGCGGCATGTGGGATCTAGTTCCCTGAACCAAGGATTAAACCCAGGCCCCCTGCATGGGGAGCAGGGTCTTAGCCGCTGGACCACCAGCGAAGGCCTAGTAAGGAAGCGACTCTTAAATCCGACTGGCTGGAATCTACTGAACACATGAAAACACCTCTCAAATCCCCGCAGGCAAAGACTCTCATCTGCCCTCTCGTGGACATGATTTGAGCAAAAAAAAAAAAAAAAAGACCCTTCAGGCCCATGACACAAAGTCGTTTTCGATTGCGAATGGGTTATTTCCTGCATAAAGAGAGAAGAGAACTCTGCTCATGTCTCTTGTTAATTTATATAGTTGTTTTAATCAGGCAGAAAAACCACAATGGCCTATGTCAGCAGATTCTTTGTATACAAGTGACTGATACGCTGGAAGTTCAAATGACTCTCGAGTAAACTATTTCTTCCTTTCTGCAGGGAGATTGGGCAATGATGGATTTTTTTTTTTTTTCTTTCAATGTTCAACTTGGCCATGTTTAAATCTGCTGGGTGTACTTTATCTTTGCAGAGTTTTGTAAGATTGGACAGCGGCTACACAATCCATCATAAACCACAGAATCATGCCCGGAGCTTGTGGGGAAGTTTTTAACAATGACTAGAAGCATCCTGAGAGGTGCAAAGACCCCTGAAGCCAAGAGACAGAGGAGGAGTAGGGTTTTCCCTACCTACATCCTTCTGCTTGGTTGCTGTTAGGTCTAAGCCGTGTCCAACTCTCTGCGACCCCATGGACCGCAGCACGCCAGGCCTCCCTGTCCATCACCAACTCCTGGAGCTTGCTCAATCTCATGTCCATCGAGTCAGTGATGCCATCCAACCACCTCATCCTGTCGCCCCCTTCTCCTCCTGCCTTCCATCTTTCCCAGCATCAGGGTCTTTTCCAGTGAGTCGGTTCTTTGCATCAGGTGGCCAAAGCGTTGCAGCTTCAGCATCAGTCCTCCCAGTGATTTTTTAATTATTATTATTATTCCTGGTTCCACAAGCATTTCTCGGAACTGAAGAAGTATTTCGTAATCCTTCATTGCTGAATGTGAGCCCACTTGGAGAGCCAGGGACTTTCCCAAGTGTTGGAAAGGAACGTCTCGGATGCAAGAAGCAGGAGAAAGAAGGTCCTGGTCCGTTTTGTCCTTCCTGGTTGCAGGGCATGACACGGAAGAGACAAAAATGCACCATATTCTAAAGGGAGCTCACCGTGTTCACCCTGAGCCAGCGGTCCTCGATGGAGACGAGGGAACCTCCAGGGGACACTTGCCAATGGCCGCAGCTTCCCGAGTGGCTCAATGGTACACAACCCTCCTGCCAACTCAGGACACAAAAGAGACTCAGGTTCCATCCCTGGGTCGGGAAGATCCCCTGGAGGAGGGCATGGCACCCCACTCTAGTATTCTTGCCTGGAGAATCCCACGGACAGAGGGGCCTGGCGGGCTGCAGTCCGTGGGGTTTCGAAGAACTGGACACGACTGAGCGATTGACACGTTCACTTTCCACTTTCGCTGTGTGCGTGTGTTAAGTCCCCGCAGTCGTGTCCGACTCTGTGCGACCCCATGGACAGCAGCCCACCAGGCTCCTCTGTCCACAGGATTCTCCAGGCAAGCATACCGGAGTGGGTTACCATGGCTTCCTCCAGGTCACCACCGTTTATCAAGTCTAAGCCATCTGTTTCATATTATATATGGTGACTTATCTATTCCATTTAGCCTTGTCTATTTTTATATCAGATAGACAGATGGATAGATAGTTGCACTTAAAATGCAACACTTTTGGGAAGGCCGCAGAGTAACACCGTGATGGTAGAACCGGCTCTGGGAGGACTCAGCCAGGGATGGATCTGACTCCCTCTGGATTCCCTCTTGTGCCCAGCGCTGCCAGGCACCAGCGGGGGTGGGGGGCGTCTCTGGGGCAGCGCCCCTGCCCACTGTACCCTGCCCCAGTCCCCCCCACCTACCCCCCTGGCCAGCCTGGCTTTGCAGAACCGGCCGCCTTCCCTGGCCCCTCAACACGTCTGGCTCCACTGTTCATCACGTCGTCTCTGTTTGCCGGTGATACGTCCATCCCTCCGGGACCGCCGCTTCCCCACCCTCGGAGCGCTCCCACACGCTCACCGGTCTTCCTCCGTCGGCGGGCCCCACACCTGGGGACCAACGCCGGCGGCGACGACCGCTCTGCGAACGTCCGGGCAGACGCTCTCGCTCCTCAGTTCTTCTCACAGCTGCTACTGAGGGAGTCCTCACGGAGGGTGCGGACTCTCCACCCACGAGAGCCATTCCAGGCAACACACAGCGGGTGTGTCACCAGGTCCAGGGGACAGCTGACAAGGATGCCGAAGGCAGCCTAGTCCTCAAAGTCCCTTGAGCATAAAGAGAGTGAGAGGGAAGTCGCTCAGTCGCGTCTGATTCTTTGCGACCCCGTGGACTGTAGCCCGCCAGGCTCCTCCGTCCATGGGATTCTCCAGGCAAGAATACTGGAGTGGGTTGCCATCTCCTTCTCCAGGGGATCTTTCCAACCCACGGATCAAACCCGGGTCTCCCCCATTGCAGGCAGATGCTTTATCATCTGAGCTACCAGGGAAGCCCCGTTGAGCACAAAACGCAGTAAAAGACAAGTCCTGCAATGTTTTTTTTCAACCAGACCTTCCCCCACAGCAAATCCAGTGCATCTGATTCTATTTCAGGGCCAAGGAAGTGACTGCTTGGTTACAATGCTTCGTGGTATATGTGTGCACATACTGGGCTGCTTTGGGGGAATTCTTCTGATATTTTTTCTATTAGTCACATACGGATGTGAGAGGTGGACCATAAAGAAGGCTGCGTGCTGAAGAATTGATACTTTTGAACCGTGCGGCTAGACAAGACGCTTGAGAGTCCCTTGGACTGCAAGGAGATCCAACCAGTCCATCCTAAAGGAAATCAGTCCTGGGTGTTCATTGGAAGGACTGATGCTGAAGCTGAAACTCCAATACTTTGTCCACCTCATGCAAAGAGTTGACTCCTTGGAAAAGACCCTGATGCTGGGAGGGATTGGGGGCAGGAGGAGAAGGGGGAGACAGAAGATGAGATGGTCGGATGGCATCACCGCCTCGATGGACATGAGTTTGAGCAAGCTCCCGGAGATGGTGATGGACAGGGAGGCCTGGTGTGCTGCAGTCCATGGGACCACAAAGACTTGGACACGACTGATTGAACTACAAAAAAAATGGAAGGGAGGGAAATTTTGTGTCCCTGATTCTTCAGGCCTCTCCCATTGACATATGGACAAAGAACTGGATGTAAAATTCATTTTCCTATCTCTGCTTTTCCTCACTTTGTTCAATTTCTGCTTTCTCACTGGAAGAAACATGATTCAATTTTCCTGAAACATCACCAGCACATTGAGATCCTATAGCTCTTTTTCAGTATCTCCTCAGGCCAGGGGAAAAAAAATGTTTAACATCATCGAGGTTATTTACATATTTTTGAAATGTTTTCACGAGGTTACATAGAATTTGGTAGGAAAAATCAATGCCTCGTGTCAGGGAATCATATGCAGATTGAAAAAACAAAAGTGTGTACATTTCGTGCAACGCCAGGGAATCCAAATCTGACATTCTCCTGAAATAAAAGGGATTCGAGAAATTCTTTTCTCCAAGTTTAGAAACCATTCAAACTTGATGAGTTTGCTGTTTTGATCATAATTTAAATTTCATCCAGATTTGTACCCTTAGGGGGAAAAAAAAATATGGCTTCATGCTTTTAGCTAAGAAAGATCAAAATAGTATATTAAATGCTCTCAGAAGCTTTTTTTTGTACATAGAAAAAATTTTCAGTGAGTTAATATAAATCAGAAACAGGCAGATTCTCCGAGATTACATAAGCATTTCAGCGTTAAGAAAAGGAAGGGTAAAAAAAAAAAAAAAAAGAATCAAAAAGTTCAATGAAAAAATATCACCTCTCCAAAGAGAAACACCTTCTCATCTTTCATCGAGAAGATCAATGAAGACGTATCAACTAAGCAAAGAGAAAGACCTCAAAAGCTTTAATTACGGTTCAGACGCCCACTTCCCAACAAAAACTGAGATGGTGTGTCTCTGCTCCCTACACAAGATGGGATCTTCACCACGCGTTCATGGAGGGGAAAACTGGCTGGGTAAGAACCACGTTGGATTAAGCCACAAAGGCATCTGATGACCTTATCCGAGTCGGGTGATGAACAAAATCTCACCTGAAATGAATACATTCCTTCCCCACGGTCCAACGTCCCCTAGTCCAAGGGAAATCCCTTCTGAACTCCAAGGGGACCTTGGTTCAACTGTTCAACGCGGCCACTTTGGAGAGACACGACCTCCCTTGAATGTACCAGCCTCCACCTGCCGACAGGCTTCCCGGGGCCATCACGTCCCCTCAAGACTAACGGCGACTTCTTGTCCATGTTCAAATTAATTGTAAACAGTGTGTTAGTTGCTCAGTCGTGTCTGCCTCTTTGCGAGCCCATGGACTGTAGCCCCCCAGGCTCCCCCATCCATGGGATTCTCCGGGCAAGAATACTGGAGTGGGTTGCCATGCCCTCCTCCAGGGGGTCTTCCAAACCCCAGATCGAACCTGCGTCTCCTGCATTGGCAGGTGGATTCTTTACCACGGAGGCGCTGGCAAGCCCTTTGTCTAATACAGAGAGGGGATCTCTTTACAGAAGGCTAGAAAGGGGCTGTCTTGAAAGATCCTCCACGTGGCAGAGGGGAGTTCAACAGACAGGAAGGCAGCGGCCTCCCCACTGTGTTCAGGGTTTGTGCGGATGTGTGCTATGTTTAAGGGATTTAAGCCATCTCTCTACGTGGCTGAACCCACGTTGCTGGCGACAGACAGGCTCCCCGCTCCGTGGCAACCTTCTGAGTGTTCCTTTCTGCCGTGGAAGCGAGATTTAAAACTAGAAGCTCAAGCTGCTGCTGCATCTGGGCCCCGTGTGTCCGGAAGAACGTAGAGACGGCTCGGTCCTCGACGGTGTCAGCTGCTGGGACTCTGGGGCTGTCCTGCTACCCACGTACACGCGTAGGGTTCACAGTCCGCTGGGCAAACCAGGTACTAGAAGCTGGCAGGTGATAGCTGGGTACGGGGTATATATAAAAACCACACACACACTGGGAAATGGAAAGTGTCCAAGGCGGGTCCGTGGAGGAACGGCCGTTCCCACTCAAGTGTTGAAAGATGGGTTTCATCGGTGGACAAGACCCAGAGAATCAGCAGGATGGGAAAAACTCAGGCTGTGAATGAAGCGAGGCATGAAATAACGTTTACGGAGAAGCAGAACCATCTAATTCAGGTGTCCCAGAGTGGAGGGTACTGCAATCACATGTCAATCATACGAAGACTACCATATGTCACATCACTGCCAATCATAATGACGAATGGATCAAGAAGACAGAATACACACACACCACGGAATATTACTCGGCCATGAAAAAGGACGAAGCAGCGCCACATGCAGCAACACACATGGACCTACAGATTTTCACACTGAGTGAAGTCAGTCAGAGAAGGAGAAATACCGTATGGCATCGCTTATACGCGGAATCTAAAAAAGAAATGATACAGAGGAACGTGTCAGTGAGATAACAGAATTAAATCTTTGGCTGACCAAAATAAAAAATCGCCAGCCTCGGACGTGAGTTTCTGCAAAAATCCACCAGTCGATAATGAGTTAATATGTCAATGTCTTCCCCAGATGTGACCTTCCTGAAAGAAGTGAGAAATACACAGTGGTTGTAAACTCACTCACACATCCTATCCATTTCTTGTTGCTGTTTAGTCTGTAAGTCGTGTCCGACTCTGTTGCAACCCCATGTACCGCAGTCCACCAGGCTTCTCTGTTCTCCACTGTCTCTGGAGTTTGCTCAAACTCATGTCGATTGAGTCGGTGATGCCATCCAACCATCTCATTCTCAGCTGGCCCCCTTCTCCTCCTGCCTTCAATCTTTCCCAGCACCCGGGTCTTTTCAGAGGAGTCAGCTCTTTGCATCAGGTGGCCAAAGGACTGGAGTTTCAGCTTCAGCATCAGTCCTTCCAATGAATATCCAGGGTTGATTTCCTTGAGGATGGACTGGTTGGATCTCCTTACAGCTCAAGGGACTCGCAAGAGTCTTCTCCAACACCACAGTTCGAAAGCGTCAATTCTTCACTCAACCTTCTTTACAGTCCCGCTCTCACATCTGTATATTACAAAGATCTCTTCAATCTCTACCATGATTGACATGGGGTTGATCAAATCCTAGTGCAACTGGTCTCCTGAAATGTTTCAGGGGATGCTATCTGGCCAATGCAGCTCGCTCTCTCTCTCTGCAGACAGGGATCCACATTCTTCCAGAGGGGACGATCAATTGTGGGTTTCCTGGGCAATCTGGTGCCTCACAGGACGTCGGATGAAGCCGGTTGTGGGTTTCACGCCCGGATGTTACAGCTAATGGGGAAACAGATGGTGGGACTCAGGCCGACCTTAGGAAAATACAGTCACTGCAAACAGCACAGAAGGAAATCAGAGCGCTGTTTGCAATCAGGGTGAGATCCTGGGTTCTTCTACGTGCATATGGCCACTGACCTTCCCAAGGGTGGTTTACAACAAAGTCAGCACGATGCCGTTTTCGGGACCGACCACACCGAACGTTTGCAAACTGGCGACTGTGGCTTGGTGGTCTGCAGGGGAGACAGCTGTTTGCGGTTAAAGGCATTGCCCGCGTTTTCAGGGTGTCATCATGCTCCCTCGGGCCCCCTTCCTGCAGCTCACTTCCTCAAGTTTAGGGGCCAGCCTGAAGGTTTCATGTCCCAGCACACAAAGGTCATCCCACTGGACACACACACACAAAATTACATTTACATTGGATCAATTTGGGGAAAAGGATACTCTGGTCCAAAAAAAAAAAAAAAAAGCCCTATTTTTAGTTTTCCTCTTTTTAGCAAACTGTTGAAGTAATCTCCTTCATTAGAGAAAGTAATAAAAGCAACGTTTCTTTTATTAGCATCAGCAACTTTCTACACAGAAGGGTTTCATCAAAAACATGCTGCATTTTGTCAAGTACAAGGGTGAGGTGGGATATTTTCCTGCTTGTTTGGTCTGCTGCTTACGTGGAAATCTGCCTTTTCGAAGCTGAATTAAGAGACAGATAATAATACTTTTATCTCTTTTAAAGAAGTTTTATTTAATATATATTTAAATAAGGCTTATTTAAATATATATTATAAAACAAAAGTTTTATTTAAAAGTACAGTTGATCTACTACTATAGCTGAGTTAGTTTCAGGGACACAGCAAAGTATTAGAATTAGTAACATATAGATTTAGTAACATGTAGAATTAGTAACATATAGATAAACAGATATGTAAATCACTAATTCACTAAACCCAGACAGCATATTAAAAAGCAGAGACATTACTTTGTCCACAAAGGTACATCTAGTCAAGGCTATGGTTTTTCCAGTGGTCATGTATGGATGTGAGAGTTGGACTGTGAAGAAAGCTGAGCACCAAAGAATTGGTGCTTTTGAACTGTGGTGTTGGAGAAGACTCTTGAGGGTCCCTTGGACTGCAAGGAGATCCAACCTGTCCATCCTAAAGGAAATCAGTCCTGGGCGTTCATTGGAAGGAGTGATGTTGAAGCTGAAACTCCAATCCTTTGGCCACCTGATGTGAAGAGCTGACTCATTGGAAAAGACCCTGATGCTGGGAAAGATTGAGGGCAGGAGGAGAACGGACAACGGAGGATGAGATGGCTGGATGGCATCGCTGACTGATGGACATGGGTCTGGGTGGACTCCGGGAGATGGTGATGGACAGGGAGGCCTGGCGTGCTGCGGTCCATGGGGTCGCAAAGAGTCGGACACGACTGAGCCACTGAACTGAACTGAACTGAATTCACTAAAGTGAACACACACACACACATATTCTTTTTTAGATTCTTTTCCCACATAGGTCATTACAGAGTATTGAGTAGAATTCCTGTGCTACACAGTAGTAGGTCCTTATCTATTTTATATATTGTAGTGTCTAGGTACATGCGCACTTGCTCAGTCATGTCTGACTCTCTGTGACCCCATGGAGTGTAGCCCACCAGGCTCCTCCGTCCATGGCATTTTCCAGGCAAGAATATTGGGGTGGGCTGTCACTTCCTTCTCCAGGGGATCTTCCTGACCCAGGAATTGAACCCAGGTCTCCTGCATTGCAGGCGGATTCTTTACCGACTGAGTTACAAGGGAACCCCCATGCTATACAGTAGGACTTTATTAACTATTTTATCAATATATTGATACATTATTAATTAATATATAACGTGTATGTCAATCTCCCAATCTCCCAATTTATCCCTCCCCGCTTCCCCTCCGTGGAAATCTTAAGGTTGATTGCTACATCTGTGACTCTATTTCTGTTTTGTAGGTAAGTTCAAAAGACAAATAATTATCAAGCCTGGCCTCATCTTGGGCACAGTGTGGAATAAACCTAAGAACAGAAGTTCACATAATTTGCAATTGTCTCTCAATGGCGTCTGACTCTTTGCAGCCCCATGGACTGTAGCCCTCCAGGCTCCTCTGTCCATGGGATTCTCCAGGCAAGGATACTGGAGTGGGTTGCCATTTCCTCCTCCAGGGGCTCTTCCCGACCCAGGAATCAAACACGCATCTCTTTCGCCTTCTGCATTGGCAGGGGGATTCTTTACCAACAGAGCCACCTGGAAGCCCAATTCATAATATATACAGGGAGACATCTAAGGGCTTCCCTGGGGGCTCAGCTGGCAAAGAATCCACCCGCAATGCGGGAGACCTGGGTTCGATCCCTGGCTTGGGAAGATCCCCCTGGAGAAGGGAATGGCAACCCACTCCAGTATTCTGGTCTGGAGAATTCCACAGGCTGTATAGTCCACGGGGTCGCAAAGAGTCAGACACGACTGAGCGACTTTCACTTTCATAGGGAGACAGTCCTCGGAAAACATCAACCAAATTCTAGGCAAAATTTTAATAAGCACGAGATTGGGTATCCAAGCCCAAAGACCCGCAAAGGATCGAAGTGGGCAGAATGCAACAGCCTTATGTCCAAAATGCCAAAGAATTTACGGGGTTCAGAAGTCGGCAGAGAACATTGTAGAGAAGGTGGTTTGGAGAGGCTGCAAGAAAAGACCCAGCACAGGTTGAACACGCAGACTCCCAAAGGCTAGACCAGTGGTGTTTTCTGGTGCTGTGACACTGGGTCTTTGTCGCTTTGAGCAGGCTTTCTCTAGCTGTGGCAAGCGGCGGCTACCCTCTAGTTGCGATGCTCAGGCTTCTCTCTGCAATGGCTTCTCTGGTCGTGCAGCATGGGCTCCAGGCACACGGGCTTCACTTTTGGGACGTGGGCTCAGGAGTTCCCGCTTCTGGGCGCTAGAGAGTGGGCTCAGCAGCCGTGCTGCTCGGGCGGAGTTGCTCGGCAGCATGTGGAATCTTCCTCGGCCAGGGATCAAACCCGTGTCCCCTGCACTGGCCGATGGATTCTTATCTGCTGGACCACCGGGGAAGTCCCTAGAATAGCGGTATGTACTTTCTGGGTGAAGACAGCACAAAGAAAGCTCCCTCCGCAACCAATTTCTGTAAACACAGGAAGGAAAAAAAAACAAAACAAAAAACTCCCCATCCAAAGGAGGAGGGGGTGCTGAAGGACTTCAGAAGGTGAGAAGAATTGGTCATTTCTGGAACACACCTACAGGAAAAGCATGAGAAATGTTCTGAGAACAGGGTGGAGCGCATGCACGCATGCCAAGTCACTTCAGTCGCGTCCGACTCTGCGCGACCCCATAGACGGCAGCCCGCCAGGCTCCCGTGTTTGCAGGATTCTCCAGGCAAGAATACTGCAGTGGGTTGCCACATGACAACCCAGACCCATGAAAATGAGTGACCGCAGAGTGGAACACATCTCAGATCACATCCCACAGAAAATCACCTCCGAGAGGCTGAAGACAAACTCAGACGGAACTGTAGAGCCCAGAGGAAATGTTTAATGCAGAGAAAATGGCAAGAGATGTGTTGTTGTTTTTGTTTGAATATAGAGAAGAGATTGAGCACCTCTGTGTAAGAGGAATCACTCAAGAAGACAAGCCTATTCAACCAAAAGACAGTCCAGGAAGCATAATCCAAGAAAACCTTCCTGAGCTGGCAGACATGAACCCACAGATGAAAGATGTCCACTGAATCTAAAGAAGTGAGAAATAAGTTACCCATTAATTCTGCCCCACATCAGACAGCTGTCCAGCCCGAAATGTCAGGAGTGCTGAGGCTGAGAAACTGTGACTGACCATGAAGTCAAGATTTTATCCATCTAATCCATCCATCCATCCATCCATCCATGTCTATTATGTATCCATTCATCCATCACCTATCCATCCATCTATCCATCCATGTCTACTATCTATGCATCATCTATCACTACTATCTATCTATGTAGCTATCTGTACTATCAATCCATCATCTATCAATATACCTGGCTCTACTATCATCTATCCGTCCATCATTTCTATCAACCCACCCACCCATCATGTATCTATCCATCCATCCACCCATGTCTACTATCCATGCATCATCTATCTCTACTATCTGTGTATCTGCCTATCTATCTATATCATCTATCAATCTCTATTATCTATCCATAATAACAACCAATCTACCATCTGTCAAGCTATTTAGCTATACTATCTATCATCAATCTATCATTTTCATCAATCCATCCACCCATCATCTATCTATCGATCCACCCATGTCTACTATCTACCCAATGTCTGTCTCCACGATCATCTATGAATCAATCTCTATCCACCATCTACCAACCTACCATTTCTATCAATCCATCCACCCATAATCTATCCATTCATTTATCTCTACTATCTATCTGTTCACCCATCATCTACCTATCATCTCTCATCTCTATACAACCACAATCAATCTATCCATCTATCTATGTCTACTCCCTGTCAATCCATTATCTAACTCAACTATTTATCCATCACCTATCTCTACTATCAACATATCTATCAATAGGTCTGTCTGTACTCTCTATCACCGACCAACCTATCTGCACTATCTGTCATCCATCAATCTACCATTTCTATCTATCAGTGCAGCCACCCATCATCTATCTATCCATACATCTATCCCTCCATTGAACCATCCTCTGTCTATCATGTCTATCTATCCACCCATTCAACCATCATCTATCATGTCTCTCTATCCATCTGTCTCTACTACCTACCTATCATCTATTTCTACTATCAGTCTATGAAGTCTACCATCTATCCATTTATCTGTCTCTACAACCTACCCATCTGTATGTCATCTACCTATCTGTATCAATCTATGTATCTACCTATCATCTATCCACGTGCCTACCTCTCCTATCTGTCTATCTTTTTATCTATCCATGCATCTACAGCTGCGGTTCTCAACTGGGGACGACCGTGCCCCTCAGAGTATGTACGATAAGGCATGGAGACATTTTTTGCTGTCAGAACTAGGGCAGGGGGGTGCTCCTGACACCTCATGGGAGGAGACCAGAGATGCTGCTCCACAACCCACAACACACAGGACAGACCTTCCCCCCCCTCCCCACAAAGAACTACCCAGCCCCTAAACATTAGAGGTTCCAAGGTGAAGACACTCTGAACTAGATCTCTCATGTTCTCTTAACCTCCAACCTCTTTTCTGCCTCCATTCTGAGCTGACTTGGCCAAATGCCAGTTATGCATATATTTTTGTGGTTGTCATCAGCTGGACCACAGTGTCAAGAGATAAATGACTGTCCTTTAAAACTGGCATCACCCAGGATGGAGATTCCTCAAAAGACTCGAAATAAAACTATCTTATGAATCAGCAATCCCATTACTGGGCACACACCCTGAGGAAACTGCTAATAAAGACATATACAATCCAATGAAAAAGACATTGGGTTGAAAGAGACATATATAATCCGATGTTCACTGCAGCACTATTTACAATAGCTAGGACAGGCTGCTGCTGCTAAGTCGCTAGGACATGGAAGCAACCTAAATGTCCACTGAGAGATGAATGGATAAATAAGATGTGGTTCATATATACAATGGAATATCACTCAGCCATGAAAAGGGACACATTTGAGTCACCTCTGATGAGATGGATGAACTGAGAGCTTATTGTAAAAAGTGAAGCAAGCCAGAAAGAGAAGAACAAATACTGTATATTAACGCATATATACGGAATCTAGAAAGATGGTACTGACGACCCTATTTGCAGAGAAGCAGTGCAGACGCAGACAGAGACCAGACTTCTGGACATGCTGGGGGAAGGAGGGTGGGATGAATAGAGAGACTAGCATGGAAACACAGACATATGGCATATATAAAACAGACAGCCGGTTGGAAATTCCTGTGTGACTGCAGGGACTCAAAGCAGAGCTCCGTGACAAGCTACAGACGTGGGATGGGCCGGGAGGTGGGAAGGGGGTTCAAGAAGGAGGGGACGTGTGTACACCTGTGGCTGATTCATGTGGATGCATGGCAGAAACCAACACAGTTTTGCAAAGCAATTAGTTACGCTTCAAGCCAAAGCAAGTAAAATTTAAAATCGGCCGCCACCCACGGCAGGATCACTCCCTTCCTGACGTGTCTTCAACCTTCACCTGATCCCTGCTCTCAGCCCCCACAGCCTGCATTTCGCCCCCCTTCCCTTGCAGTCTGCTTGACACATGTCTTCCACGACGCCTGTGGCTTGTCAACCCCATCACGGCGCTCTGCGAGGACGTGGTTCTCATTTCTATAAATAGGACGGTGCAGTAAATCTCACCCTGTTTTCTAAACGCCTCTCACTCAGCAAAATGCTTTTAGGGCCTCATCATGGAGCCGAGCCTCCATCTGCGGGGCTCGACGTCCGTCTGCAGCGTCCGGCTCACACGGCCTGCGAGGGTTCACGGGGTGAGGACCACCCTCAGGCAGCCTGGAGTTCCCGAAGCCCGGGAGAGACCTGAGATGTGTCTGTTAAAAACTCCTGCACACACATCTGTGAAGAATTCCTCTGGGCTTTAGACCTACACAGGGTATGGCTGGGTCACGAGACAGTCCACTGGGGGAAAAACTCTAAAGTCTGGCCGGAATGCTCTCCACGAGGGCAGCCACAATACTGACCGTCACCCTCGCCGTAGGGGTGTTCTCAGCTTCTCAGACCCTTGAGAAGGTCAGGTGTGTTTCCATCATGCACATTCTGCAACATCAAGGCGCACAAAAATCTCTCTCGATGTTGCTTTCCGTCTCCAATCCTCTGCGCATTAACTCATCATTGAATAGGGCTTATTCTTTTCTGCAATGGAAACAGTGACAGACTTTTATTTTCTTGGGCTCCAAAACCACTGTGGGTGGTGACTGCAGCCATGGAATTCAAAGACGCTTGCTCCTTGGAAGAAAAGCTATGACCAAACCTAGACAGCATGTTAAAAAGCAGAGACGTTACTTTGCCAACAAAGGTCCGTCTAGCCAAAGCTGCGGTTTTTCCAGTAGTCACGTATGGATGTGAGAGTTGGACTCTAAAGAAAGCTGAGTGCCAAAGAATTGGTGGCTTTGAACTGTGGTGTTGGAGAAGACTCTTGAGAGTCCCTTGGACTGCAAGGAGATCCAACCAGTCCATCCTAAAGGAAATCAGACCTGAATATTCATTGGAAGGGCTGACGCTGAAGCTGAAGCTCCAATCCTTTGGCCCCCTGATGAGAAGAGCTGACTCACTGGGAAAGACCCCGACACTGGGAGGGATTGGGGGCAGGAGGAGAAGGGGACAACAGAGGATGAGATGGTTGGATGGCATCACCGCCTCGATGGACATGAGTTTGAACAAGCTCCAGGAGATGGTGAAGGACGGGAAGCCTGGTGTGCTGCAGTCCACGGGGTCGCAGAGAGTCGGATATGACCAAGTGACTAAACAGTGACAATTCCTTTGTTCATTGTCTGTTCCTATATTTCACCTGTTTCTTTCTTTTCTTTTTAAATAGGGCTTCCGGTGTTCTTCCCCCATTAATTTGCAGCAGTCTCGTGTCTTCTAGATAAGAATCTCTTTTTTTCATTTTTTGAGCTCAAAAGAAAGCCCTAATTAATTTCATGGCTGCAGTCATCATCTTCAGTGATTTTGGAGCCCAAGAAAATAAAGCCTCTCACTGTTTCCATTGTTTCCCCATCTATTTGCCATGAAGTGATGGGAACGCATGCCATGATCTTCGTTTTCTGAATGTTGAGTTTGATTAAGTGAAATGCCTCTAGTTTTTTGTTTACTCATAACCTGCATTTTTAGGATTTTTTTTTTAAGAAATCTTCACCGAGGGACTTCCCTGGTGGTCCAGTGACTAAGACTCTGAGCTCTCAATGCAGGGGGCCCAGGGTTCAATCACCTGGTCAGGGAACTAGACCCCAATTGCTACAGGTAAAGGGTCCTGCATGTCAATATAAGTACATATAGAAAGTGAAAGTGAAGTCGCTCAGTCGTGTCTGACTCTTTGCGACCCCAAGCACTGTAGCCCACCAGGCTCCTCTGTGCATGGGGTTCTCCAGGCAAGAATCCTGGAGTGGGTTGCCACTTCCTTCTCCAGGGTGTCTTCCCGACCCAGCGGTGCAACCTGCATCTCCTGCATTGGCAGGCGGGTTTATTTTTAACCACTGTGTCACATGGGAAGACCCAGACCCTGAATACCTCTCACCAATATTTATCTCCTTTCCATTCCTTTTATAAAGAGCGGGAAGGTGGGCAGACAGACAATGGGGAGGTGCATACTACTGTTTGGCTTCCCTGCTTCCTAGAATCTCCATCAAAGTGTGGTTGTCTCCAGAGTCCCGTGGATACACACGTTTTTATCTGTTGCAATGATGTTGACTACAAAGCAAACTATACACAGGTAACCTACACAATTTAACAACAAGTACCTAGTGGGTTTCTACATTTGCAACAATATGACAGTTGGATCATAAAGAAGGCTGAGCACCAAGGAACTGATGCTTTTTCACACTGTGGTGCTGGAGAAGACTCTTGAGAGTCCCTTGGACTGCAGGGACATCGAACCAGTCCATCCTAAAGGAAATGAGTCCTGAATATTCATGGGAAGGACTGATGCAGAAGCTGAAGCTCCAATCCTTTGGCTACCTGATGTGAAGAGCTGATTCTTTTGAAAAGACCCTGATGCTGGGAAAGATTGAAGACGGGAGGAGAAGGGGACGACAGAGGATGAGATGGTTGGATGGCACCACCGACTCGATGGACATGACTCTGAGCAAAGTCTGGGAGACGGTGAAGGAGAGGGAAGCCTGGCGTGCTGCAGTCCACGGGGTCGCAAAGTATCAGGAGATGACCTGTGCGCCTCTGTGTTTGCAGAGACGGCGCAAGGTACCGCTTTCAAGACAAAGTGATAAAACCCCGTGACTCAGCGTAGACTTTTGCCTTCGAGGTCGCTGCTTCATGAAAATAAAATGTCTCAGAAGATGGAAAACCATCGCATGTGTTCATTCAAAACGTTTTCCTTTGCCTGGAGAAACAACTCCCATCTGTGTAAATATCAGATGGCCAGGACAGGACTGTTTACTTATCATTAGAGAGTCTTCAGGACTCCAGGAAGAAGGATGCTGCGTTTATTTTTCAGCACAAAGAAACACTTGAAAGCCGCTGCCATGGCAGGATGAGACGGGATAGGAATAGTCACAAAACTGGTACAAGAGCCCAGATGTATCATCTGGTCGTTACTCTTTATGATGTTGAAACCACTTACGGTTTCTCCTGGGTAGGACGATGTCCGGCTCAGAGAACAGCCGGCCGGCCCTGACACAAACTGAAGCCCCGTGTATTTTTCTTTCTGCTCTCCGGCATTCAGAGTGTTGCCGACCGGGGTAAACGCCAACCCCGGTCAGCCAAGATTGGAGATTGTCAGCCAAGAACCATGAGGATATCTTGGGTGGACCGACAATGTCATTTCAAGCTATTTTAAAGGACTCTTTCTTTCTCTGCCAGCCCCCTCTCCTGCGATGAATGGGAGCCTTGTTCTCTTACTTGGAAGGATTGTTTTCTTTAAGCCAATCCTATTGAGAGCTCCTTCTGAGTAAAAGCATCTGGGGACGGTGACATGATTATGCATCTCGTCACGGACGATTTGCAGTAGCAGCGCCCTTTACCGACGGCGGCTGGTTTAGCGAACTAAATTACAGGACGCCCACGAGGACAAGTCTGTCGCCGACATTGCGTGTAGGACACATCTGAATTTACCAGCAGCGGTGACCACCAGTTAAATGTGAAGATGAGATAAACAGTGAACACTTTTTCTTAAGCACGTATGTCAATCGGGGACAAACTTAGGATTTAAAAATTCATTCAAAGAGATATGGAACTTGAGATGGACATGGACACACGGCTGTGTGTAACATGGGGAACCAGCAAGGACCTGCTGGACAGCACGGGGAATTCTGCTCAGTACTCTGTAATAACCTTATGGTCACCAGGGGGAAGGATGGGGGAAGGGATAGTCAGGGAGTCTGGGATGGACGTGGACACACTGCTGTATTTACCATGGAGAACCAGCAAGGACCTGCTGTCCAGCCCAGGGAACTCTGCTCAATACTCTGTAATAACCTGATGGTCACCAGGGGGAAGGATGGGGGGAAGGGATAGTCAGGGAGCTTGGGATGGACATGGACACACGGCTGTGTTTAACATGGAGAACCAGCAAGGACCTGCTGGACAGCACAGGGAAGTCTGCTCAATACTCTGTAATAACCTGATGGTCACCAGGGGGAAGGATGGGGGAAGGGATAGTCAGGGAGTCTGGGATGGACATGGACACACTGCTGTGTTTAAGATGGAGAACCAGCAAGGACCTGCTGGACAGAACAGGGAAGTCTGCTCAATGTCACGTGGCAGCCTGGATGGGAGGGGAGCTTGGGGGAGAGTGGGAACGTGTGTATGTGTGGCTGAGTCCCTTCCTGTCTATCGGAAACTATCACACTGATAATCAGCTATACTCCAAAACAAAGTAACAAGTTTAAAGATAAAAAAATCATTCACCATTTACCCCAGCTTGAAACGTAAGCACGTCTCTTGTATTGTTATTGGGCTCCCCTACTTCTATGAGCTGAAAAAATACCTTTTTCTTTTTCTGGTAAGTAGATTTGCTGTTCAGCCGTTCAGCCGTGTCCACCTGTTTGTGACCCCATGGACTCCAGCAGGCCAGGCGCCTCTGCCCTTCACCATCTCCTGGAGTTTGTTCAGATCCATGTCCATTGAGTCGGTGATGCTACCGAACCATCTCATCTTCTATCATCCCCTTCTCCTCCTGCCTTCAATCTTTCCCAGCATCAGGGTCTTTTCCAGTGAGTCAGCTCTTTGCATCAGGTGGCCAAAGGATTGGAGTTTCAGCTTCAGCATCAGTCCTTCCAATGAATATTCAGGACTGATTTCCTTTAGGATAGACTGGTTGGATCTCCTTACAGTCCAAGGGACTCTGAGCTAGATTCAAATACACATATTGTGGTCCAGGGGCTAAGACACCACGCCCCCAATGCAGGGGACCTGGGTTCCATCCCTAGTCAGGGAACTAGATGCCACATGCCTTAACTAAGAGCTCATAAATCTATCTGCCAGTGCAGGAGACGTGGGTTCGATCCCTGGGTCGGGAAGATCCCCTGGAGGAGGGCATGGCAACCCACTCCAGTATTCCTGTCTGGAGAATCCCCTGGACAGAGGAGCCTGGCGGGCTACAGTCCATGGGGTCGCAGAGAGTCAGACACGACTGACCCCCTCAACACAACACACGCTGGAACTAAAGGTCTCACGAGGTGCAACTGAGATCCAGTACGGCCAAATAAACAAATGAATTATCTTAAAATTAAGAAAAAAAAAAGCCAAATACACATCTGATGGCAGTCCCCACTGCAGAGGTTCCTGGAGGAGGTGCAGAGGTGATGGAAGTATAAAGAACTGAGAAGATGCCTTGTCCCCTTGAGGCTGGTTGCCGTGGCAACCCATTCATAGCAGAGGAATAAAAGAGGACCAAGGCCGGCTTGACGGGGACAAGAGAAAACAGACTCACATCAGTTGATCTGCGTTCTCTTCTTGGACCCAAACACATTAAACCACTTTGCTTCTGGGTATGGATGTGAGAGCTGGACTCTAAAGAAAGCCGAGCGCCGAAGAATTGATGCTTTTGAACTGTGGTGTTGGAGAAGACTCTTGAGAGTCCCCTGGACTGCAAGGAGATCCAACTAGTCCATCCTAAAGGAAATCAGTCCTGGGTGTTCATTGGAAGGACTGATGCTGAAGCTGAAACTCCAGTACTTTGGCCATCTCATGAGAAGAGTTGACTCATTGGAAAAGACACTGATGCCGGGAAAGATTGAAGGTGGGAGGAGAAGGGGACAACAGAGGATGAGATGGTTGGATGGCATCACCAACTCGATGGACATGGGTTTGAGTAAACTCTGGGAGTTGGTGATGGACAGGGAGGCCTGGCGTGCTGCGGTTCATGGGGCCACAAAGAGTCGGACACGACTGAGCAACTGAACTGAACTGAACTGAGTAATATCAAATAAATGGAACAGAGATACTTCTAATAAGCTTCTCATTCTAAACGGGGAAAACCTGCTTTGGGCCTTCCAGGGGCAAGCTTTCTAGAATTGGATCTGATGAGAAATAGCAGATTTTTTAATAAAACAGGGGAGAAATGAGGCTTTGGGTCCCACCTTATATTGTTATATAAGACATGGGCGAGACGCTGGGTACGTGCGTCCTGCCACGACCAGCTAACCATCCAGTCCCGAATGGAAGAAATATGCCTCGGGGCTTTTCTGGATTCCCCAAAGTGCTGGAAAACCCAGCATTTTGCCCACATTTATAAATAATGATAGGGTGTACTGGTGATGTTGAAATTATTTATTTACATGTTGTCCCTAGCAGCCTAGGGGCGTTTCTTCAATAAGTCCATTCCTGGACACGGCTAATCCTTTTGAAATTAGCTACACAGACCTCTTGGGATCAGCCCTGTCCGTGAACCCCACAAATAGTACACTGCTGTTTTATTTTTCAATAAGTGTGATTCTGGTCTCTCTGACTGATGTTTGATCTTTATTCTCTTTTTTGGCTATGATGGGTTTTCACTGCTGTGCATGACTCGTTGTAGAGAGCGGAGGCTACTCTTGAGTTGTGGGGGTACTCTGTATTTGCGGGGGCTACTCTCTAGGTGCAGAGCATGGGCTTCTCATTGCAGGGGCTTCTCTTGTTGCAGCACGCGGGCTCCGAAGTCGTGCACAGGTTTAGTTGCTCGGTAGCATGTGGAATCTTCCTGGACGAGGGATCGAACCCACGTTCCTTCCACCGGCAGGAGAATTGTTATCCACTGGAACGCCAGGGAAGCCCTGTCTTTGTTCTTTTGTATCCAGTTTTCCAGTGAATGGGGCAGAAGAGAATTGTGGTTAGGAAGGTTCTTTTGCCTAATGAAAGATGATAAACTCGATCATGGAAAGGTCTGCATGTTCCTTTGGCTGGTAACGGCTCCCCGATAGGTCAGTTGGTAAAGAATCTGTCTGCAATGCAGGCGACTTGATTCCTGGGTCGGGAAGATCCCCTGGAGAAGGGTTAGGCTACCCACTCCAATATTCTCGGGCTTCCCGGGTGGCTCAGCTGGTAAAGAATCCGCCTGCAATGTGGGAGACCTGGGTTCCATCCCTGGGTTGGGAAGATCCCCTGGAGAAGGGAAAGGCTGCCCACTCCACTACTCTGGCCTGGAGAATTCAGTCCACAGGGTCGCAAAGAATCAGACATGACTGAGCAGCTTGCACTTTTACTTGGCTGGTAAATATTCTTTTGAAGTTGTCCTCGTTATCTACTGACTGTTAAATTGCTCAGCCG
Source organism: Cervus canadensis (assembly GCF_019320065.1). NCBI lineage: Eukaryota > Metazoa > Chordata > Mammalia > Artiodactyla > Cervidae > Cervus > Cervus canadensis. The sequence goes on from NC_057419.1 coordinate 6,630,625, forward strand.
GGCTTGGCTTAAAAATAAAGGCTTTTCACCGTTTCCAACAGCCAAGACAATCTAAATGTCCACTGACAGAGGAATGGATAAATAAGACACGGTACCTATATACATCAGAATATTACTTGATCATTAAAAAGAATGAAATAACGCCATTTGCAGCAACATGCTTGGATCTAGAGGTTGTCACGTTGAGTGAAGTCAGTCAGACAGAGAAAGGAGAAATATCCTAAGGTATCCCTTAGATGCAGAATGGAAGAAGAAATGACACAAATGAACTCATTTGCAAAACAGAAACACAGTCACAGACTTAGAGAATGAAACTTTGGTTACCAGAGGAGAAGGATGGGAGGCAGGGATAGTTAGGGAGTCTGGGAGGGACATGGACACACTGGTGTATTTACCATGGAGAACCAGCAAGGACCTGCTGGACAGCCCAGGGAACTCTGCTCAATACTCTGTAATAACCTGATGGTCACCAGGGGTGAGGCTGGGGGAAGGGATAGCCAGGGAGTCTGGGATGGACACGGACACACTGCTGTATTTACCATGGAGAACCAGCAAGGACCTGCTGGACAGCACAGGGAAGTCTGCTCAATGTCACACGGCAGCCGGGATGGGAGGGGAGTTTGGGAGAGAATGGATACATGTACATGTGTGGCTGAGTGCCTCCACTGTCCACCTGAAACTAAGACAACATTGTTAATCAGCTACAATATAAAACAACACTTAAAAAAAAAAATAAAGGCTTTTCTATCCAATTCCCTAATGAGAGATACTGTGGAGCAATTACATATTGATACCTGCAAATTTCACTCCCTTTCTCCAGGTAACAGTAACTTAGAAAGTGATCGCACATATTTTGGTTTTTTACACCGAGACCGTGTATGCCCTCCTCAGCTGCAAAAAAAGGGTGGAATTCAGAATACACTCAAGCCCAGGCCCACGTCAATTTTTCACTCACATCTCAGAGGGCTGGCTCAACCACCGCAAAGAGAAAACCACATCTTCCAACCACATGAGTGAAGACTTGAGATGCAGTCAAATGTATTTCAGAAATATACGATGCCTTGGAGTTCTAGAATTTTCCAAAATAAATTAAAACATGCGACGTGTCTCACATGCCACAGAGACCACACTATAACCTCTAAATAGATCCTACAATGGTCTGGGCAAGAGGCACTTATGAAATAATGAGCAGACTTTAGATCTGATGGCCCCATAAAAAAAATCAGAAATTGTAAAAACCTATAATAATAATTCTCTCTTTCGTGAGCCAAAAATCAGAGTGGAATCACTCCCCACCGCCGATAATTTGTAATAAGCACGTTGCAAACCGTCTCTTCTTACGTGAAATCTGTCATCATTTGGACTGAAATTTTTAATAATAGTCATTTTCCTATTATTCTGATTGAAGCGGGGTCCAATGCCTATTTTTAAGGATTGTAATTTATCTTTTTTTAAAAAAAAATTTCTCTGTGCATGCATGATTATAATGCCTAACACATGTGCATCTCTCAAACCTCCCCCCCCACCCGCCCCCAGAGAAGATGACAGGTCTGTAAAAACAAAGTAGGTATTCAGCTCAACTCTGCTAACACCGAACAAAAAACAAGTCATCAAATAAGGTCACAGGGTATTTTTAGAACGCACAAGGGGTTCACAGCACGAGGCAGGGGCCACACAGGAGGGAAGGGTGTGATATCTTCCAGGAAGAATCTTTCGATCTCAGACAAAGAGCCCTCAACCCAACTCTTGAGAGAGAGAGAGAGAGAGAGAGCCCATCAGGGTCGTGGGGAAGGAGCTGCTGAAGGCGAGGGGGGGATATTTCAACGCAAAGGGAGGCTTCACGGAAAAACGCGACCGAATTGGAAAGCAACTAGACTTCAAGAAAAGAATCTGGAAAGGTGGAAGGGATGAACCTACTTGTAGGGCCACCGGGGGAGATGCAGACATAGAGAACACACGTGTGGACCCTCTGTGGGAAGGAGAGGGTGGGATGGATCCAGACAGCAGCATGGGAAGGTATGCAGGACCGCGTGCAAGAGAGATAGCCAGTGGGCATTTGCTGCGAGACTCAAACTGGGGGCGCCCTGTGACCACCCAGAGGGGCGGGATGGGGTGGGAGGTGGGAGGGGGGCTCAAGAGGGCGGGGAGACCCGTGTCTACCTGTGGCTGATTCATGCTGGGGCGTGGCAGAAAGCGACACCATATTATAAAGCAAGCATCCTCCAATTAAAAACAAAGACACTCAAATTAAAAGGCAAGGAAAACGCTGTACCAAGAAAGGTTATCTACTCTTGGGAGATGATCAGGGACCAGCCGAGCTGCACGCTGGAATCCTACGTGCCAGGAGAAACGAATCCGCCAGAGAAAAACAAGGGACGTGAAAACAGGCCCTTCGAATGCTACGGCGGTGTAAATTCTGGTGGGCATATTTGAATATGGGGTTTGGTTTCCAAACTGAAGCCACAGAGGCATAGAAGGGAGTAAGCCGAAGTTTCTGTTTACGATCGACTTCAATTTTCCCCTAGCTCGAAGTGTATCTTCCTAGATCTTCCCTACCGATCTGGGTCTACAGACACATTTTGTTTGTTTAATTTTCAGTCGATAACTCATGGCTGACTCCCTTGCGACCCCATGCATGACGGTAGCCCGCCAGGCTCCTCTGTCCACGGGATGCTCCAGGCAAGAAGACTGGAGTGGGTTGCCAGGCCCTCCTCCAGGGGATCTTCCCCACCCAGGGGTGGAACCCACGTCTTCTCCACTGCTGGCAGATTCTCTACCGCTGGGCCACCAGCAAAGTAAAGTCCCGCCGTTGTGTCCGACTCTTTGTGACGACATTAACTGTAGTTCACGGGGTTCTCCAGGCAAGAATACCGGAGTGGGTAGCCTATCCCTTCAACCAGGGGATCTTCCTGACCCGGGGATTGAACCGGAGACTCCTGCATGGCAGGTGGATTCTTTACCAACAGAGGTATCAGGGAAACTCAAGCTACCAGGAAAACCCCCCTCCCCAATAAATGTATGAAGATGCTGAAAAATGTGTCGTTTCCCAAGACACATCACTGTCACTCCCACACAGCGTAGTCATTATTCTGCAAGTTGCTTTTCGACATACCAATATGTCTTAGAAATCTGCCCTCAAAATACAGGGCTTCCACCAATTTTTTTTTTTTTTAGACTCTTGAAGTTTATTCTGTAGATTGGTTACACTCTGATTTATTTTCAAATCCCACCTGAATTGGGTGATTACTTCTCAGGACACTTTTCTCCTGTTTTGCTTGCTAGTCTATTTCTCAGTACGCTTCATAGAAAAGAGTCACACAGCTCAAGCTCTATGGCAACCGCATCACAGAGAAATTTCTGCTGCCGTTGTTGAAAGTAAGTCATGCATGCCCCTGGCCAGAAAACTCCAACTGTATGGAATTCCTTCTTTATCATATGTTGCGCATACATCAATTATTAGGAAAAGATAATTAATGGAAAGAGCAGATGGCTTTCTACCCCTTTTAAAAGCCACATGAACAAAATAATACGTTACAGATGGGCAGTGCGGTTCATCTAAAAATGTACATTGCGGAGGAGGAAATGGCAACCCACTCCAGTATTCCTGCCTGGAGAATCCTACGGACAGAGGAGCCTGGCGGGCTATACAGTCCATGGGTTCAAAAAGAGTTAAGACCTAAGTCAGTACACACACACAACAGAAGACAGGATCACAGAACATATGGGACAGGACGTTAGAAGATATGGAAACTGAATAACAGATAAAATGGATAAATGGGAAAGACAATGCAAGAATGCACAGACAAATAAATCCCCCCCCCAAAAAAAAGGACATCAGTGACTTGGAGGACACTGTGCTGAATGAAATAAGTCGCAAACCAGAGTCCCTTGGCCAGCAAGGAGATCCAACCAGTCCATCCTAAAGGAAATCAGTCCTGAATATTCATTGGAAGGACTGATGCTGAAGCTGAAACTCCAATACTCTGGCCACCTGATGCAAAGAGCTGACTCATTGGAAAAGACCCCGATGCTGGGAAAGATTGAAGGTGGGAGGAGAAGGGGACGACAGAGGATGAGATGGTTGGATGGCATCAGCGACTCGATGGACATGAGTTTGGGTAAACTCCGGGAGTTGGTGATGGACAGGGAGGCCTGGCGTGCTGTGATTCACGGGGCTGCAAAGAGTTGGACACGACTGAGCGATTGAACTGACTGACCATGTATATGTGGAATCTAAGAAACACAAGGCACTCATGAACAGAACAGAAAAGAAGCAGTCTCAGAGATAGAGAGCAGAAACTAGCCGTGACCAGTGAGGAGAAGGAAGGGGCAGAAGCGACACGGCATGAAGGGACTCAGAGGCACAAGTTACCATGTGTAAACAAGGATATCCTATGTATATACAAGGATATACATTGTATATCACGGGAAATACAGGTGAGACACATGTGCATCCCAGGAAACGTAGCCAATACTCTGAAATAACTGTAAGTGGGGTATAACCTTTAAAAGTTGTATAAAATGTAAAAACTCACACAGAAAGCAGTTGAGAGAAAAATAAAAACTGCTTTAAATGCCCATCAAGGGAATTTCCTGGGAGTCCTGTGGTTAGGACTCTTGTGATTTTGCTGCCAAGGGCCGAGGTTCCATCTCTGGTTGGGGAACTTAGACCAGTCCTGGAACGGAAGATTGCTGTTCTTGTTCAATCCCTCAGCCGTGTCCGACTCTCTGCGACCCCATGGACCACAGCACGCCAGGCCTCCTCTGTCCATCACCATCTCCTGGAGCTTGCTCTAAGTCATGTCCATCGAGTCGGTGATGCCATCCAACCATCTCATCCTCTGTCGTCCCCTTCTCCTCCTGCCTTCAATCTTTCCCAGCATCGGGGTCTTTTCCAATGAGTCACTTCTTTGCATCAGGTGGCCAACGTATTAGAGCTTCAGCATCAGTCCTTGCAATAAATATTCAGGACTGACTTCCTTTAGGATGGACTGGTTGGATCTCCTTGCAGTCCAAGGGACTCAAGAGTCTTCCCCAACACCACAGTTCAAAGGCATCAACTCATGATTAACTGTACCTAAAACAATCAAGATGACATTGGTCCGACCGCCGATGACCGATTTCAAGATGCCTGTCGGAGCTGACCATGTTGTTTCTGCAAGGAGCCCCCTACCTCCGCCCATGGCCCCCCTGAAACTCCCCCTCAAAAGTTCCTGTCCACTGCTGGGCAGAGGGGGAGATGGCTTTTGGACTTGAGTCTGTTTTCTCCCCCAGGTGGCCAGCATCCAAAATAAAGCAAACTTTCCTTCCAACCAACACGTACGTCTTGAGAACTGCATTTTGACCCGTGAGCCTGACTTCAGTAACACTGCTGCTGGGTTCTCAAGAGAACCCAGAATAGTTATTGGGGGGGAGGGTAGTATTTATGGCGTTCCTTATGCCTGGAAAGCCACTTAGATGGTTTTCTAAACGTGATCAGGATGCGGCTGATGGTGGGGACCGATGGAAAAAATAAACGAGGAACAGAACTCCGGAAGGCTTCCAGGAAACACTCTTGAGTTTGTTGAAATTCGGAAACCAAAGTAGAAGACCCAAGACCTTCCATGTAAATTCAGGAGGCAGCTGCCTCCCATGGGCAGCTTTCAGGTCAACGGGAAACAGAAGAGTCAACTCGAGAACAGGAATCGTCTCAATATGGAAAGAGGACACAGCGGAAACTCCATTGTTCAGAACAATCGGCAGGAACAACAACCACCCATCTGAAAACATCTGCCATATGACTTTCACATGTTATAGAAAGATCTTAGACCTACATCTGCTCCCGTGTATTCAAACGCTGCCCATGGACTGTAAGAAGCTTAAAGTGGGTGCTAATAATAAAAATAAATAAATAAATTTAATACAAGTCTTATGCGGCATTACTAACCTAAAGTAACAAGAAAGCTCCTTTCCATGGGATCATTTACCAAGTTCAGAAGTGGAAGAAAGAGTGAAGGGTGACTTTTAATGATTTCTTTAGAAGTTTTCGCTCCAGCGGAGAAGGGGATGGCAACCCACTCCAGTACTCTTGCCTGGAGAATTCCATGGACAGAGGAGCCTGGTGGGCTACAGTCCATGGGATCGCAGAGTTAGACACGACTGTTGCAACTTGCACTTTGATTAATTAAACTGATTTTTACTATACTTTCTTTTATGAATAACCGACTATCTCATGGTGTACCCTAAATTGGTAAATACATATTTTCTTTTCCCTTAAGGGAAAAAAAGTCATATACTTACATTCAACCATATGAAAATATGGTTTTGTGTGTGAAATGTTGGCTGTCTTTAAACTGGGCAAGCTATGTATCTTATGTTGAATAAACTTAAATGTAATTTCAAAAAAATAAAAAAATTTTGCTCCAAAACTGGACTCCATTTGAATGCAACTATTTCAAGGAAAGAGAAACAAACTCTCAGATTTGTTATAGGCACACACTACAGACAGACTCATGGAAGCAAATACAGAGACTTAAATACATCAAGAAGCTGGAATGTGGGAAAAGTTGGTTCCTTACTCGACAGAGAAAAGATGGGACTATTTAATAAATGGATTGGGAAAAGCCATCCATCAAAAAAAAAAAAAAAAAAATCCCTACCATACTTCACCGTATCAATAAATGACAAAGGCTTTAGCATTTTGATGTAAAAATAAATAAAACCAGAAAACATATTGCACAAAAAATAATCTGGATGAAACCCTAAGCAACACCCAAGTGTGAGAAAAGTTAAATTTGATGAAGTTACATTTTTTTAGAATTATATATATCTTGTTACACACATGCAGAGATACATAAAGATACATAAATATTTAGAGAAAAAATATGTATATATATATGCTGTTGTTTAGTCTCTCAGTTGTGTCTGACTCTTTGTGACCCCATGGACCATAGCCCGCCAGGTTCTTCTGTCCATGGGATTCTCCAGGCAAGAATACTGGAGTGGGTTGCCATGCCCTCCTCCAGGGGATCTTCCCAACCCAGGGATCGAACCCGTGGCCCATGCATTGGCAGGTAGATTCTTTACCACTTACTACCACCTGAAGAAGTGAAGTGAAAGTCATTCAGTCGTGTCCGACTCTTGGCAAGCCCATGGACTATATGGTCCATGGAATTCTCCAGGCCAGAAGACTGGAGTAGGTAGCCTTTCCCTTCTCCAGGGCATCTTCCCAACCCAGGAATCGAACCCACGTCTCCCGCATGGCAGGTGGATTCTTTACCAGCTGATCCACCAGGGAAGCCCAAGAATACTGGAGTGGGTAGCCTATCCCTTCTCCAGGGGATCTTCCCGACCCAGGAATCGAATCGGGGTCTCCTGCATTGCAGGCGGATTCTTTACCAACTGAGCTATGAGGGACGCCTAGTACCACCTACAATGTATAAAATAATGAATGAGAACCTACGTTTAGCACGGAGAACTCTAATCAATGCTCTGTGACCACCTAAACGGGAAGGGAATCCGAAAAAAAGAGGGAACATACGATTACACACAGCTGACTTGCTCTGCCATACAACAGACACTAACAGAGCGTCGTAACGCAACTACATACTCCAGTAAAAATTAATTTAAAAAAAGAAGAAATGAAAAGAGAGCCCTCCCAGGCACACAGTACTCCGAGGTCTGCACAGACCTTCAGTGAGAGCCGGAGACCTCTCGTGGAGGGGCTGGCTGCCTCGTCCCCGGCCGCCAAGAGCTGACAAAGACCTTCCACCATCGTAAGGAAGGCAAATCCGGCCAGCCAGGATCCCAGAGCGGGTCGTAAAAATTTAACGGCCGCAGGCGACGGCCCTGGCAATTTTGACCCAACAGTTATAAAAGAAGAAAAAGAAAAAGAACTAATCAAAAAAAAAAAGAAGAAGAAAATCAACGCTGGACTAACTTTTGGTCAAAGTACAGATGTTGCGAGATTGTGAATATAGGCTGGAGAAAACCATGACTCCCCACAAAGACAGCGCGGTCATAAACGTGCTCCAAAACTCATAGATGACCGGTGCGTTGTCACGGTGAACAATGTGAATGAAGAGAAGAAAAGGATCACGTTTTTAATGCACAGATGTGCTGGGAAAAGAGATCCACGGCTGTCTTCCGCACGTGTGCTAGGCTGCCAGAGTCGTGTCTGACTCTGGACGGTAGCCCACCAGGCTCCTCCGTCCATGGGGTCTTCCAGGCGAGAAACACTGGAGTGGGTTGCCATGCCCTCCTCCGGGGGATGTTCCCGACCCAGGCATCAAACCCACGTCTCCTGCATTGGCAGGCGGGGTCTTAACCACGGAGCCACCCGGGGGAGCCCACAGCCTTCTTCAAGCCCCTGCCTAACACTCGGGCCCTGGTGAAATCGGAAACGCAGAGCTCGGAGTTTATGTGGAAAAAGAAATCGATTTGGAGCAGTCAGGTAGAGCGTTCGCACAAACACGAAGCTAGGTCCACGCCTGCGTCCGGAACGGTTCTGCCAAATATGCCAACGCGGTCTCTCACCGGGACCACAGTCAGAGGTCTGGAAAGCACGAATTAAGGGGTCTCTGATAAAAGGGATGACAGAGGATGAGACGGTCAGATGGCATCACCGACTCAATGGACATGAGTCTGAGCAAGCTCCGGGAGTTGGTGACGGACAGGGAGGCCTGGCGTGCTGCAGTCCGTGGGGTCGCAGAGAGTCCGACACAACTGAGGGACTGAACTGAACTGATAAAGCCCTGATTCTGAGAAAACAGCATAAAATTCTCACTGTTAGGATACCAGAGGCCCCCTTCCTCAGGGGTAGCAGGAAAAGACATGAAATCCCAAGAAAAGAAAGCCAAGGACCTAAACATCTGGCTACCGGGAAAGGGAGAGTTCTCGGGTATCAGGATGTCCTCTGCACGAAGTGAATCCTACTTTCCTGCCTTTCAGGCATCTGGGCCGAGATTCTCTACGTGGACAATAAAAAAGGCACAGTGGCCAAGAACTGCCAGAATTCAGACCTCACTGGGCCAAATTAGTCTTTGTTCCTCCCTCACTTACTGGAATGACATCATTTAAAAAGCGCTGCCTTTTCTGGATTTCTTCCCCACCACCCCCCACCTTCCTCCAAGACACTGCTGTTTAAACAGCCTGCACACACAGACTCTGATTCATGAGGAAGAAAGATTGTTCAGCCAGTGGCTTTCCAAGACACGGCCCACCCCCCTCCACCCAGGGGAACCGTAAACGCTAAATCTGCAACCGGCTCCAAGCCAGACCTTTGTAACCCAGATACCAAAAGCTGGAGCCTATTCTCCGCGAAGTTCTTGAGAAGCGAAAAAAGGTTTCTGGGGAAATGAGAAACCCAGCCCCAGGGTCAGCGGGTAGAGGGGAATGGGGCGGGGAGGGAATGGGTCACTCACTGCTTGACGGGTATAAGGTTTCAGTTCTCTGAGTACAATGGATCCTCAAGAGATGCTGGCCAACACACAGTCTATGAAACCGGGAAGAGCAAATCGGATTCCATAATAAATCTGTTCTTTAACTTTTGTGTTTCCTCTGCTTACTCAGGCAGTCTCTGCACCTTCTGTGAAAGAATGCTGTCCCTAGCCTGATATATATACATTGTAGCGCATCCTCCTTTCAGAGTCTAACTGTTTTCCATTCCTCTAGAGATAAAACCTTGCAGAACAGACAGTAACATTTGTCCCTATTAGAGGTTTACAAGAACTTGGGGCCTGCTGTGGACAGCTCTGAGAACAAAGGATTCCAGCTCCGACAATTTTGCAACAACTCAGCACACTTTCCCTCCTCCTGCTTTTAAAAGTGCTTTGCTGACACCATTCCCAGAGTTAGGGGGATTTTTTTGAGCACAAGCTACTGGTCTCCTTGCTTGGCCCTGCAATAAAATCCTTCTCAACTCCAAAGTCTGAATTATTTTTTTTCCGTTTGTTTCGCCTCACTACGCCTCGGGCACATAAACTTGTGTTCAGTAACATCTATACGTAACAACAGTCAATCCCAAAGGAAATCCAACCCTGAATATCCACTGGAAGGACTGATGCTGAAGCTCCAATGCGTTGGCCACCTGATGTGAAGAGCTGACTCATTAGAAAAGACCGTGATTGATGTTGGGAACGATTGAGGGCAGGAGAAGAAGGGGGTAACAGAGGATGAGATGGTTGGATGGCATTACCAACTTGGTGGACAGGAGCTTGAGTAAGCGCCGGGAGATAGTGAAGGGCAGGGAAGGCTGGCGTGCTGCAGTCCATGGGGTCACAGAGACGGACACGACTTAACGGCTGAACAACAACAAAAGTTAACAAGACTGTACTTCTTGCACTTAACATTTTATTGAGGGTAGATCTCATGTGATGTGGTCCTTACCGATTCTTTCCTCAAACCGTAGGAACACTTCAGGTAATTTTAACTAGAAATAAGCAAAAACAAAAAAACTAGGACATATTCAGACAGAGAAAGAGAAATATTCTAAGAACTCCTTATATGTGGAATCTAAAAAGAAACGATACAAACGAACTTATTTACAAAACAGGAACAGACTCACAGACTTAGAGAAAGAACTTCTGGTTATGGGGAAGGATGGGGGAAGGGATAGTCAGGGAGTCTGGGATGGACATGGACACACTGCTGTATTTAACACGGAGAACCAGCAAGGACCCGCTGGACAGCTCAGGGAACTGTGCTTAATAGAAAATAAGAAGCCTAATTTCAAAAGTTTAATCATATACACATTACTAAACATAACACAGGCAATCAGGGGCCTACTGTATAGCCCAGGGAACTGTACTCAATACTCTGTAATGACCTCTATGGAAAAAGAACTTTAAGAAGAGTGGAGATATGCTGAACAAAATGTAAATACTAAAGTGTGGGCTGATGGAAAATCCGTGGGCCGAGCACAAAATAACTGTTTCTGTCCTTACCAGCCTCTCCTATTCTCACATCAAAAGCAGTTTCCATTAAAGCCTGAGGTGTTAGAGAAGGGTTAAAACCATCATTGAAAATGTAAAGGAACAGGGGCTATTAATTCCCTGCAAAAGTCCCTACAACACTCCTATTTTGGGGTGTAAAGAACTCAAATGATAAATGGAGAGTTGCTGAAGATACACGAATAAGTAGTGTCTAATCCTTATACTTTATTGTCTGAAATTCCTGGACGAGCCAAATATTTTTCAGCCGTTGATTTGAAGTTTGCTTTCCAGAGTTGAACCTATACTAAATCATCCTCTACCTAAGACTTTTAAGACAATTGAGAGGATTCTTGGCCATTATAGGCTATGGCCTCATTTGGATTCCGGGTTATGGGGAACTAGCCCGGCCTTTATGTAAACTTCTAATGGAGACTCAGCAGCTCCAAACGCAAACCGGTTTGGTCCCCAGAGAGACGCAAAAGGCTTTTAAGGATCTTCAAACCACTCTCTTGCAACATCCTGCTTTCAGCTGGCCCACAGGATCAGAGTTTAGTTTGTTATTGAAAAAAAAAAAAAAAAGGACTATGGCCACAGGGCTCAAGGGTAATTGCCGCTATTGTTTTGCTAATGACTAAAGCTCCGAAGTTTACCGTTGAGCAAAGTCTTACAGTACTGACTTCTCAGGATGAAAAGTGGGATCTTAAAACTCTAGCTCCACCTTTAAAGCTACTGTTAACTCAAGGGGTGTCAGAACTCAAGGGGTGTCAGAATAGAAAATCCCTTACACTGGTCCCAGAGACCCCAATCTTCAGGAAAAGCTAAAAAGGCCGATTACATTATTAAGAGGCATCTGTGTAAGCTAACTCAGGAAACGCAAGATAGTTTCAAGTTTTACCCGTAGTTTTAATGAGGGCTCAGATTGTCCCTAAGAAGGGGCTGTCTTTATGACAGAACGTTTTCGTGAGTAGTTACTGTCACAGATCCTGAAGCCTTAAAATTAACTATGTGACTCAGCTTGGGGCTTTTCAACCACCCCATCAATCGACGGCTTCCCGTGGTGGGTTTCTCTGCTTCAAGGAAAGGACTTTCCTCAACTCCGTGATGACATCTAGCAATCCTAGGATGGGACTGGTATAACATATTGTACCTTAACTATGGACATAATGTCACTTTTAATTCTGATTATGCTTTAACGTGGCTTAATGATTATTTTGCCTTACCTCTGTAACTATAACATGGTTTGTCTGTAACTGTTTGAAAGCTGTGAAGTCACAAATGGTCTGTCCAGGCTCCTTGGAGGACCGCAACCTCCTCCAAATTACCATCTTGGGGCCCCTGGATCAGAGACCCTCAGCGTGAGGGTGAGGAGAATATGTTGCCTCAACGATTTAGGGACGACGCCCCTCAACAGCAGGAAGCAGTTACAGAAGGAAAATGACTCCCCTTTCCCTTGACAATATAATTCTCCTAAAGAGAAAAGGAGGGGTTGAGAGAGTCAATTCCTAGGCAGATTGATAAGTCTGGGGTCCCCAAGAAGGAGATGGGTTCTGGGGCTCTTGAAGAGGAGATAGGGGTCTGAATTCTCAGCGGGGAGGAAAGGACAAACGCCTTTTTTATTTCTACATTCCTTAGCCTTAGTCACATAAAATGTTTTTTTTTTTTTTCTCTCTCTCTAAGCCCAGAACTGATGGTTTACACAACAAACAACTCAGTTTAATTCGGCAGTAAGGGATTATATAACCACCATGTATGTATCCTGCTTGAGGACAGTTTCTCCTTCCTGAAAACCTTCTGACAAACCCTGATATCTCAGAATGTGTATAATGGGAGTGGGTCTGGTAAGATCTTTCAATTGCTAAACGCTAATCCTCTCATCTTGCAATGTAAACTGTGGGAGTGGGTCTGGTAAGATTTCGATTGCTAAGCTCTAATCCTCTCATCCTGAAATGTAAACTGTGGGAGTGGGTCTGGTAAATTTTTTTTACAACCTTGAGACATTCTTTTGATTTATTGTAATACCCTATTAAAAAAGTACATCACTCCCTTGCTAACACTAGCAAGGTGGGGCACTCTCCCTCCCCCTTGTAATTTCTACATCAGAAGCTTTCTCAGTCACTTTTCATAGTTTAATAAAAACTCTGCTGCACACACACACACACACACAGAGTGGATAAATGTATATATATAACTGATTCACTCTGCTATGCACCTGAAACTACTACAATATTGTAACTCAACTATACTCCGATTTTTAAAAAAAAATTGTTTTTAATGTTTATCCAAACTTGTAGCCTCACAAGTTTATAACACAGCCTCTGGTCTGTATTTTTGGAAGGTAATTTGCCGGTGATGAATCTGACTCTCAAAAGCATTGACGGACCCGGGTTCAAGTAGATCAGAGCTTTTTGCCTTCAGTTCAGTTCAGTTGCTCAGTCGTGTCTGACTCTTTGCGACCCCATGGACTGCAGCACGCCAGGCCTCCCTGTCCATCCGCAGCTCCCTAACCCTAACCCAAACCTACGTCCATTGGGTCGGTGATGCCATCCAACCATCTCATCTTAAGACACACCAAAGCATCCAATTGTCCGTATCAATACAGTGACTGGAGATCTTTAGCCTCCAATGCTTTCATCTGAATACAGAGAACTTAGCTCTTCACTTCTTCAACGACTGTCCTAACATTTTTATTATTGCGATGCGTGGTACAATGGAATGAGCAGGGATCAGAGAAGCGTTTGAATCTCAGCTCCACGATTTATTAACTGCGAGACGTTGCATGACTAACTTAGTCTTTCTCAGCCTCAATTTCTTTGAAGGAGACAGGGGGAGGAGAATATCCTATTTCTAAATGTTAAATCATAGCGTCCGCACCGGAGTGGAACTGCTGGATCTCATGGTCGTTCTTGATCGCCTGGAGAAGGGAACGGCAGCCCACTCCAGTGTTCTTGCCTGGAGAATCCCGTGGACAGAGGAGCCTGGCGGGCTGCAGTCCATGGGCTCACAGAGAGTGGGACATGAATCAGCACCACAACAACGGCACTTCTACTTTTAATTTTTGAGGCGCCTCCACGCTGTTTCCCACAGACGTTGGACCAGTCTACATTCCCACCCGAGGCTCACGAGGGTTCCCTTTTCTCCACGTGGTCACCAACATTTGTCACTTCCCGTCTCGTCGAGAAAAGCCACTCTGACAGGTGTGAGTTAATATCTCACGGTGGGTTTGATTTCCATTTGGAAAAAGATATCTGGAGTCGCGTGCTCACTGCGGCATGATTCATAACAGCCAAGATATGGAAACACCCTCAGCGTCTGTACGTAGATGGATGGATAAAGAAGGTGCAGAAGATACATACCATGGAATATTACTCGGCCATAAAAAAGGAGATCCGGCCATTTTTCCACAACGGAAATGGACCTGGAGGGTATTAAGCTAAGGGAAATAAGTTAGACAGAGAGAGAGAGACAAATACAGTATGATCTCATTTATACGTGGAATCTAAAAAGGCTAATTAAAAAAAAAGAGTAAAATAGTGGTTATCAAGGGTTCTGTGTGTGCTGACTCAGTCGTGTCTGACTCTCTGCGGATCCCATGGACTGTAGCCCGCCAGGCTCCTCTGTCCATGCGATTCTCCAGGCAAGAACACTGGAGTGGGATGCCATTCCCTTCTCCCGGGGATCTTACCAACAGCGAGACAAACGGACGATTCCTGCAATGCAGGCAGATTCTTTACCGTCTGAGCCATCAGGGAAGCCCTGTGATGTTTGACACTCAGCTGCGACAACGTGATTCAAGTATTAAAAAAATCACACATGGGTTTGATTTACAGTGAGAAAGGCAACAATTTTTTTCTTTTTTTTAACCAAACTGCAAAGGTGACTTGGAAAGTCGGCTGTCAAGCCAAGCTATGTGAGCGAGTGAGGAGAATGAAATTTTAAAATATTTTTGTGATGACAATGACGAAGCCACACTTGGAACCAGCTCCAAAGGCGACTTGGTAAAGACACCACAGGGCCGCAGATGAGAGGCCGGCAAACCCGGCGGCCCCCCAGCCTGCGTGTATAAATAAAACTTTATTTCAACACAGCCACACCCCTTCGTTGTACACATTGCCTGAGGCTGGTTTTGCACACTACACAGGTAATGCCCAAAAATACTGGCCATCTGGCCCTCTGCCGGAGAAATTACAAGGCTGTATCATATACCTGCCACTTGTTTCAAAGGAGCAGAGTGTGCAAGTTCTCAGCACAAGAAAAACACTTTGTCACTATGTAAGGGGATGGATGTTACTGAGATGCACAGGAGGGTTTTTTCCTTTTGTTTGTTTTGCTTTATATACATATGTAAATCCGAAACGAAGATAATTTTGTGGTCACTTACATCTCAGCAAAACATAGAAATTTAAAAAGACTGCTGACACTCGGGGCTAGATGAAAGCAGAGAAGCCTATAGCTTTTCCCATGACCAAAGAATCAAACCGGAGTCAGACTTCTATCTTAAAAGATACAAAGTTTTATTAAAGGAACCTGGAATCAATGGTATCATTCCATAAATTAGACAGCAGTAAAATCTTCCCAGGGTGTATATATATATATATGTATATACAAATCACAGTGATTTTCATTGTGCAAGGAATGGAGAGGTGTAGAAACAGGGTTTTTTTTTTTTCTTTCTTTCTTTTTTAAACCACTTGAGAAGCTGAAACGATCAGGGTGGGGCTCCCCGTATGACTTGAGCAGGAAGGAGGAACACCAGCCCTGGATGCTTCATCCCTGGAGCAAAGAAGGAACCTCTGACCGCCCCGCAGAGCCAGAGAAAGCGTCTCGGGGAGCCAGGAAAGGCAGCCGGTGAGTGGAAACGGTTCTGATCCCAGTTGCAAAAAAAAAAAAAAACAAACACACGTGCCATGAGTTTTATTTAAATAACACAGGAGTCCACCACGGAAGATCAAAGAGAGTGTCAACAGAAAACGAATGCAGACACAATAACTTAGAGGGAATGGTTCCAGAATATTTCCTTTCTGATTATCAAGGGTAGCGTGTGCTGGTGACCACACGGGGTCAGCAGGAACAAGCTTGGTATGAAAACGTGACGCTTGGTGGAAGCATCGCCCACCACTCAACCTCCACCAAGACACAGACGGACACACACACAGACTCAAATATATTATTTAAGACAATCGTACAATCGCTTTTTCTCTTTTGTTCTTGGTGAGTCAGCAACGCCCACTCAAGCTGAGCTGATTAGTCAGAATCTGATAAAGGAGTGTACAGTATACACGATGTTTCAGCAGGTACAGAATACGCGCCAGGCAGAGGGGCCACGGGAAGAAAAAAAAAAAAGAACAAGACAGGCACCTCATTTTAATCTCAATCGGGAGCGACGGAAAGACTTACATGATGCAGTCAATTTTGTGATGCAAAATCAAAGGGCTAGGGACCAAAAAAAAAAAATACAATTCCAATCCTTCCTGCAGCTGAAGCTACACCAAAGATTCTGTTGTTACGATGAGGAGTAAATGCAGCCTTCAGGGCTCCCCCGGAGGGGGGTGCCTATCATATCACTCAACCGCCTGGTGCTTCTGCTGACTCGGACGGGTGGCAGGTTGGTCTTGATGTACAGGTGGAGAGAAGGAAAGAGACGGTGAAAAATAGGTGATGCCAAACCTGCTCCAGGAGCAAGACTGGGAGGAGTTTTAAAGCATCGTGATGGGGTGACGTGCACGCCGGTTATCTGTTACTGGTTTTTTTTGTTGTTTTTTTTTTTCCTTTGCATATTTTGACAAATCGCCAGCAGAAATCATGGTTTTTGTGTTTTTTATTTGTTTTTCCACTGCTGGCCAATGATACATCACTGCTGAGTGGGATATCCCAACTGCCGGGACCACGGGTCATATGCCGTGACGACTGGCTAGCATTTTATCTCCTTCTGCATTTTCACAGATGGCTCTCCAAAGCAGGCTGGCTTTATTTTTTCCCTGAGGAAACCAAGACCCACCCCGATCCACCTCTTGAAATCAATGCATTTCCTAAAGACTTTATAAGAATTTTTTTTCGGGAGGGGGGGACGATAAGGGCCATTTTTAAAGTCTTAACTGAATTTGTGACATTGCTTCTGCTTTATATTTTTGGCTTTCTGACAGTAAGGCATGTGGCATCTCAGCTCCCCCGACCAGGGATTGAACTCACACCCCGCCCCCCTCAACATTGGAAGGTGAAGTCTTAACCACTTGTCCACCAGGGATGGGGTGGGGGGAGTCCCAAGACTTCTTATAGAGTATTGTCATTTAAGGAGATATTGCCAACTTGTCAAATGGCAGCAAACAAAAAACAGATCTCTCCTTTTCCGGTTCGGAATGTTGTCACGGTGGCCGTGAACTTTCTTCAAAACCTAGCACACCCTGATTACTTTTGATCCAAGACTCCAACATCACAGAATGCCTCCAGGGAGTGAACGATTTTCTGGTTGTATACGGCGAGCCGTCCATGTCTTTAAGACTCATTTTGATCACGCCCAGCATTGCATGATGTCAGACCATTTAATTTACGGCCCAGGCACCAGCACATGAAGCTCTCGACGACTAAATGGGCACCAGGGGTGTCAAAGGTGAGGTAAACCCCATCTGGCAGTGTTGGAATTCCTCTTCCTTTCCAATCTGCTTTGCATGGCTGAGGGTCAACGACCATGGTTTTATAAAGCAGCGAGCCATCCATGGTATTTGAACCTTTGTTTGCCCTGCATAGTTCTTCAAAATTAAGGCAACGCATTTTCATGCGTTCTTGTGCTATTTTCATCTCATAAATTACAACCTGGACAGGAAGAAGCAAGCCAAAAAAATATGCATCGGGATCAATGTCTGTATTTACAACTTTTGTATTGTGTTCAAGAAAGGTGTTTCATTTATTTTGTATTTTCTTAAGCATAAGGCTCCAAATAACAGTCATTTATTTTTACAGTCAGAGGACACAAGACTTAATGCTTTTCCTCATGGGTCTCTATCTCTGTGCAGGTTCCCGCTGCTCATTTAACCTTCTAACATTCAACGACGTAATAGCTCAGAAATGGCATGATAAAATTTTAGTCCCAGCTGGCTCACCGTTGAATCCAAAGAGCGCGGTGATGGGCAAGCACAGACTCAAAATAACAGCTCTCCGGGAACATCTGTCCAAGTGCACCGTTTGAAAGTAAATTTTTAATGAGTTGCCCATTGTAAGGTTTATTTTACTTAAATCTTGGACTCACTCTTGCCTACGGAATGGACTGCTCTTTGAAGACGAGGTCATTTACGAGAAGGGGGTGATTTAGCACCTTCGGCTCAAAGCTTTTATAGGTGTCATTTCCCTTCGTATCTCCTTCAAGCACACACACCCCTTGTCTTCTGATCCAGGAGTTGCTTCTTGCTGTTCAGTCGCTCGGTTGTGTCCGACTCTTTGCGACCCTGTGGACCGCGGCACGCCAGGCCTCCCTGTCCATCACCAATTCCTGGAGCTTACTCAGACTCATGTCCATTGAGTCGGTGATGCCATCCAACCATCTCATCCTCTGTCGTCCCCTTCTCCTCCTGCCTTCAATCTTTCCCAGCATCAAGGTCTCCAATGACTCAGCTCTGCGCCATCAGGTGGCCAAAGTATTGGAGCTTCAGCTTCAGCATCAGTCCTTCCAATGAATATTCAGGGTTGGATTCCTTTAGGATGGACTGGTTGGATCTCCTTGCAAGTCCAGGGGACTCTCAAGAGTCTTTTCCAACACCACAGTTCAAAAGCATCCATTCTTCAGGGTGCAACTGGTCAAATCTGACATACACGTGTATGTCCCCTGACATTTGTGCTACGTTAAAAAAAAACTGTTATGACTTTCCCAAACAGCAGCTCTCCACACCCCTAGGTGTGCCTGCAGAAGCGTGGGAAGGAAAAGCTGAGAAAGACACAGCGTTCCGGCCCCCAGCACAGGAAAAAACAGTGTCGACAGCAAAGAACTGACCAGGTCACCCAAGGATACCTGAGTTGCAGAGACCTGAGCAGCTGAGAGCTGAGGGCGCACCCAACGCTTTGCAGCAACACATCCCGAGGGCACACTCCGCCTGCAACCCTGTGGGCCGAGGAACGGAACCTCTCCGCACGGGGAAAGCGAGGGTGCAGGGCCTCGGGGGACGGGGGGTCTCGGAGGTCCAGTGGGCGATCCCCCGCAGCCACTGAAGGCTCGAGAACCGACTGCTTAAACGCACAGACCTCCGCCGGGCAAGGGCCTGGCTGGACCCTACGACCGGATTTTACACAACGGGTCCGAGCCACGCTTGTCTTTCCAGCTGAGTCGACAGAAGAAGCACGGCCCACTTAGGTGTCTTTCACAGCAAAGCTCAGCATCAGAAAGCATAAGGAAAAGAGGAGGGTTAAGAAGGCATGGAGTGAGGCGCCTCTGACCAAGCCCTGCTCCTGGGGGGACGCAAACGTCAACAGCAACCCTCGCCCACAGCAACACGCTCAATACCTAGCGTTCGTGATCCACAGGGTCCACGGTCGCACCCCCCCCCCCCCGGCCCCTTGGGTCCAAAGGGAAAAGGAAAGCTTCCCCCAGGCTTGTTCGGCACAGGCCCGGTGTATCTGTGAAACCAGAAACACAGCGAACGCTGAGGAGGAGAAGTGAAAGCAAGCAGAACTGAGGAAGGGTCAAACGGCTCCATCGTGTCCCTGCCGTTCCTTGCTTTTCCCAAAACCAAAGGGGAAAAGGAAAACATGTGCTTTAAGTTCCTCGAGCCAATGCTGAAAAGAGACTCTTCCATGTCAGGAGATGCACGTTTGGTCCAGGAATTGAACCTGGAATACGAACAGCTAGCCATCTCCCTACAGAGTCTGAAATTTTTTTTAACGCCACAGACAAAATTCCTCGAAAAGCATTTGCGGTCAGTGGCTTAGTCTTGCAGTAAAATTCAAACTCACATCTCCTTCCTTTGCATTCTGGTTTCAAGACCCCAGGCTGCCAAACATAAACCACTAAACATACTGGATACAGACCGTTACAGGATATAACCATAAAATGCATATAAGATGATACAAAATGCATATATCATAACTTTTAAAATTGTGTCCGGCAAGAGAACAGATTCATTAAAAAAAAAAGAAAGAAAAAATCTGAAACATAAATATTATCTCTGGAAAGTAGGAACATGTACATCACTACACAATTTCTGAGCTCCAAGCATACCGCCTTTTTTATACACAGACATGAGCAAACGCACACACACACACACACACACAATTTGTGGTTAAATCTGAACAAGTTCAGCTCAAACATAAAAAGTCAAGTCTATGAGGGAAAAACAAAAAAAAAACGAAACCAAGATATTCCAGTAGGAACACACAGGGCTAAAAAGCAGAAAACCTACAACCAAATGAAATGTTCAAAGTGTCCTACTGTGCAGTCGATTTCCAGTAGATTAAATAATTCCAGGGCCACGAACGTCAACAGCTCTGCAATCTCTTTATACACATCCGGGCATATACAAAGGTGGAAATATCCTTCCTCCAAGAAGAAGATGCTTCCTCGGGCTGGCCATGGGGGCCGACCCTGACCCATGGCGGGGGCCACTGTGTGTCCCGGCAGGCTCAGATCACCCTGTGTCTGGCATGAAATAAAACAAAGGGCTTGGTTACTTTTATTCTAAATGTTTATTCTTTTTTATCTTCTGCTTACCCTGTGTAGCACAGGGGGTCTTCTTTCCCCAATCAAGGATCGAACGTGCATCACTGGAAGCAGGGAGTCTTAACCCACGGGACTGCCAGGGAAGTCTGGATTTTGTTAAGTTTCCAAAACACCCGGGGAACATCTGTCATCTCAACAGTAACAACAAACAACGGTAGCGCAGAAGAAGCCAAAGATGCCTTTCACGCTCTTATGGCAAAGACCCCCAAGCCTGAATTCTACGGAACGAGAACGCCGGATGAAGTAAAATTGAAAGGGTTTTTTTAAAGGTGGGCTCTCGAGGTTCCATAGAACTAGCCCGAGTTCGTCCACAATTTGAAAAGAGATTCATGACAGAAACAAAAGTGGGTCCCAGTTTCCTGGTACCTTGCCATAGGACCTCACCATCAGACAAAACATTCTGTGACGAAGAAAATCTACAGGGGCCCAGACTCACAATCTAAGTGTGCTTCAACCCACCAAGACCCACTGTTCTAGCACAGGGAACTCTGGTCAGTACTTGCTAATAACCTATATGGGAAAGGAATTTGAGAAAGAAGAAATACATGTATATGTAAAAAAAAAAAAAAAAAAACTATATAAGAAATTTAAAAATAAACAGAATTCAACTGATACAGGGCTTCCTGGGTGGCTCAGATGGTAAGGAATCCGCCTGCCAATGCAGGAGATGCAGGTTCGATCCCTGGGTTGGGAAGATTCCCCTGGAGGAGGAAATGACAACCCACCCCAGTATTCTTGCTGGAGAATCCCACGGATGGAGGAGCGTGGTGGGCTACGGTCCACGGGGCCACACAGAGTCAGACACAACTGATCGACTTACACTTTGACATACTTTCAAGTGATAGAATGAGTGAATGAAATAAAAGAGGCCTTGATATTGCAAAAATCAATACATAAAATACAGATCTACCTTCCAGGCGGGGGAGTCCCGAGCTCAGAAATTCTTGAAGACATCCAGCTCTTTCTCTGACACGGGCGGGGCAGAAGCCCAGTCGTTCTCGGGATACGCTTCGAAGTTGGAAGTATCGTCTTCACCGCACAGCTTGGGGACGATGGGGGGCTGAGGGACCAGCAAAGACACAGCGCCGTGGTCAGAGGGGAACTGTGCTCACCAGGTGATCTTACATTCAGCCACGCTTCAGTGTGACTGCACTTTGCAGATACTGTTTTTTTTTTTTTAAACAAATCAAAGCTTTGCAGAAACATTGCCAGTCTGTACCAGGAAGTTGTTAACGTCCAGGCAAGCCCGAGTTTTTTTATGGCACTTTTAACATACTATATTTGTTTTGTTTTGTTTTTAATCAAAGCTTTGCAGAAACCTTTGCATGGATCAAGCCTGCACCAGGAAGTTGTTACATTCAGGCACGCCTAGTTTTATTGCACTATACAGATACTATGTATGTTTGCTTTTTTTTTTGAATAAATCAAAGTTTTGCAGAAACCTTGCAAGGAGACAGCCTGCACCAGGAAGCTTGCTACGTTCAGGCACGCCTAGTTTTATTGCACTTTATAGCTCAGCTAGTAAAGAATCCGCCTGCAATGCAAGAGATGCTGGTTCGATTCCTGGGTCGGGAAAAACCCCAGGAGAAAGCATAGGCTACCCACTCCAGTGTTCTTGGGATTCCCAGTGGCTCACCCTGTAAAGAATCCACCTGCCATACGGGAGACGTGGGTTCCATCCCTGGATCAGGAAGATCCCCCGGAGGAGGAAATGGCAACCCACTCCAGTATTCTCGCCTGGAGAATCCCCATGGACAGAGGAGCCTGGTGGGCTACAGTCCATGGGGTTGCAAAGAGTCGGACAGGACTCAGTGATTAAGCTTGCGCACACACACACGCCCACACACACACATACATACTCCCTTTTTTTAAAAAAATGTAATCAAAGTTTTGCAGAAATCTAGCATGGGGCAAGTCTGCCCCAGGAAGTTGTTACATTTCGGCACGCCTCATTCCATTGCACTTTGCACATACTGCGTCTTTTGCAAGTTGAAGCTTTGCAGAAACTGAACATCGAGCAAGTCTATCTGCGTCCTGTCTCCAACAACACTGTCGCACTTCTTGCTCTGTTAATTCTGATAATTCTCACATTTCAAACTTTATGATTAGACTTGTTGGGTTGAACTGGGACCACTGATCTTTACTGTAACCACTGACCTTGGTATATCTTTTGTTTTGTAATTTTTCAATTAAGGTAGAGATGGTTCTTTTAAGACTCTTCGCCACTCCATGGACTGCAGCCCGCCAGGCTCCTCTGTCCATGGGATTCTCCAGGCAAGAAGACTGGAGTGGTTTATCAGTCCCTTCTCCAGGGGAATCTTCCTGACCCAGGGATTGAACCCGGGACTTATGCATCACAGGAGGTCTCTTTACCAACTGAGCCTCCAGGGAAGCCCGCGACTCTTCAGCCAAGGTCTTCCCTCAACAGTGTGAACTTAGTAACGATTTGAATCACTCCATTAGGTATTCATCCCAAGGAATTGAGCCACAGACTCAGAGCCCGAGTTTGCACTCAGGAGAGCCTGAGGCCTCCCCGGGTACCAGCCGGCCGACTGACGTCTGGTCGTACCTTCAGCTTCCTTTCGGGGACCGCGCCCCAGTCCACGAGCCGGAACCACCGGTGCTGTTTGACGTCTCGGCTCCGTTCTGCAAAAGGAACACCCGTCATCAGCGCAGAGAAGGCCGGCAGGACAGGAAAGCCCGTGTCACAGAGAGGCGCCGTACGATTCCACACAGAGGGAAACACGGGTTCGCTAGGGCTTGAGCCACTGTCCCCGGAGAAAACTGCCAGTGAAGGCATCTGAGCGTCATTATATGCTTTTCTTCATTACAGACAGAAATTCAGTCATGGTGTTCAAGGCTTACCTGCTGGCTCAGTAAAAGAACCCGCCTGCCAACGCAGGACACGTGGGTTCCATCCCTGGGTCGGGAAGCTCCCCTGGAGAAGGAAATGGCAACCCACTCCAGTATTCCTGCCTGGAGAACCCCACGGACAGAGGAGCCTGGCGGGCCACAGTCCACGGGGTTGCAAAGAGTCGGACACGACTGAGCAATTAAACGACAACATGGTGTTCACGCGTATAGAGCTCTGGACCACAAAGACCAAAGCGTAACTATGGTCCAGGCCCTCCCAACGTGAAGTGGGATTTTCACCTTGACATTTCCTTCAGCTGAAGCTGTGGCTCATTATGTGTGTGTGTGTGTGTGTTAGGCCCTCAACCGTATCTGACTCTTTGTGACCCCATGGACTGTAGCCCTGCCAGGCTCCTCTGTCCATAGGGATTGTGTAGGCAAGAACACTGGAGTGGGTTGCCATTTCCTCCTCCAGGGGATCCTCCTGACCCAGGGATCGAACCCGGGTCTCCTGCATTGGCAGGCAGAAGCTTCACCACCTGAGCTACTTTTCCAAACACATAAAATGAGGTTCATAAAGTAATGTCATCTGCTCACCACTGCCCAGAGATTAAGCCACGTGACTACGATGCAAACTGAGGATGTCTCACTTGAGAGATGGGTTTTTTTTTTTTTTTCCTCAAGACCTTGCAGCGTGTGGGATTTTGATTCCCCAGCCAAGGGGTTGGAAGCGGGCTGCCTGCAGCGGAAGCCTGGAGTCTTAACCACCGGACCATCAGGGAAGTCTGCAAACCTCAGAGAAGTGGCAGCTACAGGGTACTGGCTTCTTTTGGAAGCAACGAGCCTGCTCTTTAAAACGGTGGTGACTGGTGCACCATTTTGCAAACACAGCACAAAAGCCGTCCGACTTGTCGGATATAAAGGGGTAAACCATGTGCTATGTGAATCACAAGAGGGAGATTCAAGGGGGAGGGGACATAGGTATCCCCATGGCGGCCTCGGGCTGGTGTGTGGCAGAAAAACCAACGTGATATCGTAAAGCAATTATCCATCAATGAAAATTAAAAAAGAAAAAATAAACATAAGTAAATAAAGAAAGCGATGATTAGTTAGCTTATAGATCACTGCTGAGCCACTGGCTTCTTTGCAGGGATGTGGAGACCTGATTCTGGGTGAATCAAATCTGAAATCTGGCCAAGGAACGGGCAAGACTGTTCTGCCGTTGTTGACATGTCTGAAGTCAGATGAGAGGCATTTAAAGTGAGTACCACTTAATGCGTGCTGAGATGCTCAGCCATGTCCGACTCTCCGCAACCCCCGAGGACTGCAGCCCGCCAGGCTCCTGTGTCCGTGGGGAGTCTCCAGGCAAGAATACTGGAGTGAGTTGCCATTTCCTGCTCCAGCGGCTCTTCCCAACCCAGGGATGGAACCCGCGTCTCTTACGTCTCCTGCAGTGGCAGGCAGACTTTTCACTACAAATATCGAGTAGGAAGCCCCTACCGTTCCACATATGCGGACGCAAATACTGACCTTCATGTTTCCCAGTCTTTTTGTCCTGTCGGTAACAAGCAGTTTCTTGATGAGGTCTCTGTTTCAGAGGGGAAGGAGACAGACACAGAGAAACATTGAAATGTGGGAACACAGCAGGTCAATAGCAATAAAATCCAGTTTGGCAGGGACACCCGCCCAGCGGGTCGGTCTGCACGTTGGCTAAACATCTTCTGGCGCTCCTTTCTCACCACTCTTGACTGCTAAGTCACTTCAGTCGTGTCTGACTCTCTGCGACCCCGTGGACTGCAGCCCGCCAGGCCCCTCCGTCCGTGGGAGTCTCCAGGCAAGAACACTGGAGTGGGTTGCCATTCCCTTCTCCAGGGGATCTTCCCCAACTCAGGGGTCGAACCCGCGTCTCTTGTGTCTCGTGAATGGGCAGGCGGGTTCTTTACCGCTAGCTCCACCTGCGAAGCCCCTTTCTCACCATTATCTGTTCCTAGACAACCTAAACAATTTATGCGATGCAGAGCTGCAACCCAGCTAAGGTACAGAGGTTGATCAAATCAACGTAGAGACAAACAGCCTTTGAACATGAGCAGAAGAAACTCTGTCTGCCCTGGGGATGTCTGACCTTCATTTCAAATATACCTGCCAGGCCAACCCCGGCCAACTACACAACATGTGATTTTACCAAAATCAGTCATCACGCTTTGCCTGGTGGGTCTACTTATCTGTGGGATTCCTGTCTGGACGTCCTTGCCTTCCCAGAAGCAACGGAAGTATTTTTGTGTGTGCTGGGTCACAGAGATTTTCCTTCTAAATAGCCGATGATATCAGAATACTGACTCACTGGACATCAACCCTGAATATTCACCGGAAGGACTGATGCTGAAGCTGAATCGCCAATATTTTGACCACCTGATGCAAAGAGCTGACTCATTAGAAAAGACCCTGATGCTGGGAAAGATTGAAGGCAGGAGGAGAAGGGGACGACAGAGGATGAGATGGTTGGATGGCATCACCGACTCGACGGACATGAGTTTGGGTGGACTCTGGGAGTTGGTGATGGACAGGGAGGCCTGGTGTGCTGCGGTTCATGGGGTCCCAACGAGTCGGACACGACGGAGCAAGTGAACAACAACAACAAAAAATCAGAACCCAGAAGGACAGAGAAGCCTGTATTCACACAGCAGACGAGGATTCAACACAGTTACGTCACAGCGTGTTTCAAGAAATCATTTCCTTCTATTTCCCCCTTAAAAATTCTATTTAAGTAACGTAATCACTCACAGTACTTACACATCATACAAGGGCTTCCCCGGCGGCTCAGCAGTATAAAATCTGCCCGCCAGTGCAGGAGATGCAGAGACCCGGGTTCGATCCCTGGATCGGGAAGACCCCCTGGAGGAAGGCATGAAAACCCACTCCAGTATTCTCGCCGGGAGAAAGAATCCCACGGACAGAGGAGCCTGGCGGGCTGCAGTCCATGGGGTCGCCAAGAGTCGGACGCGACTACAGCGACTTAGCAGGCAAAGTCGTGGACGCCTGCACCAGCCGCCAAGCTTGCTGGGAGGAACAAGGCCCTTCTTCTCGAATAACAGAACTGCTTCCTTATTCAATATGATGATGAACGACCTTTATTTGCTAATGATACACACACCCGTTATCTCAAAAGATGTAAAATACGGCTGCGACTCATGGAGAGGTGAGGTGTCATCCCTCCAAGGACGCCTCCACTGGGCCGTTTCTCAGGGGCTTTAGAAATAAACGCCCCCACTGACCGGAGAAGACGGCTGACTTACTTGACAGTGAACTCCAAATGTCTGGGGAAGTCTATCTTGCCAGCAAGAATCTTCTGATAAATGCCAAAGGCGTTGTCATCGAAAAACGGAGGAAACCTGTTAGAAACATAGAAACGGCTTATTTTTAGCGGCCAGTGGGGGGAACAGCCCCAGGCTTTATATGGATGGCTCCTTCCACCTGGCATGGGCAGAAGAGAATTCTATTTTTCCGTGTGCACTTTCCTCTCTCACCCGGGAGTCACGGATGACTCAGGGCCAGCTATGAAGGCATGGTTCCCAGGGGCCAAGCGCGGAGCACTCTGTCCCAACAGCAGAGGGCAGGCAAATGTAGAAAATGCAATGACCACGATGAGCCTTTGTGACCAGCTGTGTGGCCACTCGCTGACGGCTGTTTGGTCACTGAGGTGCGTCCGCCTCTCTGCAACCCCGTGGACTGTAGGCCCACCAGGCTCCTCTGTCCATGGGATGCTCCAGGCCAGAACACCAGAGTGGGCTGCCATTTCCTCCTCCGGGGGAATCTTCCCAAGCCCAGGGATCCAACCTGCGTCTCCTCTCTTGGCAGGCAAGGTCCTCACCCCTGAGCCCACCTGGGAAGCCCACGACGGTCTCTTAACTACAACTAGCCCGGCCAGCTGCGCTTCTAGAGTAAGCAGCTTCCGTGGATCTCGAACCTACTCAGGCCCAGAGACACCCAGTCCTCGCTGAGTGTGAACGCCTTTGAGTGAACAAACCCCTGAGTCGGGCCTCCGCCCGTGAGCCAGAAGCCGGTTCCAACAGTGGCCGGGGGGGTTGGTGTTCCTGCCCTGAGTGGAGGCTCTGAATGAGCACACGCCGCGGGACGGTCTCCATGAAGAAGCGGGCCCGGGAGAAAACGCGTCATATATTCCTCCACGGGCTCCCGGAGAACGCGGCATACGGAGCTCCGAGGGAGCTGGCGTGACACGCCACCGTCATGGGAGAGGTATTCTAGCAGTAGCTTTAATGAGCGGAAAAAACTCATCACGAGGGAGCGCCCACAGATCCAGCCGGAGAGAAAAAGCAGAAGGAACGCATATCTGAGACGTCGGAGTGCAGAAAGCGGCCAAAGACGGTGCCCAGATCCAACGTGTGTGTTTATTCACTCGGTCGTGTCCAACTCTTTGTGACCCCAAGGACTACTACAGTCCATGGGATTCTCCAGGCCAGAATACTGGAGTGGGTATCCTTTCCCTTCTCCACGGGATCGTCCCGACCCAGGGATGGAACCCAGGTCTCCTGCATTGCAGGCGGATTCTTTACCAACTGAGCAATCAGGGACGCCCGCCCAGATTTGAAAGTATCTTCAAACGTCTATCTTTAACCCAACAGAAACCTTCCAATTTTTTTTCGCCAATTTTCTTTACTTACTGGCTGCACGACATGGGATACGGGGTAACACTTCCCTGACCGGGGATCAAACCCACGTATCTCACAGTGGAAGCTCGGCGTCTTAACCACTGGACTGCCAGGGAAGCCTCCTTCTAAGTATTTTTTTTTAATTGACTATAACTGGAGGATAGTTACTTGACAACATGGCGAAGGTCTTAATAAAGCGGGCAGGGAGTCAGCTGTGGCGAGCTGTAGACAGAGGGACCGCCTGTACTGCCCCACGAAGGCAGGCTCCAGCAGTTCATCTTAGAAAAATGCACGGCCAGGAACTTTGCTGGCGGTCCAGTGGTTGAGAATCTGCCTCACGACACGGACGACGCCGGTTCCATCTCTGGTCGAGGATCTAAGACCATGATGAAGTGAGCCTGATGTGCTGGATCCACAGTGTCCAAGCAACACAACTTGAGGGTCTGCAGGCCACCATGAAAGAGCCGGCGGGCTGCAACTGACAGCTGACCCCCAATTCAGCCAAACAAACGTTCTTTTTAAAAAATGCACATCAGGGCCTCCCTGGTGGGTCAGCGGTAAACACTCTGCCTGCCAACTCAGGAGACACGGGTCCGAGCCCTGACCCGGGAACATCCCACATGCCTCAGAGTATCTAACCACCTCCCCCCGCCACACACAAAAAAATACATGCCAATTTTGCCGTTTTCTTCCCCCCATCATCTATCCATGATCTTTTTTTTTATAGACATCTTTGACCTACCTCAACGTTCCTGGTGGCTACAGACCCCATGGACTGTAGCCCGCCAGGCTCCTATGTCCGTGGGATTCTCCGGGCAGGAATACTGGAGTGGGGTTGCCATTCCCTTCTCCAGGGGATCTTCCTGACCCAGGGATCGAACCCCGGTCTCCCACATGGCAGGCAGATTCTTTACCGTCTGAACCACCAGGGAAGCCCCATATGTTGTAATAATATGCCATTATCTTCCAACAACATACGTTCCAATCGTATACTATATTCCAACATGATCTTTGCTACGACGTTCCATATTATTATATTCCGTGAAACGACAGTATTTTTTTTCCCCCATAATAATAGAGACAAAAGAGAAGACACAGCAAGTCATTTCTAGTAAAAGTGCTCCGGCCGCTGGGATTCAACGGTTGGGCAACGCTACCCTCTGCTGGTCAGAAACAGTCAAGAAGGAACACACCCACCCGCTGCTGGGACACGGGTGGAACACCGATCACGCACAGGTGCAGAAAGATGTACCATTTTACATTTCTTTTTACATTTCACGTTTCTTTAACATCTTGCATTTCTGGTAGCGTAGGGAATGCCTTTCAGCCTTCTGTTTCTGACCGGGACTTCCTGGGCTGCGGTGCACGGAAGGGCTTTTTTTGGTCTATGTGATTGACTACAGAGGCGTCTGAGCAGAGAGAGAGAGAAAGAAGAACTGGGGAAGGGCAAGGGGATGGAGGAGGGGCAGGCGGGGAGGAGAGACCTGGGCGGGCCGCCCCACCTGCCCGCCAAGCACAGCGTCCAACAAAAGAGCCTGGTGAGCGCAGGATGCCAGGAAGCATCGGGTCCACGGACATCTGCGGGGAAGATGCTTGTGCTGTCTGCCCTGTGGGGAAACGGTGTGCGTGCGGGCTCAGTCGTATCTGACTCTTTGTGACCCCATGGACTGTAGCCCCGCCAGGCTCCGCTGTCCATGGGATTCTCCAGGCCAGAATACTGGAGCAGGCTGCCATTCCCCTTCCCCAAGGGGATCTTCCCGACCCAGGGATCGAACCCATCTCTTTCTTCTCCTGCCCTGGCAGGCAGATTCTTTACCGCCTCATGGAATTCCTAGCAACACCTCACAGCAATGCCAGACTTGAGTGGTTAATCATGCTGATATAGGGTGCCTCTCTCCGGAATCTGGACCGGGGAGGTCAATGGAATTCCAAACATCCCCCGAGGCACATTTGGGGTTTTCAGGAAAGAACACACTCTTTCCTTTCTGGAACACTGTTCCTTCCGAACGTCCTGAAGAGGATTTCTTTATCCACACGCCCGCTACCCAGCTCGGGGCTTCCCTGCTAGCTCAGATGGCAAAGAATCTGCGTGCAATGCAGGAGACTTGGGTTCCATCCCTGGGTCGGGAAGACCCCCTGGAGGAGGCACGGCAACCCACTCCAGTGTTCTTGCCTGGGGAATCCCAAGACAGAGGAGCCTGGCGGGCAGCAGTCCATGGGGTTTCCAAGAGTTGGACACGACTGAGCGGCTAACATCACACCCAGCTCTGGGGATCACTCCACAGTGATGGGTGGGTAATGAATCACATGTTCACGGCAGACAGGGACACTTTGAGACAAAAGATCGCACCAGACGTGCCCTGCTGGTCCTCCCAGCTCCTGCTGTTTCCTCTTTTGAAAGCAAGCCGAATGGTCATTCATAGCATCATCACCCACAGTGGGAAACTGTCGGAAGACGCCACTCCAAGTATGTCCGTCCGCTGACCCCCTTGCATCAAATCCCGGGGGCTGAGCCCCCCCAGAACAAGCGAACAGGGCAGGGAGCCGCAGGCATCTTCCCCACGCAAGCGGTACTCACCCCGACAGCATCTCGAATATCAGGATGCCGAGCGCCCACCAGTCCACCGCTCGGCCGTGGCCCTTGCTCTGAATGACCTCGGGGGCCAGGTACTCGGGGGTCCCGCAGAGGGTCCACGTCCTGTGGGAAGAGAAGAGGGAGGTGGGTGTCCACAGAACTCAGCTGTGATTGGCCGACGCGTGCATCTCAGGAGCGGGGAGGTTACGTCACTGAAGTAACCTACGCAGAGACCTAAGACCCCAGCCCCGGAGATAAACATGGCAACACTGTTCTCTGTGACTTCTTTCCTTTTATAAACACTTCTTTTCCAATTGAAGGTTTTTAACTTTCACTTTGTGTTGGCATATAGCCTATGAACAATGCTGTCTGTGATGGTTTCAGGTGGGCAGTGAATGGACTCGGCCACACATACACATACATGTATCCCCTCTCCCCCAAACTCCCCTTCCATCCCGGCTGCCACGTGACATTGAGCAGAGTTCCCTGTGCTGTCCAGCAGGTCCTTGTCTTTATCCTACCCCATACATAAAGACAGTAACCTTGTCTCCCCTGACTATCTCTTCCTTTTATGATCATGACGAAATGATGAATGTCACTCAGTCGCGTCCAACTCTTTGTGACCCTGTGGACTGTAGCCCACCAGGCGCCCCTGTCCCTGGAAATCTCCAGGTAGGAATACTGGAGTAGGTGGCTGTTCCCTTCCCCAGGGGATCTTCCTGACCCAGGGATCAAACCCAGGTCTCCTGCATTGGCAGGTATTCTTCACAGTCTGAGCCACCAGGAAAGCCCTGCTTCCTTTTATAAACACTCATTAAGCAAAACAGACTCGAAGTCACAGTCCTGTTATCACAGCCGTGTGTTGTTCTTGGTGATCCCCTTCACTGCTCAGAAGCAAAACCCTCACAGTCCTGATTCCCCATAAAACGATATGAAAAAAGATTCAAGCCACCGACTCATGAAGCCCGCTGTGCCTGGAAGTGACTGTCAGGAACCCGTATGTCTGCTTTATAAATAAACGACCTGGCTCTCTTCTCCGAGAGGAAAAGCAAAACATCAGTGAAGTATCTTTTCTGCCCTCTCTGCAAAAGGTCTGAAGTGTGTGCTGACCTTTTGTGGGTTCACTGTCCCGCCAGTATCGGCAGCGGCTTTTAAAAATCCTCAGGTTAAGGGGCTCTGGGATGTTTGCGGTAGAAACGGGGCTGAGAACTTTAGAAAGGATTTTCTCCCCCAGATGAGCTGAGATCTGCAGAAAAGTTAGCTTTTGGCCCCACCTAGAGGACAGCAGGGAGAAGACCCTGATGCTGGGAAAGACTGAAGGCGGGAGGAGAAGGGGACAGCAGAGGATGAGATGGCTGGATGGCATCACCGACT
This sequence comes from Cervus canadensis, assembly GCF_019320065.1. Taxonomy (NCBI): domain Eukaryota; kingdom Metazoa; phylum Chordata; class Mammalia; order Artiodactyla; family Cervidae; genus Cervus; species Cervus canadensis. The sequence continues at coordinate 6,662,701 of NC_057419.1, forward strand.
CGATGGACATGAGTTTGAGTAAACTCTGGGAGTTGGTGATGGACAGGGAGGCCTGGCGTGCTGCAGTCCGTGGGGTCACAAAGAGTCGGACAAGACTCAGCGGCTGAACAACAACACAGCACATTGGGCTGAAAGCTGGAGATCCAACCAGCAAAGACAGACCCAGCAGAGAAACGGTCTCCTAAATTCTCCTGCACCAGCAAGCTTTTTTTTAAAAAAAAAAAAACAAAAAACCCACTATCATCACCTTGTCGCTTTGACTCACTGAATTCTTTAGTTCTGCTGTCCAATCCCATTTGTGCTCTATTTCCAGCCTGGGGGGCACATCCAAGGTTGCCTGAATACAGCTGCAAGCCCGGGGCTCAGCTGTGAGGTCCAGAGCAGCTGGAGGCGGTAGCAGGTAAGTATACCCGTGTCTCCGCTTACAGGCGGAAAGCTGAGTCTCTGTCTGGCGGCAACCTCAGGTGAGGGGCCCACACATCGAAGGCTGTATGACTTAGCAGTTTTCCAAGTAGACTCAGGTAGCCTGACACCTTTTTCCTTTTTTTAGTTCTAACAGTTTATTGCTACCAACCCATCTCCCTCCAACCTCAGGCACACATGCTCAGTCATGTAACCCCACGAACTGCAGCCCGCCAGGCTTCCCCGTCCATGGACTTTTCCAGGCAAGAATACTGGAGTGGGTTACCATTTCCTTCTCCATATCTGTTTGAAGCAAAACCTTTTTCCAAAAAGGCTCCAAGCTTCCTGGGAGCTAGAGAGGCATACATTTTCTTTAAAGAGCTCCAAAATGCAGCAAAATTTCTTAAAACTTTACATCTCGAAGCAGTATTGCAGTTCCGTGAAACGTTACAACAGAATTTCCAAAAGGCCCAGAAATGTCAGTCTTCAGTTAATATCCCTAAGGAAAACAGAAACCTGGGAGTTGAACAGACTTGCGTACACCCACGTTCGTAGCAGTTACTGAAAAGCAGGAAGATTTGTCTTCTTAAGAGAATTCTCTTTATACTTAAAAACTTTTCCCAATCCTCTTGGGCACAGACGCATACACCGATAGAAACAAGCTTCTGACTGCAGGAAATATGGAAAGCCAACGACAGAAACAGCTTTCGATGCTGGTGGAAAAGTGCTGGTCCAGGCTGTGAATTATCGATGCTCTGGTGTTCTCTTTTTCACTCACTCAGCTCGTGGAGAGAAGGCAAGGTGATACCCACCGGTGTTACTTTTCTCTGTGTTAGCATTTCCACTACGACAGGGGGCTTCCTGGGCGGCTCAAACATTAAAGAATCTGCCTGCAATGCAGGAGACCCGGGTTCGATCCCTGGGTGAGGAAGATGCCCTGGAGGAGGGCATGGCAACCCACTCCAGTATTCTTGCCTGGAGAATCCCACGGACAGAGGAGCCTGGCGGGCTACAGTCCATGGGGAATGAAATGACAACACACTCTAGTATTCTTGCCTGGAGAATCCCATGGACAGAGGAGCCTGGCGGGGCTACAGTCCGCGGGGTCTCAAAGAGTCGGACACGAATAAGCGCTAACACATTCACGGGGTAGGAGGCTGTTATCCAAGGAGAGAGACGTTGCCCTGGAAAACAGATGTCCAGCTGGTGCTACGTTCATATTCCCAAGTGCCCACCATGGCAGCCATACTGGGATGAGCTGTGTTCAACCACAAAGTCCTAACGAAAGCCTGGTACCCGTGAATGTGATCTTGCTTGGAACAGGGTCTTGCAAGATGTAATCAAGAGAAGACTGGGACTAAGCCCGTGACTCATGTCCCTGTTAGAAGAGGGAGGCGGACAGAGATTTCTCTTTACCACGGGAGGACACGGTGAGGATGAGCCGGAAAGAGACCAGCCTCAGGAACTCAGGTCAGCCAGCAGGCTGATCGTGGACTTCCAGAACTGGGGGTGGTAATAAACATCTCACAGGGTCACACGTCCTGTAGTTTTAAGACCGCACTGCCGTGACGTCACCTGACCTTAATTTCCCTGGCAACAAGACTATCTCCAAATAAAGCCACAATGGGGGTGGGGATAGAGCTTTAAGACAGGAATTCTGGAGGAACATAAATGCAGTCCACAGCAAAGGAGAGTGATCACGATGGTGGTCATGATGACGGGGGTGACGATATTGATGGTGGTGATGTTGATGGTGATGGTGGTGGTGACCTTGATGGTGATGATGGCGGTGATATTGATATGATGGTGGTGATGTTGATGGTGGTGATCCTGACATGATGGTGGTGGTGTTGATGCTGATCCTGACATGATGGTGGTGATGTTGATGCTGATACTGACATGATGGTGGTGATGTTGATGCTGATACTGACATGATGGTGGTGATGTTGATGCTGATACTGACATGATGGTGGTGATGTTGATGCTGATACTGACATGATGGTGGTGATGTTGATGCTGATACTGACATGATGGTGGTGATGTTGATGCTGATACTGACATGATGGTGGTGATGTTGATGCTGATACTGACATGATGGTGGTGATGTTGATGCTGATACTGACATGATGGTGGTGATGTTGATGCTGATATTGACATGATGGTGGTGATGTAGACAGTGATGACGGTGGTGATATTGATGTGATGATGGTGGTGACGATGGTGGTGGTGGTGATGTTGATGGTGATATTAATGATGATGCTGCTAATATTGACATGATGGTGGTGATATTGACATGATGATGGTTATACTGATATAACCATGTTGGTGGTTGACATGATGGTGGTGATGTTGACGGTGACGATGGTGGTAATATTGATGCGATGGTGGTGACGATAATGATGGTGGTGATGTTGATGGTGATATTGATATGATGATGGTGATGATATTGACATGATGGTGGTGATGTTGACGGTGATGATGGTGGTGATATTGACATGATGGTGGTGATGTTGATGGTGATGATGGTGGTGATATTGATAATGGTACTGATGCTGATGATGCTGGGAACAGTGATGAAAGTGACGGTGACAATTATGGAGATGATGTTGGTGTCGTGAGGGTGGACGTGATAAACTCAGAAGCACTGGCTTTCTAGTTGATGTTCACTACCTGATTGGAACTGTTTTTAGGAAAGACTTTCCAATGAGCAGATCCATCCATCCTTACCTGTCACCCTACACAGTAGGAATAACTCTCATTTCACAAATGAGATAAGCAACGCAAGGGAACACAGGGGTGACCACAACCTAACCTACAGCACACTCAATCCGATCTGCTAGAAATGGGCAAAAACACAAGTCCAAGGCATACGAGTGGTCCCCGTAGCAGCACTTCATGCCTCACTGCCCCTCTGAGGTGCTTCCATTAACAGAGGCTCTTGGTAAGGGAAATAAACTTAACCAGAAACTCATAAAGCACTCTCGCTTGGCAACTGTGGGGATGTGGGCAGACCGTCTCACCTCTCAGAACCACAGATTTCTCAGCTGGGAACCGGTGATGGTCGGGCAAAGTTATCACCCAGCACATCTGTGAAGCATTTTACTGACAGTTTGTTGGCATCAGGCGTCCAAACAAACAAAATGACTTTGGAAAAAAAAAAAAGGACATTCGTGTGGATGTTTGGTAGACACCAACACAAGACTATAGAGTATTATCCTTCAACTAAAAATACATAAATTTAGAAGAACGAAATTCTGTAAAGCAATTGTCCTTCAATTAAAAAATCAATTGTGGAGAAGGAAATGGGCTCCCGCTCCAGTAATCCTGCCTGGAAAAGTCCACGGACAAAGGAGCCTGGCGGGCTGCAGTCCATGGGGTTACCTGACTAAGCGTGCGTGCATGGCGATTCAGGGAGATGGGCTGGTATCAATAAACTGGTAGAAGCAAAAACAAATAAATTAATTAAAATTTTAAAGGTAAAATTAATTAATTGATTTAAAAAAAAAAAAACTGGCCTTCCCTGGAAGTTCAGAGATTGGGAATCCACCAGTGGGGGTGGTCACAGGTAATCATCACCCCTGATTCCTTGCTTTGTCCCCTGGGTCCCATCCCTGGTCCAGGAAGATCGCACATCACTCAGGGCAGTGAAAAGCCCGTGTGCCATCGTGAGCCAGCCCGCTCTAGAGCCCGCCCTCCACTACGGGAGAAGCCACTGCAGGAGAAGCCCACGGATCACAACCAGAGAGGGGCCCTGCTCGCCACTAGAGAAAGACCTGTGTAATCTGCTCAGTCGTGTCCGACTCTTTGCGACCCCATGGACTGCAGCCCGCCAGGCTCCTTCTGTCCATGGGATTCTGCAGGCAAGGACACTGGAGTGGGTTGCCATGCTCTCCTCCAGGAGATCTTCCTGATCCAGAGATGGAACCCAGTTCTCCCGCATGGCAGGTGGATTCTCTACCAGCTGAGCGACCAGGGAAGCCCAAGAATACTGGTGGGTAACCTATCCCTTCTCCAGCAGAAGTTCCCGACCCAGGAATTGAACCGGGGTCTCCTGCATTGCAGGCAGATTCTTTACCAGCTGAACCACCTAAGTACAGCAATGGAGGCCCAGTACAGCCAAAAAGAATAATTTTTTTTTTTAAAGGGTGGACTTTATACCCAACACTGCCAATAGGTGGCATCACCACTATCATAGAATAAAACCAGTGTTTAAAGCTACCTGCACGCTTCTACATAAACTGAAAGTGAAAATCACTCAGCTGTGTCCAACTTTGTGACCCCGTGGACTATACAGTCCATGGGATTCTCCAGGCCAGAATACTGGAGTGGGTAGCCTTTTCCTTCTCCAGGGGATCTTCCCAACCCAGGGATTGAACCCAGGTCTCCCGCACTGCAGGCGGATTCTTTCCCAGCTGAGACACAAACCACCCCATTTTATTCTTAGCCATGTTAGGTGATTAAATTCTATAGGGGAAGATGACATTGACTTTTAACTGCATCAGAAAAAGTAACCCCAGGATGGCCCCCGTCTAAAAGCCATCAGATGTGAGTTATTTAATGTAAATCAGCTCAGTTCAGTCGCTCAGTCGTGTCCGACTCTTTGCGATCCCATGGACTGCAGCACTCCAGGCTTCCCTGTCCCTCACCAACTCCTAAGCTTGCCCAAACTCATGTCATCGAGTGGGAGATGCCATCCGACCATCTCATCCTCTGTCGTCCGCTTCTCCTCCTGCCCTCAATCTTTCCCAGCATCAGCGTCTTCTCCAGTGAGTCAGTTCTTCACATCATGTGGCCAGAGCATTGGAGTTTCAGCTTCAGCATCAGTCCTTCCAATGAACATACAGGACTCATCTCCAATGACTATTCAGGATTAATTTCCTCTAGGACTGATTTCGTTTAATGTAAAACTGCTCCCCCAACTGTTTGCCATAAAATGTTTCTGCGACGTGAGGAACAGTTCTCACATGAACCAACCCCAATTCGTCACAGGAATGGACACCATGGGTGTTTGTTCCAGATCTAGCTTCTGATACGGGAGTCACCAGCTGCACTTTCACCGTACAGAGTGAAATTCTAACCCAGTTTTAATTTGAATTTACATGTAACAACCCACACTCAATGCACCGACTGAAAAACGGACGTGAATCTGCTTTCTTTCCAACCGTTTCAAACGTCACGGGCAATAAACACACATCTAGAGTTTCTGATGGGAAATATCAGTGCCCTCCTTAAAGATACACCAAAGGAGAAAAAGTGTTTGGAACTTCAAAACCTGAGTACCAACGATTCATGGAGAACTTCCCTGGAGGTCGAGCGGTTCAGACCCCACGCTTCCAAAGCAGGGGGCACGCAGGTTCCATCCTTGATCGGAGAACTAAGATCGCACATGCCGTGTGGTGTGGACAAAAAATATTCACGGAGAGTCTCTCAACGCGGATATGGACAATATGCTGAAATGGTCCCATTTGGGACATCCTGAATTAAACCAGCTTGTGAATGAAATCATGTACACCTGGTTTGACTTTTTGAAACACAGCTCCTTAAAAATGTGGAATAATACAAGAGGTCTGTGTCAAACTTGTTTTGGACAGCAATGCTCTCGATAGCAACCTTAGGAATTTAAATTAGTAAGATCGTGCAGAGGAAGGGAACACACATCTTTGTCCTCGGAAATACAGTACTGCATGCTCCTCTGCGTGCTAAGCTGTGTCCGACTCTGTGACCCCCAAGGACTGTCAGAAGGACTCGGTCCTGAGGCTCTCTGTAAGATTGGGGGGACCCTCCAGACACTGGGGCTGTCTGTAAGATTGTCCTGGGCTTGTGGGGGCACACCTCTACCTCTTAAAACTTCATCATCCTTACTACAGACAACAGCCAAGGCGTGGAAACTTCCACATTGTCCATCAGTAGAGGAAAGAATAAAGGAGATGTGGTACATATGCGCGATGGAATATTACTCAGCCATGAAAGAGAAAGAAAGAATGCCATCTGCAGCTATATGGATGGGCGTACAGACGGAAGTCTGTCAGATAAAGACAAATACTATACGATAACATTTATAAGGGTGAGGGTTAGTTGCTCAGTCATGGCCAACTCTCTGCCATGAATTGTGGCCCGCCAGGCTCCTCTGTCCATGGGTTTCTCCAGGCAAGAATACTGGAGTGGGTAGCCATGCCCTCCTGCAGGGGATCTTCCCCACCCAGGGATCACACCCAGGTCTCCCGCATTGCAGGCGGATTCTTTACCAGCTGAACCACCAGGGAAGCCCAAGAATACTGGAGTGGATAGCCTTTCCCTTCTCCAGGGGGTCTTCCTGACCCAGGGATGGAACCCGGGTCTCCCACATTGCAGGTGGATTCTTTACTCTCTGAGCCACCAGAGAAGCCGCCCATCACTTCTGCCGAGATGCGGAATCTCATCAGAAAGGAGCTCCCCGCAGAGAGGACGCAGTGGAGGCTGCCCCAGGCAGAGGGCGGGGAGAGGGGGGGACACGGGGGAGAGCAGCGGTCACTCACTTGTCCACCAGCTTCTTGGCGAACCCAAAGTCGGTGAGCTTGACGTGGCCGTCCCTGTCTAGCAGGATGTTCTCCGGCTTCAGGTCCCTGTAGACGATGTCCCGGGAGTGCAGGTACTCGATGGCGCAGACAATCTCGGCCGCGTAGAACAGCCCGGTGTTGCTGGTGAAGCGGCCGCGGTTCCGCAGGTAGCTGAAGAGCTCGCCGCCCGGCACGAACTCCATCAGCATGTAGAGGAAGCGGTCGTCGTGGCCCGTCCAGAACCTGCACCGGGGGAGGCGCGGGGGGATCACAGTGAGACCAAGCGCAGCGCCTCGGCCGGCCGGACGGACAGAGCTGAGGTGGGGAGAGGACGGAGGTCTGCTGCGTGAACAGGTCACGTGAAGATACAGCCACAGGGGCTGTCCAGCTGTCCAGACCCAGACATTCAGGGTCTGAATGTGAGAGCTGGACCAGACAGAAGGCTGAGCATCTGAGAATGGATGCTCTCCAACTGTGGTGCTGGAGAAAACTCCTGAGAGTCCCTTGGACTGCAAGGAGACCCAACCAGTCCATCCTAAAGGAAATCGGTCCTGAATATTCATTGGAAGGACTGATGCTGAAGCTGAAGCATCAGCCAATACTTTGGCCACCTGATGCAAAGAGCTGACTCCTTGGAAAAGACCCTGATGCTGGGAAAGATTGAGGGCGGGAGGAGAAGGGGACCACAGAGGATAAGATGGTTGGATGGCATCACTGACTGGATGGACGAGTTTGAGCAAGCTCCGGGAGTTGGTGATGGAGAGGGAAACCTGGGGTGCTGCAGACCATGGGGTTGCAAAGACTCAGACACGGCTGAGCAACTGAACAACAACTTCCTTGGTTCTGCAAGTCCTGTTTTCATCACATAGGAGGGTGACGGACTCTAAGCAGAGGTGACAGAGGTGTTGGAGAAAGGGAGAGAAGAACAGAACAGCCTGGCAGATTCAGCAGCCGGCGCAAGGCCCTCAGTCATGGGAAAGTGGGTGCTGCAGTCCCTGGGTTCACAAAGCGCTGGACAACACACATAGTCACAGACATGTATTCGCGTCTGTGTATACACATGATGAAAAGTGAAGTCGCTCAGACGTGTCCGACTCTTTGCAACCCCATGGACTGTATGTAGCCTGCCAGGCTCCTCCGTCCATGGGGTTTTCCAGGCAAGAATACTGGAGTGGGCTGCCATTCCCTTCTCCATATACTGGAATAAATACAATTGTATAAGATACGGCCCTGGAAAAGGTACCCATAAGAAAGAGATGATCCTACTAAGTGAAGCCAGACAGAATCACAGAAATACTATATGATCTTATATGCGGAATCTAAAAAACAATGACAAAGCCCCCTAAACAAAACTTTTAGACACACTGGGAAACCTAAAACTTCTTGTGACTTGCTTTACTGCACTCATCTGCTTTACTGACGGGTTCTGCCACTAAACCCACTGTATCTCTGAGGTCTGCCTATAGTAAACAGTGATCAATATATAGACGAAGCACTGGAGATCGCTTGCAATGACCCAAAACATAACTGGAAGGAAAATCACAAGTAATCAAGTGCAGTGGTCAGGAAAGTATGTGTGCTAAGTCACTCAGTCATGTCTGACTCTTTGTGACCCCATGGACTGCAGCCCGCCAGGCTCCTCTGTCCATGGGATTCTCCAGGCAGGAATACTGGAGTGGGTTGCCATGCCCTCCTCCAGGGGATCTTCCCGACCCAGGGATCAAACCCAGGTCTCCTGCACTGCAAGCAGATTCTTTATCGTGTGAGCAACAGGGAAGTATAAGTTTAAGCAAAAAAAGATGAGGGAATTCACCGGCGGTCTAGCGGTTAGGACTCTGCTTTCACTGTTGAGGACGTGGGTTTAAAGCCTGGTGTGACAACTAAGATCCCACAAGCTGCACAAGGTAGGCAAGTTAAAAAAGATGGGCTGCAGAGAGGAAAAACTTTTCTATGTCCAAGGAAAGCCTTTCAAAAAGGAAAAACAACATACTGTTCTGATGTTCAAATGAATGTCTATTTCGCTCATCACCATGGTTATCCGTTAGAGGAAAGTATGGGTCCTGCATACAAGAGGCTTTCTCTAAATGTGCATTTAAATGTGTAGACTCTGTGAGGCTAGGCTCAGATGCGTAGTCGCTCAGTCCTGTCTCACTTTTGGCAACCCTGTGGACTGTAGCCCTCTAGGCTCCTCTGTCCACGGGACTTCCCAGGCAAGGACACTGGAGTGGGTTGCCATTCCCTTCTGCAAGTGGATCTTCCAGACCCAGGGATTGAACCTGCGTCTCCTGCATCGGCAAGCGGCATTCTTTACCATCTGGGTCACTTGGGGAACCCGCTACGCTCAGATGGAGCTGCTGTTACCGTAAACGCAAGATAATTTGCCTGATACCCAGTGAGACCAAACAATACTAGAATACTGGAGTCCGGAACACAGAAAAGTTTGTTACAGGGCTGTGCAAGGAGAAGGGTGCTTCGTGCCTTAAGAAACCCAAAGTTACTGCCAGCTTTCAGCAAAGCCCTTTTGTATGGAAGGTGAAGGGTGGACGTGCTTAGCTCTTGCCAACTTCTTCACGTCAGAATCTTTACTCAGGCTTCCTAAGTGGTTCAGGGGTGAAGAATCTGCCTGCGATGCAGGAGACACAGATTGATCCCTGGGTCACGGGGTCAGGAAGATCCCTCGGAGGAGGGCGTGGCAACCCACTCCAGATTTTTGCCTGGAGAATCCCATGGACAGAGGAGCCTGGCAGGGTGACAGTCCACGGGGCCGCAAAGAGTCAGACATAACTGAGCACATTCACACGCACACACATCCTTCGCTCTTGAGGTCACGTCATGGTCAGTGGACAATGTTCCGCTAAATCTCTACCAGACACATTATATTCTCTGTTCTGAAAAGAAAGGGCCAGGTCCCCAGGCACAGGTTTCACCCTCCAGGGTCCCAGGCCTGGCTCAGAAGGGTCAGAACTCAGCGGGCAGCTCCCTGAGGGCCAGGTCCCCAGACCCTGCCCAGCTGTCATCACTGAACTGACCCTCGGACCTCTCAGGGAGCCCAGATGGGGGGAGACGAGGTCCCATGGAGGTCCCTGACTGCACGGTAGCCAGGACAGACGCCCGCTATAGTTAGATCATGGACGCAGGGATGGGCGGAGACCCCCAGGCTTCTCAGGCCCAGATGGGGGAGACGGCTCCCATTGGGGTCCCTGACTGCAGGGTAGCTAGGACAGACACCCGCTGTAGTTAGATCACGGACCAAGGATGGGCAGAGAACCCCAGGCTTCTCAGGGTGCCCAGATGGAGACGGGTCCCATGGCGGTCCCTGACTGCAGGGTAGCTAGGACAGACGCCCATTGTAGCTACATCACAGACCCAAGGATGGAGGAGAGGGTCACCGCGGCCTAAAGCCACGGGTCCAGCCAGTGGGTGGCCGTGGCAAGCACCCTGGAAGGCCCCCTCCTCCCAAGTCAAATCCCACAGCCTGTTCTCTGGGTGCTCCGGGCTCTCCCGCTGGACCAAGGCTGGGTGAGCTGGAGGGCCCCCGGGGGAAGGCCAGGACCCGCGTCTGTGCTCTCTGTCCACCCGATGACCACCAGTCCACACACCTTTGGATGAAGGCCCTCACTAAAGGCAGATCACTGAATGACAGCTGCTGGCCTGTGGGCGGGGCCCCCTGCAGCACTGTCCAATGGCTGAGCAGCATCGCTAAGCTGTTCTTTGATGCTTGCTTGCCATGGGTGGGGCCCACTCGGTTCTGTCCAATGGCTGAGCAGAACCACCAAAGGTCACTCATTGGCAGTTGGCTGCTTGTGGGCGGGGCCCACTGCGGTACCGTCCAATGACTAAGCAGCATAACTAAGGGCTGTTTATTGATGCTTGCTTCGCAGGCCACTGCTATGCCGACCAATGGCTGGCCAGGACCACTAAGGATTGCTCATTGGCAGCTGGCTGCTTCTGGGCGGGGCCCACTGCAGAGTCAACCAATGGCTGACTGGATCCATGAAGCGTTGCTCATTGCCAGAAGCTTGTGGGCGGGGCTCACTCAGGCGCTGTCCACTAGATGAGCAGGACCACTAAGGGTTGCTCATTGGCAGTTGGTTGTCAGTGGGCGGAGCTCACCAAAGCATCAACCAATGGCTGGGCAGGGCCACTAAGGGTCGCTTATTGACGATTGTTTCTGGGCGGGTCTTTCTGCAGCACCGACCAATGGCTGAGCGGGACCACTGATGGGCGCTCATTCATAGTTGGTCGCCAGTGGGCCAAGCCCCCTGAGGCCTCAACCCATGGCTGAGCAGGACCACTAAGCGTCGCTCATGGACAGTTGGTTGCTTGTAGGCAGGGCCGCTGCAGAGCTGACCAATGGCTGAGTGGGACCTGTTGCCTAGTAACGGTGTAGAGTAGTGATACACATTGAGGGCTGCATGCTAAGTGATATACTAACGTCACTTTGCTGCACTCCTACAAATGCCTTTCTTTCTGCATTGCTAGATTTCTGCCTCTTGCGGCCAGAGCTACCCAGGGACCCGCGTCTTTAGGAAGCACAGTGGCAGCCACTTCCAGGGGTTTCTCTTTCCCCAGTTCCTGTGTATCTTTGTCCCGCTCCCAGTATCAAGGCTTGAGATCTGCAGTGTTGAGATGTGACGGAAGGCAGGGGGCAGGAAGAGGGCTTGGGGTGGGGTGGGGGTGGTTTGTGGCTTTTGTTACTGGAAAAGGAACAAAACCTGCCCTCCCCCAGTATCTCTCTAGCATGCAGATTATCTCCAGCTGAAAACAATCAAGAGAAAGTCAAGCAGACTCCCGAGAAAACTTGGAGCTTCTCGCTGAACTGCCTAAAAGAACGTAGATAGAGGAGTTGGTCCTGGAATCTCTAGTTTCAGCAGAGATGTCTGCATAGGATACGGGCCCCCCTGTGGTGGGGCGAACAGAGCCTGGAGGCCAGAGTTCATGCTAGGTCTCTACGTCTCTCCTGGCCCAGCAAACATTTATTTATAAAACTCTTGTTTTTTATCTGTTTCTATGTCAACTGCCCTTCCTCCTCTTTGATATCTCAAACCACTACCCCCAACATCCTCTTTTGTCTTCAGCTGAAGACGGTATTTAAGGGGAGGGTTAGGGCCATGTGGGGAGTCCCAGCTGGCTCAATAGTAAAGAGTCCACCCGCCGATGCAGGAGACGCATGAGACGCAGCTTTGATCCCTGGGTTGTGAAGATCCCCTGGAGGAGGAAATGACAACCCACTCCAGGATTCTTGCCTGGGAAATCCCATGGACAGAGGAGCCTGGTGAGGCTACAGTCCATGGGGGTCATGAAGAGTCGGGACACAACTGAACATGCAGGCTACACGTTGGGCCATTTTCATACCTCTCTCCCATGTATATGTGAGATTAAATTTTTGTGTGCATGTTCTCCTGGTTCATCTGTCTCACGTCCATGTCATTCCTAGACCAGCCAGAAGAGCCTGGAAGGATCAGGAACATGTCTCCCTCCCTGGCATCACTGTCTAGAGAAACCAGGTGACCAGACGCCCGTCTTTTTTCCATCACTTATAATCGAGACAAGTCTCTTTCTCTGGGCTGCATGCACTCCTTCTCTGGGTCACATCATGACATGTCTCAGTCTAGCCAGCCTGTTCCTTGCCGTGAGGCTCAAACAGAAGCACACAGTATCCCAAAGGCATGACAGCCTCGCTGTTCTTTTATGGGAGAGCTTAGCACTCAGAGAGGGCTTTTCTGATGGGGAAATGTCTTCGAGGGTCCCAATGATACGTGACTGATGACCCTGCACAATGAACCTCTATGGAAACTCGTGAGAAATGGAATTATTTCCAGCCTTATCAGTAAACCAAGGATGTCACAGTCATGAGTGATAGTTCCTAAGGGAACTCAGGAAAGAGCACCTGCCTTCTAGCAGCCAGCAGACTACAGCCACTCCCCACGGGGAGCCCTGAGGAAACTCAGGAGGTGAACACACAGGACGCTGGCCCCAGGTAGCTGAGATGCAGAATAAAAGAATGTCTTCAGCAAGTCCAGATTCTTAGCATCTTCCTACACATCAGTTCAGTTCAGCTCAGCTCAGTCGTGTCCGACTCTGCAACCCCATGGACTGCAGCATACCAGGCCTCCCTGTCCATCACCAACTCCCAGAGCTTGCTCAAACTCATGTCCACCGAGTCGGTGATGCCATCCAACCATCTCATCCTCTCTCATCCCTTTCTCCTCCCGCCTTCAATCTTTCCCAGCATCAGGGTCTTTTCCAATGAGTCAGCTCTTCTCATCAGGTGGCCAAAGGATTGGAGTTTCAGCTTCAGCATCAGTCCTTCCAATGAATATTGAGGATTGATTTCCTTTAGGATGGACTGATTGGATCTCCCTGCAGCCCAAGGGACTCTCAAGAGTCTCTCTGACACCACAGTTCAAAAGCAGCAACTCTTCAGCGCTCAGCTTTGTTTATAGTCCAACTCTCACATCCATACATAGAAAAGCACTAAATTCCTTAACTTCGGATATCTGATTTCTTTCATTAACAACCACCTTCTGATGTTGACACGACCTGCTCTCTGTTGCAAAACTTCTATATAACCTTGCTCCGTCCTGCTTCCTAAGAGCAATTCTCAGGATTAAGAGAGATGCTGCCTCCTGGGCTTAAGTCCTAAAAATGTCAGCAGTGCTGAGAACACCTGTCCTGGTGCCACTCTTGAAAGAACAGGGAAGTGTTTGTCACTCAGCCGTGTCTGACTCTTTGCGACCCCATGGACTGTAGCCCACCAGGCTGCTCTGACCATGGGATTCTCCAGGCAAGGATACTGGAGTGGGTTGCCATGCCCTTTTCCAGGTCCCACTCTTTGATGCCAGCAATGTCTATATGGCAGAAAGGGCAGAAAGCAGACACAGGGTTGCGTTCTTCAGACAGGACCAAAGCCTTCCCTGGGAGATCTTGACAGCGTCACAATCCTTCTACACCCTGGACACTGAGTTACTCGGCTCTTCTAAAATTATCTCTCCGCAGGCCGCACTGACCTTCGGAATGGCTTTATCCCAGAACAGAGAAGTGTTGTCTGACTATCTATGTAATGAACCTCCTGGCTGGTCTTCAGAAAAATGCAACCAGTAGCACTTCAAATCACAAACTTGCTGATAACACCCCGAGCAAATGTGCCAAACCACTCAAGAGAAAGTTCAAACTGGAGTCTTTCTTCAGCATGATCTTCCGTGCTCCACGCAGCTTCATGTAAATGCAAGGAAAACCCTACTAGGGGTTTCTGGACAGTGTTTGAAAAGGCAGATGTTGGGAGAAGTGACTCCTTCCAAGAGAAAACTGCGCATCTGGGAGGATTCAACACCTGCTGGCCTCCTGGTTTCTTCCCACTCAACTGGGTGCTCCACCCTGTGGGCCCTGGGCGTCCCCTGCCGTCTGTTCCCAGGGCTGGTCACACAGATCCCTCTCGCCGCAGCTCTGTATAGGGGTGCACCCAGAACCTGCTGGCCCTGGATCAATGCAATCACAGTTTTCAAATACAACCTGGTCTCTGAAGTGATAAGCCATGGAAAACATCCCAAGCCTCAAGGACCTTATGACAACACCCTCATGGGCCAAAAGACCTGCACTTAGCAAGTCAGTAAGCTGGTGTTCTGGGCTGGATGGTGAAAGTGTCAGTCGCTGGGTCATGTCCGACTCTTTGGGACCCCATGGACTGCAGCCCACCAGACTCCTCTGTCCACGGGACTCTCCAGGCAAGAATACTGGAGTGGGTTGCCATTTCCTCCTCCAGGGGATCTTCCCAAGCAAGGGATGGAACCTCGCATCTCCTGCCATTTCAGGCAGATTTTTTTTTTTTTTTTAACCGTCTGCATCATCCCAAATCTGTATGTTGAACTGCTAACCCCTCCAGGACCTGATGATATCGCTGTATTAGGAGATGGGTCTTCAAAGAGAGCATGAAGGCCGAATGAGGTCACTAGCGAGGGTCTCGATCGCATGGGACTGGGGTCCATACAGGAGGAGGAGGTCAGGACACAGACACACACTGAGGGACAGCTGTGTAGACTGAATCACAGGGAAAAGTTCCCACTGCCTTCTCCTGGGGATCTTCCCGAGCTAGGCCTCTTGGTATAAGGCCACCCATCAAATTGGATGAACAACACATTTCTACAGCACCTCAACAGCTTAATTCTTACCTGCAATGACCCAATTTCCAAACAAGGTCACTTTCACGGGGACTTACGGCATCTTTCTGGGCTTGGGTGCTACTTGACCAGTCATGTGTATCTCTTTGTGACCCCACGGACTGTTGCCCGCCAGGCTCCTCTGTCCATGGGGATTCTCCAGGCAAGAGTACTGGAGTGGGTTGACATTCCGTCCTCCTGGGATCATCCCGACCCAGAGATCAAACCCAGGTCCTCTGCATTACAGGCAGATTCTTTACCATCTGAGCCACCAGGGAAGACCCATCTTTGGGGGAGGCAGACACAATTAAACCCACAAAGAGGTGGAATATCCAGAGCTGGAATCCCCCCCACCCAAGATTCACAAGAGCATCACCCTAATGTTTCCTGAGCCCAGAACACACACAACGAGGTCAACTCAGCATCTGCACCCCGCCACCCCCAGCCCTGAAAAGAGCTTCTCCAGCCGGCTTCTTGCCTCTTTTGCAAACTCTTGTCTGCTCAACAACATCACCTCGGACTTTTCCTATTCACCATCAAGTCTATCTGCTTCTCTTCCGTGTAAGCGTTAAGTCACTCAGTCCTGTCCGACTCTCTGCGACCACATGGACCACAGCCCGCCGGGCTCCTCTGTCCATGGGATTCTCCAGGCAAGAACACTGGAGTGGGTTGCCTTTCCTTCTCTTGTTCCCGACCCAGGGATTGAACCCGAGTCTCCTGCATCGCAGGCAGATTCTCTAACCATCACATAAGCTACCACAGCAGCTCAACAGACCACTAGGTCTCCAGAACAAACAGGAATCCGGCCACCGGGAGGCCTGTCTTCCTGGGAAAACTGGGTCACAAAGCATCCTTAGGGACACACCCTGGGGTTCTGGTTTGAGGACTTCCTGTATTTGGTTAAAAAAAAAAAAAAAAAAGGCTCAAGCCGGTTCTCCTAAATCATGTGAGAATGCCTTGGCCACAGACAGAACATGAGACTCTAGTGACCCGGCCACACGGACCCCAGACTGCCCTCTGGCTCCGTAAAAGGAAAGTCAGACACACTAAAAAAGCCAGTTGCTCCCTTCTGTCTCCCATCAAACATGCCCCGACTCGTCTCGAGACGCTGGTCCACTGGTTTTGACTTTACGGGTGTTTTCGTCCGTGCGTGGCGGCGGAGAGGGGGGGAGACACACAAGAAGCTCTGAGACCACAGTAAATAGTCCTATGTCTGCATGCCCGGGCGGTGGATCGTGGAAGAAAGGCAGGTGTGGGTGGCTGAGGCGGGAGGGGGTGAGGGGCAGGGCAGCGGAGGCAAGCACCGCAGCGGAGGGGTGATCCTGGGCTGACCACGTGGGTGGCACCCCATCTTCCACTGCGGGTCACTGTGCTGGGATGATGGAGGGAAGGGCATCTCAAAACAGTCACCGTGCCCGCGGGCTCAGTCGCTTCCGTTGTGTCCGACTCTCTGCAACCCCATGGACTGTAGCCCGCCCCACCCCAGGCTCCTCTGTCCATGTGGATGCTCCAGGCAAGAATACAGGAGTGGGTTGTCATGCCCTCCTCCAGGGGATCTTTGCAGAGCGGGGATAGAACCCACGTCTCCTGCATTGGCGGCTGGGTTCTTTACCCACTGAGCCACCTGGGAAGCCCGAAAAAAGAGTCAAAGCCAAGGTCAAAGCCACAGCCCGTGACCAGCGGTCTCGAGGACATGATTAAATAAAACCCCTGGGGTCATTCTCTACAGAACTGCAAGTAGAAACGCAGATGGCCTGCAGGGCACGTTGTGGGTGGGTGGACCCCGACGGCTGCAGGAAAGCGAAGGATGCCTTGAAAGCAGGCAAGTCGGGGAGGCCAGAACAGGTGTTTACTCGGAGTCTCAAGGAGGAGGCTGGGCTGGGGAAGAAGCCGGGTTGAGAGGAATACAGTGGAGGTAGGAGGTGGGAATCGGGAATGAAGCCCCTTCCGCCCCCCGCCCGGGAGGGGGACAGAAAGCCTCCCGTGGATGCTGACACCTCTGGGCCGTGGGCCAGGGGCGTACCTTTCAATAGCAAAGAGCGCGGGAGAGCCGCTTTCCTGCTGGCTCAGCGGTCAAGACTCCACCGGCCCGTGCAGGGGAGTGAGTGAGTGAGTCAAAGTCACTCCGTCGTGTCCGACTCTTTGCGACCCCGTGGACTGTAGCCCACCAGGCTCCTCTGTCCGTGGGGATCCTCCAGGCCAGAATACTGGAGTGGGTCACCATGCCCTTCTCCAGGGGACCTTCCCAACCCAGGGACTGAACCTGGGTCTCCCGCATTGCAGGCAGATTCTGCACCCTATAAGCTGCCAGAGAAGCCCAAGAATACTGGAGTGGGTTTCCATGCCCTCTCCAGGGGATCTTCCCAACCCAGTGATTGAACCTGTGTCTCTCGGCTCTCCTGCACTGGCAGGCGCGTTCTTCACCACTAGCAACACCTGGGAAGCCCAACAAAGACGCACCAAATCATGAGTCAACTAATAAATCAAACTTTAAAGAGCCTGGGAGAGAGAGGAATGTATCCACCGCATGATGGGCACCATCAACTGGATGAGGCCAGGATCTATCGGAGGAGAGGACACTCGGAGAGTCCACGAGACACCCCAGAGAGGATGGGAGTGAGCAGATGTGAGCGGGTGACTGAGGTCCCAGGAAAACCCAGGAGATGAGCGCTCTGGCGATGGGAGGCGGGGAGCCCACGTGGATGTCTTGCTGGGGCCAGCCAGGCATCGCTTCTCCCCGCCGACCTTGGGCAGGCACTTGGTGGGAACAGCACCCTTCCTCGGGTAAGATGGGGAGCTTGAGGTGTGTCAGGGCCCGCCGGGAACACGCTCCATCCCCGGCACACACAGGAGAACCCCACGGTGCGGGCTCTGGGCGGGCGGGCGGGAGGGGGACCCGGAGCAAAGGACTCACAGTTTGACCAGGAACGGGTGGTTGACTTCCTTGAGCACCGACTTCTCATTGTGGACGTGCTGTTCCTGCTTCAGGCGGATGATGTCGGGGATGGTCATCACCTTCAGGGCGAAGAAATGCTTGCTCGTCTTCTCCTGGACTAGCTGCACGCGCCCGAACGTCCCTGTCCCTGCATGCGGACGGCAGAGAAGGGGGAGAGGCGTGCTCAGCGACCACGGATCCCCCGCACCGGGAACATCAGACAGCCCGGCAGGTTGGACGACTCGATACCCTACGAGACGCCAGGCAACAGACACTCCTCTGGAATGGTCAAGTTAAATTCGCGCGCACACACAGCATCACTTCACTCTACGACAAAGCTACATACAGTCACAGCTGTGGTTCTTCCAGGAGTGACGCACGGACCTGAAAACTGGACCATAAAGAAGGCTGAGCGCATCTAGGCATTGATGCTTTCAAACCGTGGGGCTGGAAAACACTCTTGAGAGTCCCTTGGACCCCAAGGAGATCCAACCAGTCCAGCCTAAAGGAAATCAGTCCTGAATTATTCATTGGAAGGACTGATGTTGAAGCTGGAACTCCAATCCTTTGGCCACCTGATGCGAAGAGCTGACTCACTGGAAAAGACCCTGATGCTGGGAAAGATTGAGGGCAGGAGGAGAAGGGGACAACAGGGGATGAGATGGTTGGATGGCATCACCGACTCAATGGACATGAGTTTGAGCAAGCTCCGGGAGTTGTTGATGGACAGGGAGGCCTGGCATGCTGCAGTCCACAGCGTCGCAAAGAGTCGGAGACGACTCGGCAACTTAATGACAAGAAGCGTAACCTGCCCCTGAATTGTCCTTCGACGAGCATGACTGACCATCGTTCCTGGAAATGAGTCACCCCAGAGAAAACACACACACACACACACACACACACACACGCAGGTGAAGGCAGAATGGAAAAGCGTGCCAAAATACATTCCTTCGACGCGTCTTTTTCCTGACGCTTTTCCAAATCAGGATGAGGCACAGATAACAAACTTAGGGTGACCGAAGGGGAAAGGGTTGGGGGAGGGTTAAATGAGGAGTTTGGGATGAACAGACACACAAGACTAGATGGAAAACATTAGACAAGCAAGGAGCTGCTACGGTACGGCCCAGGGAAATCGAGTCCACATCTTGTAACAAGCGTATATGGGGAAAGAATGTGAAAAAGCGCAGACACGTAACTGACTCACTCTGTCGTACACGTGAAACTAACGCCACGCTGCAATTAACGCCTGCTGCCGTAAACTCGCTCAGCAGTGACGGACTCTTTGTGACCCCACGGACTGCGGCCCGCCGGGCTCCTCTGCCCGTGGGGATTCTCCAGGCAAGATTACTGGAGTGGGTTGCCGTGCCCTCTCTCCAGGGGATCTTCCCGACCCAGAGATCGAACCCCAGCCTCCTGCATTGCAGGCGGACTCTTTACTGAGTCACCGGCGGTGGCCCTAAACCCAGGGACAGAGTCCTTATAAGACACAGAGGAGAAGCCGCGTGGAGACGGAGGCAGAGACGGGAGGGAGGCGGCCACCAGCCCAGGGACGGACGCCTGGAGCCCCCAGAAGCTGGAAGAGGCGGGAAGGACCCTCCCCTGGAGACTCTGCAGGGAACTCAGCCCAGGGACCCCTTGACCTCAGACGTCTTGTCCCCGGGATTCAGAGAAGATGAATGTCTATGGTTTCAAGCTTCCCAGTTTGGTGGAAATTTATTATGGCTGCACCAGGGGGTATGAATTCAACCCAACAGTGCTCAGGAATTCTCCGAGCATCCTTGTTGTTTAATCACTTAATACCACACATTCATGTTTTTGCATATAGAACCTAACACAACTTTAATCTTCCTCTGGTTTGAGAACAGGTCTGGACATGGAAACATACATGTTTCAAGTGCCCCAGCAGATCTCCGCTCAGGTCTTCTGATAACGCTGGCATGGTCTGGGAAAATTAAAGGCCAACAGTGAGGACACCACGCTCAACTGTCTTTGTCCAGATTAATGCTGATGAGGACAAATTCAAAAGAAAGACAATCAGAAATCATTAAAAAGAGAAGCCAGCCTGTTCTGGAAAAGTGATGAACTTTCCAAAAGCTTATCAAAAGAAGCAGGCACAAGCAGTGTGTCTGCTTCTGGCTAATAATAGCAACATTTTCTTGGCAAAGGAAATGGTGCTGAGTTTCTGCTACCCGTGGGGTAAGCCCCTGGGCGGTCCTCACTGGGAACACGCGCTGGCTAGAAAGGGGAATTACTCTCAGACTTCCTAGAAGAGGAAGTTTCTCCAAAAAGGCTGCCACAGTCCACATTCCTTTTCACGAACTTCACTCGCCCTGTTCTTTTTAATTATTGGAAGGGAAAGGATTCCTCATCTTATTAAAAAATGTTTCTACACGTGTCTCTGCAGGGTGAATCATGCAGAAAATGGACACAGTAACACTTCTCTTAAGACATAAAGTCTTGCTTCCCCAAAACTGTATTTTTTATCCTTGAGACTGCACGAATGAAATGTGTGATGACATTGTATCTTTTTTTTTTTTTTTGATACCTCTGACACAATTTGGAAGAAATCGCATTGGTTTTCATTGTTCCACATCATGGAGACGATCAGGGGCATTTTCTTACATGCTTACACCTTGTGTTACATTTTTTACCCTTGAGACTGCAGGAATCAAATAAAATATGCGATGCCTCTGTATCTTTATCCAGATACCTCTGGGACAATTTAACTTGGAAGAATCACAGAGCTTTTTTTTTTTTTAATACCTTTAACATCAAGGAGGCCAGTAGTAGCATTTTCTGACATATTTCTCTCTTTGTTTAAGAACGAAAAGACCCCGTGATGAAGGACATATTCACTCTTTCATGAAGAAAGGAAAATGAGAGTAATCAAAGAGTTATCCGATCAGTTGTGCCCAACTGTTTACCACCCCCGTGGACTGCAGCCCACCAGGCTCCTCTGTCCATGGAATTCTCCAGGCAAGCGTTCTGGAGCGGGTTCTGATGAGGAAAGGGGCAGAAACAAACCATCTGAAGACACGTTTAAAAAGAAACGTTATTTCACCAATAAAGGAAAAGACAACGGGAAACAACAGGATGAGGATAACAACTGGTGAATTTAGAATCAACAGAAACCCCATCAAGGCAGACATTTACCAAAGCCTGGTTAAACGTACAAGAAGACCCTACACACAGGAATTTCATCTCCCGTGATCTGCTGAAAAACAGGGAACTCAACTATTAGTTTCACCCGATGAGAAATCACCTTTTCTTCCTGTTTCAGAAATTCAGAAGCAGTGGGTGGGCCAAAAAGTTCATCCAGGTTTGAGTAAAACATTTTTCATTTTCACACCAAGAATTTTACAGAACAATGGAGTCGCTAGGCAAACGAACTTTTTTGGGCAAGCCAATAGCACTGGTTCCTTGAAGATGACCGAGATCATGCTTTAAAGGGGCTTCTCCGGTGGTTCAGACAGTCAAGAATCTGTCTTCAATGCTGGAGACCCAGGTTCGATCCCTGGGTTGGGAAGATCCCCTGGAGGAGGGCATGGGAACACAGCCCAGTATTCTTGCCTGGACAATCCCATGGACAGAGGAGCCTGGTGGGCTACAGCGCACGGGGCGGCAAAGAGTCAGACACGACTGAATGGCTGAATGCACACACACACACAAGATACAGAAGACAGATAATGAACAAGGACCTACTACATAGCACAGGGAACTCTCTTCAATACTCTGTAACGACCTATATGTGAAAGAATCTAAAACAAGGGGGAGAGATGTATGTATAACTGACTCACTTTGTTATATACCTGAAACTAATAATACAACATTGCATATCAACAATACAAAAATGAACTTACATACAAAACAGAGAGAGACTCACAAGACTTAGAAAACGAACTCATGACTGCCAGGGAGAAGAGATAGTCAGGGAGTCTGGGATGGACGTGGACACACTGCTGTCTTTACCATGGAGAATCAACAAGGACCTGTTGTCCAGCCCAGGGAACTCTGCTCAATACTCTGTAATAACCTGATGGTTCCCAGGGGGAAGGACGGGGGAAGGGATAGTTAGGGAGTCTGGGATGGACATGGGCACACTGCTGTATTTAACATGGAGAACCAGCAAGGACCTGCTGGCCAGCACAGGGAAGTCTGCTCAATGTCACGCGGCAGCCTGGATGGGAGAGGAGTCTGGGGGAGAATGGATGCGTGTACATGTATAGCTGAGGCCCTCTGCGTCCGCCTGAAGCCACCACAACATTGTTAAGTGGCTATACTCCAGCATAAAATAAAAAAGATTAACACAGAACAAAATTTGGCTTCTGGAAATTATGGCTACAAAGCAGTACAAAACTCCTGTTTCATTCGGGCCGGGGGGAACCTTCAAGTGTTCTGTAAAGAATGTGCGCTAACTTTGATTAAATTTAAAATCACGGAACTGGACCCTTCCAACAGGTGAATTTTATTGATTTGGGAATTCTCTCTTAATAAGCAAAATCTACCCTCAAAAAAATGTGTGCTTTGGATAAAGTGATGAAGGTTTTTTTATTTTTTTAAGCTTGGAATCTTCAGCTTCAAAGATCAGCTGAATAAGCTGGACACAGTTCAGCTGGGCGCTGGGTGGGGCAGACCGCCCTTGTGAGTCCACTCGTCTAGACAGGCTTTCTAAAACAAAAACCAGTCATTCCCTCAAAATGCAGCAGAGTCAAGCCACATTCCAGTTGCACAGTGCCCTCCTTGCTTCTATAAGATATTTACTTTTAAAGGATAAAAATAGAACAGATACTTCAGCGCCCACCCAATTCCTCTAGTTGCAGGCTATTTAAGTTATGCTGTCTCCTATCAAAGATACAAAGTATATAATCACAAAAGAAAACCAGGAACACAGGAAGTCAGCCAGGCTAACTCCCACTTGCTAACAAATGTTACACAAGGAGATGCCTGGAATTCCTGGTCTTGCACTGGGCTCCCTGCAAGGAGATATGAGGTGCTCTGAACCTCACCTGGTAACTCTTGACCCAGAAGCAAAGGTTGGTCTCTGTAATTTGATAACACGAGCTGGCCACTTTCAAACTCAAAGCAGTCAACTGCATCCAGGGTGGGAGGTGACGATGTCGTATGGTCCGTGCTTAGTCGTGTCCGACTCTTTACAACCCCAGGGATTGCAGCCCGCCAGGCTCCTCTGTCCATGGGATTGTCCAGGCAAGAAAACTGGAGTGGGTTGCCATTTCCCCCTCCAGGGGATCTTCCCGACGCAGGGATGGAACCCGAGTCTCCCGCACTGCAGGCAGATTCTTTACCGACTGGGTCACCAGGGAAGCCCTCCCGGAGGCTAGACTGATATTTAGCTGTTCTGTATCACAGTTTCAGCACGCAGTACGTTCAGTCGTGGCGTGCGGGATGTAGTTAGCTGACCAGGGCTGGAACCTGCGTCCCCCTTACACTGGCAGCATGGAGTCTGTAACACTGAAGCACCAGGGAAGTCCCAAGACACTGTCTTTGGAGGAAGCCAGTCCTAAAGCAAATGAGTCCTGAATATTCACTGAAAGGACTGATGCTGAAACTCCAATCCTTTGGCCTCCTGATGCAAAGAACAAGACCCTAATGCTGGGAAAGATTGAAGGCGGGAGGGGAAGGGGACGACAGAGGATGAGATTTTTGCATGGCATCACCGACTCAATGGACATGGGTTTGGGTGGACTCCGGGAGCTGGTGATGGACAGGGAGGCCTGGCGTGCTGTGGTTCATGGGGACGCAGAGAGTCGGACACGTCTGAGCGACTCAAGTTTGCGGTACAAACCGGGGAGGAGGGAGAAGACTGGAGCTTGCAGTCTCGTTGAAATCAACGCGGGGTGCCGGCCACAGACAACAGCTGAGATTCAAGAGGGCGGGGGAAACGGGGCTGGAGAAGGGCCGGGCCTTCTGAAAGCCTTCCGTCGCATTCTGTGCAAGAGACGGGTTCCAGGAAGTCACGAGGCACAGAGGAGGGAAGTGGCCCGGCTGATCCGAGCTCTGGCGTGCTTTCCGTTTGTTTCAGAGATTTCCCTGTGGCCGCAGGGAAGAACCGAAAAAGAGGGCCTTGCAGACTCAAAGAGAAAATGCTGCTTTGGGGACGGGCGGGGATGGGGCTGGCAGAGGGAGGCAGGGCAAGGAGGACCACACGGTGTGGCTGAAGCATCTGAGAAGGTCCTGACGGTCCCCTCGCAGACAGAGGAACCCTGGCGGGTGTCCAGAGGGGTCTGCGGAGTTGCTTTGTTCTGGGGGAGAAATGGCGACAAGTTCCGTGCGGAGGCTTCGGACAAGCGGAGGATGTGGGATACAGTGGACGGAAGGATGTTCGTCCCCGAAACAAGATACACATCCGCCTGAAACCTTTTTTTTTTTTTTAATATTTATTGAATTTGGTTCAGCTGGTAGAGAATCCACCTGCCATGCAGGAGACCCAGGTTCGATCCCTGGGTCAGGAAGAGTCCCCCGGAGAAGGGACATGGCTACCCACTCCAGTATTCTTGCCTGGAGAAGAGGGGCCTGGTGGGCTACAGTCCAGGGGGTCGCAGAGAGTTGGACGGGACTGAGCGACTGACACACACTATTTTCCCTTACCTGGCTGCAAATGGTCTTACTAGCTGCATGTGGCAACTACTTCCCGGACCATGGATCGAACCCAGGCCCCCTCTGCTGGGAGCGTCGGATCTTAACCACTGGACCACCTGGCAAGTGCCCACCCAGAACTTTAGAATGGGGAGTTACTTGGAAAGAAGGTGTTTGCAGACATTGTGAAGAGAAGGGTCTGAGATGAGGCCCTCCTGGATGGGGGTGGCCCTAAACCCAGGGACAGGGTCCTTATCAGACACAGAAGAGGAGAGACAGGGACACAGAGGAGAAGCCGCGTGGAGACGGAGGCGGAGACGGGAGAGAGGCGGCCACCAGCCCAGGGACGGATGCCTGTAGCCCCCAGAAGCTGGAAGAGGCAGGGAGGACCCTCCCCTGAAGAGGCTGCAGGGAGCCCAGCCCAGGGATGGACGCCTGGAGCCCCCAGAGGCTGGAAGAGGCGGGAAGGACCCTCCCCTGAAGACGCTGCAGGGAGCCCAGCCCTGGGACCCCTTGAACTCAGACGTCTGGTCTCCAGGGCTGGGGGAGGGGGGATGGGTGTGGTTTTAAGCCACCTGGTTAGTAATGGTTTGTAACAACAGCTCCAGGAAGCTAACACAAGGGGATCCCTGGATGTTCACAGACAGAGACGGACCCCCAACAAACACCGCCTTGGGGACAGCCCCTCAAGCCCACAAGAGAAAGCTGTGGATGCAAGTGGTGCCTTTGGGAGCCCCCAGCCCCAGAACGATAACAAAATTCACCAGGATGAATAAGCCCCTTCTCCTCTGTCATGTCCGTGCAGCCTGTCAAAAACTCTGTGACTTACTGCCACTTCCTACTTTTGTTCAT
This sequence comes from Cervus canadensis, assembly GCF_019320065.1. NCBI lineage: Eukaryota > Metazoa > Chordata > Mammalia > Artiodactyla > Cervidae > Cervus > Cervus canadensis. The sequence continues at coordinate 6,688,176 of NC_057419.1, forward strand.
GAACACAGCATCTTGTCAAACTGCTCTGAAAATATTAGTCAAAGTGAGACTTGTTTAAAAAAAAAAAAAAAAATTCCTCTCTGGTTCCCCTCTTGGTTCTTATCGTCTCTTAGGTTCCCTGAATTCTTTGTCTGTTCTGGGATCTCAAGCCTTCTGCTATCTCGAAGCCTTGGACAGTTGTCAGCGTACCGGTCACAGTGAGGTTGCTGGCCTTTTCCTGTTAAGAAGGAGAGAAAAAGGACTTCCCTGGTGTTTCAGCGGGTGAGACGTCACCTTCTCACACGCAGTTTTGATTCCCGGTCAGGGAACTAAGAGTGAAAAAGCTGGCTTAAAACCCAACATTCAAAAAACTAAGATCACGGCATCTGGTCCCACCACTTCATGGCAAATAGACGGGGAAACAATGGAAATAGCGGCTGATTTTATTTTCTTGGGGCCTGAAACCACTGTGGACGCTGACTGCAGCCATGAAATTAAAAGATGCTTGCTCCTTGGAAGGAAAGTTATGACCAACCTTGACAGCATATTAAAAAGCAGAGACATTCCTTTGCCAACAAAGGTCCGTCTAGTCAAGGCTATGGTTTTTCCAGTGGTCATGTATGGATGGGAGAGTTGGACTCTAAAGAAAGCTGAGCGCCGAAGAATGGATGCTTTTGAACTGTGGTGTTAGGGAAGACTCTTGAGAGTCCCTTGGACTGCAAGGAGATCCAACCAGTCCATCCTAAAGGAGATCAGTCCTGGGTGTTCATTGGAAGGACTGATGCTGAAGCTGAAACTCCAATCCTTTGGCCACCTGATGCAAAGAACTGACTCC